>NW_003302551.1:0-59100 GCF_000004255.2 Arabidopsis lyrata subsp. lyrata
CCCTGAAGCCTGAACCCTGAACCCTGAACCCTGAACCCTGAATCCTGAACCCTGAACCCTGAACCCTGAACCCTGAACCCTGAACCCTGAACCCTGAACCCTGAACCCTGAACCCTGAACCCTGAACCCTGAACCCTGAACCCTGAACCCTGAACCCTGAACCCTGAACCCTGAACCCTGAACCCTGAACCCTGAACCCTGAACCCTGTAGATCCTTAAGTCCGCGCATCCCGATCTGATGAATGAGCTTCCGGAACGTTGAAGTCGGCAATGATTTGGTGAATAGGTCGGCTGAATTCTCACTTGACCGGATCTGTTGAACTTTGACCTGACCGTCCTTCTGTAATTCATGAGTGAATAAGAGCTTTGGCAAAATGTGCTTCGTCCGGTCTCTCTTAGTGTAGTCATCCTTGAGTTGAGCAATACAGGCTGCGTTGTCTTCAAATATGATGATCTTTGATGTAGTAGTAGATGCGCCTTAAGGAAGGCTGCCTACGTACCCTTGGAAGGGATCAAGCCACACATAGTTCCTATTCATTGACCATACCATAATCTGATCTTATGAATATCCTGCATTAGCAAATCAAACTAAACCAAAGCAAACTGGACCTTCTTTGGTTAGATCAGTATAGAATAAACCCAAGTACACAACGCAGGAAGAATAAACTTTAAAATTTAATCAAACCTTCCTTTAAACCTTTCCAGCGCCTTTGGGTTGATCATGAACTAAATTTAGACAGGAGACTCACGGCAAAACAAATGTTTGGTCTAGTGTGTCTAGCCAAATTCATTAGAACTTCTATGGCACTGAGGTATGGCATTTCCGGACTGAATGGATCACTATCCAATCTGAGGCTTCTCACCACCATTGGGCCTGGTCAATGGGCGGGCCTGGTCCTTATTAAATTTCCTTGAGTACTCTTTCAGTGTATGCCATTTGATGCACAAGGATTCCATTATTCACGTACTCAGGTTGTAATCCCAAACAGAACTTAATTATTGCCTAGGTCTTTCATTTCAGATTCTTTCTTTAGATATACTCAACTGTTTGGTCGATTACCCAGAGGTTTAAATCATTCATATACACTGCTATGATTACAAATCCTTTGTTTGCAAACTTCTTGATAAAAATACATGGACTGATCGGATCATTTTTATAGCCTTCTCTGATGAGATATTCGCTTAACCGGTTATACCACATACGTCCGCTTTGTTTCAGTCCATATAAGGATTTGTCCAGCCTTATGCAGTGCTGTTCTCGAGAATCTTTCTTATCTTTGAGCTCAATACCCTCTGGTAATCTCATATATTATCCAGTGGACTTATATAAATATGCAGGCATTACATCCATTAGCCGCAAATCTTTATCTTTTATATAGCCAGACTTAGCAAAGATTTAAATGTCTTAGCATCCACCACAGGGGAGTATATCTCCTCTATTTCTGGTCTTTGTGTGAATCCTTGTGCGACAAGCCGTGTCTGATATATCACGCTTTCACTATGTTTATTTCACATAATCACAAAGACTCATTTGTCCCACTGGCTTTACATTGAATGGTGTCCTTCGTATTGGACCAAACACATTCTTCTTCTTAATGATTATTAGCTCCACGTTTTATGGTCTTGTACCATTTTAATCAATCAGGTCTTTGAGTGCACTCTAGTATAGACGTGGGCTCCTGATCCTCATTCATTTTAGTTGCTACCTTGTACGCAAATATTTTATCATTGATGTCGACATCTTTTCGGTTCCATTGTATTCTAGACATGATATAGTTTATAGAGATCTCTTTACACCTTCAGGACCTTGAGGTTTGGCGTCCCAAACCTCATTGATTGGTACCTTAGGGTTATGTCTATTAGCCGTCCATGTCTATGGTTTCTTGAACCTTCTCGGTTTCCCTTGCACCTTTCTTTGATTTCCGAGGGTTCTTGTCTTTGAAACCTTTTGGGTCTACCACGTTTCTTACGTGTTGTAGCCTCTGTAGCAACTTGATTGTGTTCCTTGTGAACATCAATACATACTGGTGCATTACAAGCTGGTATGTACGATTTTGTTACTCTCTTTGGGTCATTATAGGAATCTTGGCAACTGTTTTAGCTAGTTTTTGCAGATACATAGTCTTTTGGATCTCTGATGGAGTCCGAGGATCTTGCCATGTGAAGGATGTTTGATTCCATATAAGTTCTTTGACCAGCTTGTTAGTCTCTCCACCCAGTGTTGGGAAAACGGATTCATTGAGATGACAATCCTTGTATATGGCCTTTGGCTCGAGATACTTAATGATGGTGGGAGAATCATTTTTAACGTATATTCCCATCCCCTTTTGAGGTCCCATTATCTGCTCTCTGTGGTGGTGCAATGGGTACATAGACTGAACACCCAAATGTCTTAAGATGGGAAACGTCTGCTCATGACCCGTTAGCAATTGGGATGGGGAATATCTATGCTCACTAGAATGGCCTGATGCGTATAAGCTCTTGTTGCATGTAATATTGCGTGTCCCCAATCAGCTACTGTGAGTTCAAGTATGGACATGTGCCACGGGGTATACTACTCTCCCCCTCATGGACATACTGTAGCCATAAAACGCTTGGGACATAATTTACCAGCATTATCTAGACATATAGTCTTAAGTATGTGGGCTCACAGACTTATGGTCTGGGCCAGCAATCTAGCAAACACCAAGTTTCTAGTTGCTTTGACTGGTGATGGCCTTTGTATGAGTTTCCCTTGTGTACATGCTATACACGTGAGGTCCTTAAGGGGTGTGCCCTTTTGATTTTAATATCAGCTTTACGAATCATGTTAGGAGGCTGACCAAGCCGGTCATGCCATTACTGAATCTCTTAGTAAACCCTTTTGTTTACTGTATTAGCCTTTATCATATTGACCTTGGCATAGTAAAGGTCTATGACGCGGGTATAGTCTCTAAGACCTTCTCATGGTCTTGGGTGCTCTTAGTAATATATGGGAATCCTTTGTTCCCTTCACCCTAAGTTTCAATGTGGAAACCATTCAAACACATTTCTTTGAAACTCAACAAGCCCCTTTGGGCTGGGTGAATATGAAGCATCTGAGGATGCGTGCCCTTGGGAATATGGCCCTGCCATGGGCCTGCCCTTAGCCTTCACTAAATTTAGCTATACCCGCAATTTGGCTAATGAACCATGTCTTTAGATATTTCGTTTATTGAATTCTCATAGTCATCTATCTCATGGTCGAAATCTTCTTCACCATCGTGATGAACTAAATGAGCTTCTAGATTCTTTTCAAACTCTCTTGATAGAGATCAACGAGATGCTTAGGTGTCATGCACGTCTTAGTCCAATGGTTTCCCCATTCCTCATCAGTGGCAAACAAGTTTATTTGAGTGTTGTGGTTTGGGTATACCACGGCCTCTAACTCGATTACGACCAAAGTCGGGTCGGCGGCCTTAACCATATGAATGGTTTCCTTGATCATATAAATTATAATTGCCATGATACTTATCTCTTTGGACGTGGTTAGACTCTTTAGTCTCTTTAGGCTCTTTAGGCTCTTCAGCCCAATGGGCTTCTGATGATGGGGTAGGACCAGGAGGTCTCATTTCACTATTTATAACTCATTGTTTTGCTCAGCAAGTAGCATATCAGAATCAATGTTCTCATCACGGTTTCTCCAAAGCCTCACTCCTTAGCACTCTCTACAGAGGAGTCCTCCCCAAAAACAAGAGTTTAGACTTGCATATGTGGTAAAAACCTTTTTCACGATATTGTTGCTGAGGCAATATATTGTTTGTGTGAAAGGTCGAGAATGCTTTCTCTAGCAAGTCATTCTCAGTAACTTCCTCATCACGGAATCTCAGTATTGACACTATTTTAAATAGTGCTGAGTTATACTCATTCATGGATTTGAATTCCTGGAATCTGAGATTCTTTCGATCGAATCGGGCTTTTGGGTAATAGCACCGTCCTGAGGTCCAGAGGATTCTTAATAGTGAGGTACTGATTTTGAGACTCTCATTGAGGTGATGGCGTATGTTAGTAATCGCCTTATATCTTTCTCTTCTGGTGACATTGTTTTCTTCCACAATAGATTCACCAAGCCCCTTTTTCCTTTAGGATAATCTCAGTGTCCAAAGCCCATTGTAAATAATTGTCACGAGAGGCATTGAGTGCCGTGTATTCATAATAGTTGATTTCTGACATCTATAATATATAGAGTTAAATGAGAACTCATGTAATCGGTTAGACCAAGTCATGCGGTATTTAAGACCGAGCCATGCTTGTCTTCAGCAAGTGTTTTCTACACAATCATGTTATATATATATGGATGAAATCAACCCTAGAAGATTGATCTAGTATGCAACAAAAAACAACCAAACAATCGGATCATACTAGATTAGGATATTATGATTTCGCGGTTAAGTTTTAGGGTTTTAGCATCCGCGATTTATAGTACTAGGGTTTTTTCTAGGGTTTCGGTTTTATGTATGGAACTTTCTATTTATGGAATCTTTCCTTATATGGAACTTTCCATTTATGGAAACTTTCTATTTCTCATCTAGAAAGAAATCCTAAACAAACGTGTACTTTAGGGTTTTGGAATATTTCCTTATGAAGGGGTTTCCTATTTTGGTAACTTTCCATTTTGGGAAACTTGCTATTTTAGGAAACCTTTTATTTTGGGAAACTTGCTATTTTACGAAACTTTCTATTTCTGTAAACTTTCTTTATATGGAACTTTCTATTTCTGGAAACTTTCCATTTATAGGAAGCTTGATCTTAAACCGTGACTTAGGGTTTATTAAACCGGTTTAACCTAGGATTTAGGGTTTCGGTTTACTTTCGGTTTAACCTAGGGTTTATATTAAAACATTCAATCTATCATGCCATTAAATATCTTTCCATTCACTAACTTCTCAATTAATTCTCCAATCATAAATCAAATCACATGTGCCAATTTTCATGCAAATTTTATCTTATCAAACTTTAATTGGATCATGTATATAAAGCATAATAAATAAATAGCACTTATCTTAATTGGAGAACTGAAACAGAGACCCGAGATCTGATACGGAGATTGGAAAACGTTATGTCTTTTAGCTGGTTTGGTCCTCCTACAAAATCTCAATATATATAATCCTGATTCCTGAGAAACTCATAATTTTGCTCATGGAAACATGGCTATTACATTAGTAAAAAAAAAAATCCATCTTTAGTTTCCTATTTAATATCTACTAATGAATAAATTCTTTTAATATTGTTGGTGCTATCAAACCAAACGAATTACTAAACAAAAGCGCTGACGATGTCTCCAAATAACCAAACCAACGAAAACCAAACGACGAATGTCAGACCAATTACAAGCATGAGTTTATTATCTGGGTGAATCAACAAAACAACAATATAACATGTGTCGATCAAAGCATGATAGAATCTAGATAAAATATTATAGTGGAATGGGGTCACGATTATGTATTTTGGAGCTAGAGAGACTTAAAATATTATAATTAAATCTAACATGATAACACTATATGATGGATTTACAAAAGCAGATCTCAATAATAAATAATACGAAATACGAGACAGGTAGTTTATATAACATGAATCGATGTTACTTGCACTAAACCGAGAGAATATAAAACCATTAAAGCACCTAATACAATATAATTAAAAGTCTGTATCGATCAAGGCATGCATGATAACTTATCTCAATCGGAAAAATTGTATTAGAGATCCGAGATGTTGTTGGAAAACAGAACGGTGTCATCGTGTCGAAGAGATCGGTAGTCTCCGTTTTCTCAACGGCTAGAGTTTCGTCGAAGGTGTTTATAACTCAAGCGGTTAGGGTTTTGGTTTTTTTTTTTGTGAGAGAGATTTAGGTTTCGGGATTTTTTTTAGCTTTTAGGGTGAGGGGCTATCGTGCTGATAACGTGTTGTGAACTGTGTCTTTCATTAATAGAATAGGAGATATATATACAAGGATAATAGCAGGATACAGAGAATAAGGTAAAACCCTAATGGGCCATGGGCCGGTTATGGAGTCCATCTATATGGTTTATAACAGTAAGAGATAATTTAGGATCTAAATTGTTAATAACTTTTATTAAATTTTCAAATTGTTAGAATTAAAGCCAATGGCATTCTTTGTAAATACTGCCCAACCCCAGGATTTATTTGCTAAAAGTGTTCCAAAAATGTATATATAGATTAATAATTTATCTTCTTATTTCTTAAAAATATTTTCTATTCACAATAAAAAATTAATATACCTTTTCGTTATAGATTCGTGTCTTTTGCTTGAAAAGATCGATGTAGAAATCAGCTAATGTCTAACGGTCATATGGTTGAGGTTGGTAATTTGAAAATTCTTTTGGTTCAGGTTGATTAGTTCGTTGATCGGCTTCGTCATTCATGAGCATATTCATATCCTGCATACTTTGTATGGAGTAACGGTTTGGTTGAGACGGGGATGAGGCTCGCCAAGGAATCGGCGGATCTGCAAAGATCTACCTGTTCTAGGCCGAACTGATGCGCTTACTTCCTTTCTCCGATCCGTTTTCCGGACTAAAGGATTATAAGGGCATGTAGAGCATTGCATGGACTTGCATCCACTAAGTAAAATTCGATTACTTATGCCTCGTTGGTTTCAGGAAAGGATGGTGATCGTGGGAAGAAATTGGCTTAAGCGCGAGTGACTTATGGCCGGGAAGATGGGTTGTGATGAATCTGATAGAATACGATCGATTATATAACTTGTAATAGCTTATATGCAAACTCATAAGTTGTATCAAATCCTTTACTTATCTAATAAAGTATCTGATTGTTTGTTTTACTCTAAGGTTGCATAATGACTCTAAGTAAAGAATCTCGAAATAATATAAATGGATTGTCTTAAGGAATGAACCCTAAAATTTGACTAAGGGTCGGATCACCTAATGATCCGATCGGAGAGAACCTTTCCAGACTTAGGTAGTCCGGATCGGGGTCTTTCAGCCTACCACGTCCATGGACCATTTCATGAACAGATAGGAGGAGGATATCGACTATAGCTCCACGGTATGCTAGTGTATGGTAGGTGCGTGCCTTTGACACTTATCGCACTTAGTTGAGTGTGCTGCACATTCTCCTAGCATTGTTGGCCAGAAATAGCCTTGCTTTTTGATTCGAAGTGCGAGGGTTCGTCCACTGTAGTGGCTACTGCAATGTCCTTCGTGCATGCTTGTCATGAGGTCCCGGGTTTGCTACCTATTGGTGCATATCATGTAAGGGCCGAAGATGCTTCTTTTCTAAGCTTCCCTTCCATGACGCAATATCTTGCACTTTTTGCTTTGAGCTTCTAGGCCTCCCATTTGTCGGGTGATACGATACCTTGCTCAATGTACTCTATTATTGGAGTTCTCCAATCGTTATACGGCTCAGGTTCAAAGGGGGCAGATTCCTCTGGTGTTTCGTTTTCTGGTTCCTCATACGCGGTGTTTTGTTCTACCGCAAACGCGAAGTCTCTAGCTTCCGCAGCGGTTAGTCGGGTTACACGAGTGAAGTTGCAAGCGACAGGTAGTTCCGTTTCGGCATGTTTTGTTATTAGGTCGATGTTGGGTTTCTTTATCCCTTCGACCGAGATTACTCTTTTTATGAAGGGATCTGAGGTGGATGCGAGAGCTGCCAGGGTTCTGTAACGCCCGCGATCCTCAATAGGAACGTCGGATGAGACTTGGTCCGAGAAAAGGAGGAGAAACTCGGACAAGTCTAGATTGGAGCTGCCCATCAGCTCGGATAAGGAGAATAATGAACGTTAAGTAGCCAAACCAGCTCCTGTATAGCTCAACTAAGCTCGAAGTACTTCTAGGTAGCTTAGCTAAGCTCGGGTAACTGTCGAGTAGCTCAGCTAGCTCGACCAGCTGCCGGGTAGCTCAGCTAAGCTTGGGTAACTGTCCGACGGTTGGACGGTTAGGCGGTTACGGAAGGACGGTTGGGCGGTTACGGAAGAGCGGTTGGGCAGTTACGGATGACGGTTACCAACGGGCGGTTATGGACCGAATGGGCGCCTTCTAGAGAACGGTTAGAGAAACGGTTTCTGAACGAAACTCTATAAATACAAGGCGTTTGGGACGATTTCAGACACGAAAAAACTTAGGGAAAAATACAGAAACTCTCGGAGAACATCTTGAGAGAAAACACTTAAGAGAGAGTTACGATCGGTGCGATCGAAGGTGAGACGGTTCTAGACTTTGTGTCCGAACCTAAGGAGATTGATACGTATGATCTAGCCTAGGGATTGTTCCGATGACTTAGAAGAAGTCCGGAACGATTAGGGTGATATTGTAGTATCGGGGAATCATTCATATCATGCATAAACTTGGTTCGAATGGCGGATCGGTTGAAATGGGGATGCGGCTCGGCGGAGGATCGGCGGATCTGTGAAGATCTACCGTGAATCGGCCGAACTGATGCGCATACTTCCACTCTCCGATCTGTTCTTCGTTCCGGGTGGTTAAAAGGCCTAGAGAGCATTGCATGGACTTGCATATAATAAGTAAAACGGATACTTATGCCTCTTTGACTTTCAGGAAAGGATGGTGATCGTGGGAAGGACTTGGCTTAGGCGTGAGAGACTCAAGGCCGGGAAGATGGGTGGTGATGAATCGGGTAGAATAGGATCGATTATATGACTTGTAATAGCTTATATGCAAACTCATAAGTTGTATCGAATCCTTTTAAGTATCTAATAAAGTATCCGATTCTTTGTTTACTCTATTATCGCATATTGACTCTAAGTAATGAATCTCAGAATATCGTAAATCGGATTGTCTTAAGGAAATGGCCCTAAAATTTGACTAAGGATCGGATCACTTAATGATTTGGTCGGAGAGAACCTCTCCAGACTTAGGCAGTCCGGATCGGGGTCTTTAAAGTTGGTATCAGAGCATGCTTGGTTCTAGGACCATTAGTGCGGGTTTTGGGAATCACCACTCATCGGCTTATGAGTCCTCACGGTAGTTGTTTCTTAGTCTCTTGCGATTTACGATGAATTACCATAACTAATTTTGAAGTTTTTCGCAGATGGGTAAGAGCAACAAAACGGGAAAGAGTAAGAAGGATAAGGATAAGGGTAAGGACGTCGTAGAGGAGACGTTGGTTGCCGAGGAGACACAAGTTACCAAGGAAACAAGTGTCGAAGCAACGCTTGATGGGACAATTCCGGCCGGACCTATGGCTGGACAAAAGTCTCCGGTTCATCAAACTCCGGAGAACAGTTGTGCAACGGATGGGAAGGAGAATCCGAACACACTTCCATCTGCCCAAGAACAATGGGAAACGATGAAGGCTATGATGGTACAAATGGCCGCATTGACTAAGGCACTTGTACCGGATCCTGTGGTGCAAGTGAAGGAGGGCAAAACGGACGTAGATGCGGATGTAGATGTGGGGATTGTCGAAGTCAATCTGCCTACGAACTCTTCAAGGAAGAGGGGAGACTACTTGAGTTTACTCCAGCACGTCTCGAAGTTGGGAACAAGTCACTTCACGGGGAGTTCCGACCCGATCGTGGCGGATGAGTGGAGGACTCGTCTCAAAAGAAACTTTAACTCCACTCGGTGCCCGGAGGATTACCGGAAGGACATTGCGATTCACTTCTTGGAAGGAGACGCGCATAACTGGTGGCTGACCGTGGAGAAACGTAAGGGTGATCAAATCCAAACCTTTTCGGACTTTGAGGAGGAGTTTAACAAAAAGTTTTTCCCTCCGGAGGCATGGGATCGGCTTGAGTGTGCCTATTTAGATTTGATACAAGGCAACCGAACGGTGCGAGAATACGATGAGGAGTTCAATCGCCTTAGGCGATACGTGGGAAGAGAGCTCGAGGATGAGCAGTCTCAAGTGCGCCGTTTCATCCGCGGGTTAAGGGTGGAGATCCGTAACCATTGCTTAATCCGTACCTTTAATTCGGTCTCCGAATTGGTGGAAAGGGCGGCTATGATCGAAATCGGAATTGAGGAAGAAAAACTCATGAATCGTGAGAAGTTTCCGAATCGTTCTAGCCAACCAAGCAAGTCCGCGGATAAGAAGAGGAAATGGGAGAAGGTGGATGACACCAAGTCGGGAGCTAAGCGCGGAGAATGCTTAACTTGTGGAAAGAATCATGGTGGGATTTGCTGGAAGGCCATTGGTGCATGTGGCCGGTGTGGAAGTAAGGACCACGGGATTCAAAACTGTCCAAGGATGGATTCGGGGAAACCAAAAGATCTCGCTGAAGAACCAAGGACTTGTTACCATTGTGGGAAAGCGGGACACTTTAAGAGGGAGTGTCCGAAGCTGGAAGTGGAAAAGCAAGCCGCACAAAAGGCGAACCGGAACGGAAACGGATTACCGCCTCCGCCTAAGAGGCAGGCCATAGCACCGCGAGTTTACGAACTGTCGGAAGATGCTAACAATGCCGGAAACTTCAGGGCGATCACTGGTAAGTCCTTGTGATCTTTATGTTAATTCGTAAATTGCATCGCATCATGCATAAACGGATTGGGGTACTCAGCATTCTAGGGGAATGTGTAGGGACCTTGTGTATAGGTGATGTAGAAACACACACCTTATTTGATTCCGGAGCTACACATTGTTTTGTGAGTTCCGAGATGGTTGAAAAAGGTGGGTTCAAGAAAGAACCAAACACCGAATATGGAATGGTTAGAGCAGCCGGCGGACAAGTAATGTATCCGTCCGGTGTTGTTCGGGAAATCTCGGTTGTAGTCAACGGTGTAAATATGCCAACGGACCTAATCGTCGTCCAACTCAAGAAACACGATGTTATTTTGGGCATGAACTGGTTGGGAAAGTATAAGGCACACATAGATTGTCACCGAGGACGGATTCAATTTGAGAGGGAGGAAGGAATGTTGAAATTCCAAGGAATAAGGACAACTTCGGGAAGTTTAGTAATCTCGGCGATCCAAGCGGAAAGGATGCTTGAGAAAGGGTGTGAGGCATACATAGCCACTATCACAACCCCCGAAGTTGGAGCAAGTGCGGAGTTGAAAGATATTCCGATCGCAAAAGAGTTCTCAGATGTGTTTGAGGCCGTGAGTGGCTTGCCACCAGACCGGTCTGATCCATTCTCCATTGAACTCGAAGCGGGAACAACTCCTATATCTAAAGCTCCATACCGGATGGCACCGGCAGCCTTTATGAAGATGATGAATAGTGTTTTCCGAGAATTCTTAGATGAGTTTGTGATCATCTTCATCGATGACATACTTGTCTATTCCAAGGATTGGAAAACTCATCAAAATCATCTAAGGGCGGTGCTAGAACGGTTAAGGGAACATAAGTTATTTGCAAAGTTAAGCAAATGCTCATTTTGGCAAAGGAGTATCGGATTCCTTGGACACATAGTATCGGAACAAGGAGTGTCCGTAGATCCGGAGAAAATCAAATCCATCAAGGATTGGCCACGACCAAGGAATGCCACGGAGATTAGGAGTTTTCTCGGGTTGGCGGGATATTACCGAAGGTTCGTAAAAGGCTTTGCGAGTATGTCCCAACCGATGACTCGACTAACCAGGAAAGATACTAAGTTTCAATGGTCGGAGGAATGTGAGAAGAGTTTCTCCGAGTTGAAGGCTATGCTAACAAGCGCTCCGGTATTGGTATTGCCGGAAGAAGGTGAACCTTACATGGTCTATACGGATGCATCGATCACGGGACTAGGATGCGTATTGATGCAAAAGGGTAGTGTAATCGCTTATGCTTCAAGGCAATTGCGTAAACACGAAGGGAATTACCCTACGCATGACTTGGAGATGGCCGCGGTGGTGTTTGCCTTGAAGATTTGGCGATCATATCTTTATGGAGCCAAAGTCCAAATCTTCACGGACCACAAGAGTCTTAAGTACATATTCACTCAGCCGGAGTTGAATCTAAGGCAAAGAAGGTGGATGGAATTTGTGGCGGATTATGACTTAGATATTGCCTATCATCCGGGAAAGGCAAATCAAGTCGCCGATGCCTTAAGTAGGAGACGTTTCGACGTAGAAGCGGAGAAAAACCAAGTAGACTTGGTTAACATGATGGGGACATTGCATGTGAATGCGTTATCTAAGGATCTTGAACCATTGGGTTTAGGTGCGGCTGATCAAGCCGATCTACTTAGTAGAATTCGTTTGGCCCAAGAGAAGGACGCGGAGTTGAAAACTTGGGCAAAGAACAATAAAACGGAGTACCAAACATCGAACAATGGTACCATAGTGGTGAACGGTCGTGTATGTGTGCCGAATGACAAAGGTTTGAAGGGGGAAATCCTTAAAGAAGCGCACCAATCAAAGTTCTCGATTCACCCCGGGTCCAATAAGATGTACCGAGACCTAAAAAGGTATTACCATTGGGTGGGAATGAAGAAGGATGTAGCCGAATGGGTTGCCAAGTGTTCGACGTGCCAACTTGTCAAGGCGGAACATCAAGTACCAAGTGGGTTAGTACAAAACTTACCCATGCCCGAATGGAAATGGGACCATGTAACGATGGACTTTGTTACCGGGTTGCCTACGGGGATAAAGTCTAAGCACAATGCGGTTTGGGTGGTGGTGGACAGATTGACTAAGTCCGCACACTTCATAGCAATTTCCGAAACGGATGGAGCCGAAGATATAGCCGCAAGGTATATCGAGGAGATAGTACGATTACACGGAGTGCCGGTAAGCATTGTGTCGGATCGTGATACACGGTTCACATCGCATTTCTGGAAAGCTTTTCAAAAAGCCTTAGGAACGAGGGTGAACTTAAGTACTGCTTACCACCCGCAAACGGATGGGCAATCTGAACGGACGATTCAAACCCTTGAAGACATGTTGCGTGCATGTGTCTTGGATTGGGGTGGGAATTGGGAGAAGTACTTAAGGTTGGTGGAGTTTGCCTATAATAATAGCTATCAAGCTAGTATTGGCATGTCACCTTACGAGGCGTTATACGGACGAGCATGTCGGACACCGCTATGTTGGACACCAGTGGGCGAACGCATGTTGTTCGGTCCGAAGATTATGGATGAAACCACCGAAAAGATGAAGTTCCTAAAGATCAAACTAAAGGAAGCACAAGACCGACAGAAAAGCTATGCGGATAAGCGTCGTAAGGAGTTAGAATTCCAAGTAGGAGACTTGGTGTATCTTAAGGCCGTAACGTATAAGGGCAAAGGACGATTTTCAACAAGGAAAAAGTTGAGTCCAAGGTACGTTGGCCCATACAAGGTGATCGAACGAGTAGGGGCTGTGGCATACAAACTCAAACTTCCGCCGAAGTTAGATGCGTTTCACAAGGTTTTCCACGTTTCACAACTAAGGAAATGCCTAAGTGAACACGAGGAGCGAGTAGAAGATGTTCCTTCGGAGTTAAAAGAAAACTTAACGGTGGAAGCAAATCCAATTCGGATCGTTGATCGAATGGAAAAGGGGACAAGGCGGAAAAAGATAAGCATGATAAAAGTGTTATGGGATTGTGGAGGCCGCGAAGAAACTACTTGGGAAACCGAAAATAAAATGATGGCTGATTTTCCTAAGTGGTTTAGAGAGATGGGTAAAGATCAACTTGAGTCGGATTCGGGGACGAATCCCATTCAAGGGGGGGAGACTTGTAACGCCCGCGATCCTCAATAGGAACGTCAGATGAGACTTGGTCCGAGAAAAGGAGGAGAAACTCGGACAAGTCTAGATTGGAGCTGCCCATCAGCTCGGATAAGGAGAATAATGAACGTTAAGTAGCCAAACCAGCTCCCGTATAGCTCAACTAAGCTCGAAGTACTTCTGGGTAGCTTAGCTAAGCTCGGGTAACTGTCGAGTAGCTCAGCTAGCTCGACCAGCTGCCGGGTAGCTCAGCTAAGCTTGGGTAACTGTCCGACGGTTAGACGGTTAGGCGGTTACGGAAGGACGGTTGGGCGGTTACGGAAGAGCGGTTGGGCAGTTACGGATGACGGTTACCAACGGGCGGTTATAGACCGAATGGGCGCCTTCTAGAGAACGGTTAGAGAAACGGTTTCTGAACGAAACTCTATAAATACAAGGCGTTTGGGACGATTTCAGACACGGAAAAACTTAGGGAAAAATACAGAAACTCTCGGAGAACATCTTGAGAGAAAACACTTAAGAGAGAGTTACGATCGGTGCGATCAAAGGTGAGACGGTTCTAGACTTTGTGTCCGAACCTAAGGAGATTGATACGTATGATCTAGCCTAGGGATTGTTCCGATGACTTAGAAGAAGTCCGGAACGATTAGGGTGATATTGTAGTATCGGGGAATCATTCATATCATGCATAAACTTGGTTCGAATGGCGGATCGGTTGAAATGGGGATGCGGCTCGGCGGAGGATCGGCGGATCTGTGAAGATCTACCGTGAATCGGCCGAACTGATGCGCATACTTCCACTCTCCGATCTGTTCTTCGTTCCGGGTGGTTAAAAGGCCTAGAGAGCATTGCATGGACTTGCATATAATAAGTAAAACGGATACTTATGCCTCTTTGACTTTCAGGAAAGGATGGTGATCGTGGGAAGGACTTGGCTTAGGCGTGAGAGACTCAAGGCCGGGAAGATGGGTGGTGATGAATCGGGTAGAATAGGATCGATTATATGACTTGTAATAGCTTATATGCAAACTCATAAGTTGTATCGAATCCTTTTAAGTATCTAATAAAGTATCAGATTCTTTGTTTACTCTATTATCGCATATTGACTCTAAGTAATGAATCTCAGAATATCGTAAATCGGATTGTCTTAAGGAAATGGCCCTAAAATTTGACTAAGGATTGGATCACTTAATGATTTGGTCGGAGAGAACCTCTCCGGACTTAGGCAGTCCGGATCGGGGTCTTTAAAGGTTCTCTCCTCTATGGATCCTGATCAGTTCGAAGTATTTGAATTGTTGGGATAGGTTTTTGACTAGGTCAAGGTACGCTTCCATGCGCTCGTCTTTAGCTTCGTATTCTCCGTGGAACTAGCTAGTGACGAGTTGAGAGTAGCTATGTGCGTTTATTTCTTTGTTCCCCATGCCCAAGGCTAGTCTCATACCGGCAAATTGGGCTTCGTATTTGGATTCGTTATTAGATGCGTTGAATCCGAGTCGAAATGATTGATCGAATACCTCTTCTGTGGGAGAGGTGAGTTGTATTCCAATTCCGGATCCTTATCAGTTTGACGACCCATCGCCGAGGAGGCGCCACCTTTTATTGAGGTCAGCATCCTTCAGGTCTGTAGCTGAGAGTTCAATTACGAAGTCTACTAAGACTTGTGCCTTTAGGCTGGTTCTGGTTCGATACTCAATATTATATTCGCTTAATTCAATAGCCCATTTTGCTAGTTGTCCTGACTGGGTAGGGCTATGTAGGATGACCCGGATACGTTGAGATGTCATGACCACGATGGAGTGCAATTTGAAATAGGTTATGAGCTTCCGAGCTGATATGACGAAGGCTATAGCTAGTTTTTCCATTGTTGGGTAGCAGGTTTCAGCATCTATAAACGTTTTGCTCACGTAGTAGATGGGTTTTTTGCCCCTCGTGGTCTTCTCTGACCAAAACACCTCTTATTGTCGTTTGGGAGACCGCCGTCTATAGATACAGTGGTTCTCCTTCTTCCGGTTTTGCTACTATAGGAGATTCGGTTAGGTAGGTTTTCAATTGTCTGAAAGCCTGTTCGTTTTATTCGTCCCATTAAAACTTTCGATGTTTTTGTAGAAGTTGGTAGAAGGGGAGACATTTGTCGGTGTACCAGGATATGAATCTGCTGAAGGCGGCGATTCTACCGGTCAATCGTTGGACCTCACATGCCCTTTTTGGCGATGGCATCTCGAGAAACGTGGAGATCTATTTAGGGTTGTCTTTGATGCCTCTGTCGGTGACTATGTAGCCGATGAATTTTCCTAAGGGAACTCCGAAAGAGCATTTCTCGTGGTTAGTTTCATCTTAAATTTATTGAGTACCTCGAAAAATGCCCTTAGCTTGAGGGCGTGGTCTTTTGCTTGAGCCGATTTGACTAGCATATCGTCGATGTAGACCTCCATTATTTTGCCTAGCTGGTCGGTGAACATTCTGTTTACCATGCGTTGGTAGGTCGCACCGGCATTTTTTAGGCCGAATGGCATTAATTTATAGCAGTAGGTGTCCCAGTATGTTATGAAGGCTATTTTTTCTTGGTCGTCCGGGCGCATAAATATATGGTTGTACCTGGAGAACGCGTCCATGAAGGATAGTAGCAGGTATCGCGCAGTAGCTCTGACTAGTCGATCTTTGTGTGGGAGCGGGAAGCTGTCTTTGGGACATGCTTTGTTTAGGTCAATGAAGTCGATAAAATACTCTCCACTTTTGGTTTTTCTTTTTTACTACGACGGGGTTGGCGAGCCAGTCGGGGTATTTTACCTCCCTTATCGACCCTATTTTCAGTAGCCGATCCACCACTTCGTTCACGACTTTGGCCCTCTCGGGACCTAGCTTGCGACATTTTTGTTTTATGGGTCGGAAGGTTCGGTCGACGTTGAGCTCGTGGGAGGTCACGTCGTAGCTTATTCCTCGTAGGTTAAAGCTTTTCTAGGCAAAGTTGTTTTTTTTTGTTTAAGGAAGGAGATGAGGTCCTCACAGATCGGGGGTTCTAGGTCGGAACCTATTCTTACGCACCATTTGGGATCTATTTCATCGATACATATCTGATTGAGTAGCACTTTTTGAGGACCATGCTTGGTCGGATCGGAGGACCTTGCAACCTGCCTTTCGGTGAGTGTGTCCTCTATCATTAGTTGCTAAGGGGCGGCTTTCCTGGTTTCTACGTAGCCTCCATGTAACATTTACGGAAGATCCATTGGCCACCGTACACGGTCGCTACTCCTCTGCTAGAGGGAAATTTTACGCATTGGTGGTAGGTAGACGGGACGACTTTCATGGCGTGTAGCCAAGGTCGTCTTAGTATTATGTTGAAGCGGGCGGTTTTGTCGACCATGATGAAGTTCATGACTTTTCTTACCCCCCTAAGGATGGTAGGGAGCCAGATAGTCCCTAGGGAGAAGTTCGTTTCTCCGGAGAATCTGGTCAGCGGTGTTTTTCTGCCTTGCAGCTCGGAATTGAGGTGCCCCATTTTCTTGAAGGTATCATAAAAGGGTACGTCGACCGAGCTTTTGATATCGACCATGATCCGCGACGGTACGCAGCTGCCAACGTCGATTTGGATGACGAGGGCGTCATCATGCGGTTTATCGAGTTCGGTGCTCTCGCTTTCCCAGAAGGTGATTTGGTGGTCAGATCTATGCATGGGATTTTTGTAAGGTCTCATCCCCGACTAAGTTAAGTCCGGAGAGGTTCCCTAGAACCGATCACTACTTGACCCGATCCTTAATCCGATTTTTAAGGTCCATTCCTTATAACAATCGTTTTATATCATATTCTGTTATTCGATACTTAGAGTCTATGTGCGATGATTAGAGTCTATATGCGATCGTAGAGAACACAAACAATCTGGATACTTTATTAATAAGTAAAAGATTCGGAATAACTTTTGAGTTTGCATATAAGCTATTGCAAGTCGTACAATCGATCCTATCAACCCGGACTTTATCACCACCCATCTTCCCGGCCATGAGTCTCTCGAGCCTAAGCCGATCCCTTTCCACGATCACCATCTTTTCCTGAAAACATGGCTGCATAAGTAATCAGATTTACTCTACGAATGCAAGTCCATGCAATGCAGTTCCGATAATCACTTAGTTTGGGAAACGGATTACAGAGAGGAAGTAATCGCATCAGTTCGGCCTAGTGATCATGCTGGCTGACTTGGTGATTTATTGGATGAAATCTTACGATGTGATTGTTGGAATGGACAGGCTTGGGAAGCCCAAGGCACACTTAGACTGTCATCGCGGGCGAGTGCGGTTTTAGACTACCGACGGAAAGTTACTGGAGTATCAAGGAATCAGACCAACGTCATGAAGTTTGATTATTTCGGCAATTCAGGATGAACGGATGATTGAGAAGGGTTGTGAAGCATACTTGGCGGCCATAACTACTGCGGAAGTTGGGCCGGATGCTAAGCTTGAAGAATTCCAGTTGCTAAGGATTTAGCAGACGTGTTCTAAGCTTTGACTGGTTTACCTCCGAGTATATTAGATTTGTTTACTATTGAGCTGGAGCCGGGATCAAATCCGATTTCTCGGGCACCTTACAGGATGGTGCCGTGTAACCACCTGTTTTCTTGGGTCGGTTCGTGACAGTCACATTGCTTTCGTGGGGCCATTCCACTAGGACAGGTGATCGTGCTTTAGTGAGGGGCGTTCAAGACTCAGGTTGGAGAGTCTCTTTGGAGTTAGACAGAATAACTAGGGTGGAGTATGAGTGTCTGTCGCTGATCGAGGATCAGAATCAGAAGAGAGGATTAGACCATCCCTGCACAAATTAGTCGTGATCTGAAACTGATAACCTGATGAGCCCAAGGTAGGGCGAAACCAGTTGGAGATGGTCGATGGTAGGAAGGCTGGGTCGGACAATACTGAGATTGTCGACCGCCGCACAGTCTTCTGAGAAAAGCCCGTGACATGTGGTATCAGAGCCAAGAACGTTGTGTTTTGTCTGTGCCCAGCGCCTGTAATGAGACTTGTAAGCGGGGAGCCTTGTTCGGTGGCGTAGAAATGGTGAGGGCGAGGTGTCCGTGAAGACCAAGGCAAGGTGCCGAGTCATCGATTTGAAGTGGGGATGAAGGGTTACCTCACAATGACACAACGTACGATCTTGAGGATTCTTCCCGTGCACGATGGCGTGCACATTGATGGGTAGGGGAAAATGTCACGACCCATTTTTTTGGGTCGGTTCGTGATAGTCACGTTGCTTATGTGGGGCTATTCCACTAGGGCAGATGATCGTGCTTCAGTAAGGAGCGTGCAGGACTTAGGTTAGAGAATCCCTTTGGAGTTAGACAAGATAACTCGGGTGGAGTTTGAGTGTCTGTCACTGATTGAGGATCAGACTCAGAAGAGAATATTAAGCCATCCCTGCACAAACTGGTTGTGATCTGGAGCCGATCACCTGATGAACCCTAAGTTAAAGAAGCAGTTGAGCGAGCTGATGGAGAAAGGTTTCGTGAAAAAGAAAGAGGGGAGTTTCAGACTTTGCATCGACTACCGTGGGTTAAACCGAGTTACTGTTAAGAACAAGTACCCTCTTCCGAGGATAAATGAGTTGTTGGACCAACTCCGAGGTGCTACTTGTTTCTTAAAAATTGATTTAGCTTTGGATAATCATCAAATCCTGATAGCCGAGTTAGTTATCTGGAAGACCACCTTTCAGACAAGGTACGGTCACTATGAGTTTGTTGTCATCAGTGTTCAAAAAAGCGCTAGGCGCTAAGCGGGCGGCGACCCTCCACCTAGCGCCTAGAACGCCTAATCAGGGCCTAAGCGATTTTTAGGCGGTTTAGGCGGAATTTCAATAAAATACTATGATAAATATAACATAACATAATAAAATAATCTGAATAAAACTACTTCAAAAATAATAAAATAATAATTTATGTTTACTAATAAAAGTGTAAAACATAAAATAAAATAGAATAAACAATAAATTTGAGTTTTAAAAAAATAAATAAACTCTAATGATGTTTCTAATCGTCATCTCATCACCCAATCTCCTTCTATAAACCATGCTCATCATCACACTCAAAATCAACGTTAATGTCTTCGCCATCATCATCAGATTCATCAAGCTCCCTAACCAAATCTTCATTTGTGGGTATGTCTTCTAGTTCCACATCAGCATCTTCAACAATCCAGTCTTGAGCATGAGCAGCAGAATCTGCAACTAGTATGTCCACATTCTTCTCCTTTTGCTTCTTTCTTTTGGCCAACAATCTCATGTTGAATTGGACAAACAAGATTGTTCAACCGTTTTGTATCAAGTTTATTTCGGTTTTTGGTGTCCACCTAATAAAATTTAACAAATGAGGGACAAGTCCACAATATTTGTTCATTTATTAAAAACATTTCTCTTGTAGTTTGAAGTACATACCCCTTCAAAAGTACTCCAATTACGCTCACATCCTGATGAATTAGTCGTCAAAGACAAAATCTTTTTTTGCCATTTATTTGTAGTTTGGGAACTTCAACTCCATAAAAGTTCCACCATTGAACTGAAAATACATAAGTTTAATTTATTTGTAAACTGTACATCGAAAATAAACAGAATTAAAAAAAATTAGAAAACATACTTGGATCATAATTTTCATCATTCTTGGAACATCCTTTAATGGCGGTTGGATGTCCAAAGTTTCCCTCTTTCTTTGTATACTTTGGAAGTTCGGTGTTGATGACAAATGTTTGAGTATTAACATCGTTTGGAAAAAACGCATCAACACACTTGAAAGTAGCAGTAATGACATCTCGGTCGAATTGGATAGTCGAATCCTTATAAAAATAATAAGGATTCAAAAAATATACCATCCAGTGAAGAGGACTATCAAGTCGATCTTTACCCTTTTCATCAATGATACCAAGTATTGGTCTGTAATTCTTCTCATGATTTCCTAGTGCCTTACATATCTCTTTCTTTGCCTCTTCTAACTCTCCATGTAGAAACCCCATTGTAGGCTTTTGATCTCCATCAACCAATCTAAGTATGCTAACCAAAGGTGCAAAGACTTTCAAGCACGTTTCCACACCATCCCAAAAATCCATACTCGTTGCTGTGTTACGGGCTGCAAGTCCTTTAACATGCTTTGCCCATTTACATTGATTCCATTGATTGCTAGCAAACATCATCTTTAAATTTTCTTCCTTCTCTACCAAACTTTTCAAAGTAAGAAAAGCCGATGCAAATCTAGTTATTCCAGGCCTCACAATATCTCTTCTCTGGGTAAAACTCCTCATCATGGACAAGGTCTGGTGATGGGCGTATATAAAAATGGTAAAATCTTTGGCCATTTTAATTGTTTCTTCAAACATAGCAAGTTTAGAAATGCCTTCTACCATCAGATTTATTGTGTGAGTTGCACAAGAAGTCCAAAATATGGTGGGTCTTGCCTCCTTTAACAACTTTGCAGCAACCATGTTGTTAGTGGCATTGTCCGTTACTACTTGAACTACATGATCTCCACCTAATTTTTCGATGCACTCATTGACGTATGCAAAGATATATTCACCTGTATGGGAATCATTAGAGCAATCTTTAGAGGAGAGAAACATTGTACCTTCTTTGCAGTTGATACACAAATTCATGATTGACCTTCTTTTTCTATCCGACCAAGCATCTGTCATTACGGAACATCCATTCACTTTCCACTCATCTTCTTGTTCTTTCATCAAACCTTTCACTCGATCAACCTCTTCTTTTAACAAAGGCTCCCTCAACTGATATTGACTAGGTGGAGTAACACCTGGTCCAAACTGTCCAGCAGCTTCAAGCATTCACTTAAATTCATCATTTGCAATAGCATTGAAAGGAATGCCATGAGAATACACCCATCTAGCAACGTATTAATGTACCGCATGTAATCTTTCTTTAGCAATAAGATTCTTGATATGTTGTTGTTGTGGTGTCAATATTGGACCTTTAGGAGTTTAAGGACTGATGCCTGAAGTAAATCTATCCATAGGACCAAGCATGTGAGCACTTTTGTTTGCTCCCATTCCTTCTACTTCAATTACTTCTTCATCCTCCTCTCGTTTTCCATCAACATTTACCATCTTTCGAGTTTCCAAATCTGCCATCCGAACTCTTTTCTTCTTGTTTTGTGCTTCTAGAATTGCTAACTTGCACTTTTCTTGGTCTTCTTTCTTAGAGTTTGGACAAGCTGCAACATTTCCTTGTATTCTAGCAACATGTTGCTTTAGTCTATATATTCCTCCTGAAAACTCCTTTCCACATAATTTGCATTTCATTTTGTCCAAATTGTTGGGATTTATCAACATGCCAAATTCCCAACCAACATCATTTGATTTTCTCTGCAAATTTGTAGTCTCTGGAACTGATGTAGAATCTGTTGCCGATGACGAAGCCATAACCTATAGACTTGAAAGAAAAGAAACCAGTCAACATAAAAAAGACGACCACAAGTTTGATAACTAATTAAATAATAAAGAACTTGATTACTAGCACTAAAGCTAAGAGTCACGAAGATTTGCACAAAAAAAAAAAAAAGCTAAGAGTCACGAAGAAGCATGTTCACATCATATTCCACAAGCAAATTAGAATTTGACAATTCCACATAACTAGAATCATTTTGTAAATTGATCGCGATTCGTAGAACATATTATATTACTTTGTAACAAAGGACCAATCACAGTAGAATTGTTATTATAAATTCTATTGAAAAACAAGATAACTTCATGAACAAACAACGAGCAAAAAATCATTATTTAAGTGAATAAAGATACAAAAACTGTTGAGAAGAAATCACCAATTATTTGGACTTTTAGAGCACAGAGTATTGTTTCCATCAGAGAAATAGAAACAGCGATTGAGAAGCAACCAGAATCGCTCTACGAGAAGGTCATAATTTAAAAGCAAAGAAGATGAATACGACTTGTCGATGTCTACAATGTTTTGGGAGGCGTTCTTTTTTCCTTTTAGGTTAATGAAAAGTCGAAAACCGACACAGTTTGAAGAATTAGATTAAAAACCTAAAAGCAACGTCGTTTAGAGAAGTTATTTTTTCAAAAAAAAAAATTAGAAATTTAGGCGGACTAAACCGACTAATCCCGCCTAACCGCCGCCAAACTTGCCTAACCAAACCGTCCGCCTATTAGAGCCGATTACAATGAAATCGGGACGGACAAGCACTGCCTAGCGCCTAGGCGGCCACCTAGGGCGATTTCTTGAACACTGGTTGTCATGCCATTCGGGCTAACTAATGCGCCTGCTGCTTTCATGAAGCTCATGAACAGCGTGTTCCGAGACTGCTTGGATGAGTTTGTGATCATCTTCATCGATAATGTTGAGGTTTACTCAAAAGATCTGGAGGAGCACAAGGTTCACTTGCAATCGGTGATGAGTAGACTGCGGGAATCTAAGTTGTATCCAAAGCAAAGCAAGTATAGCTTTTGGCAAAGGGAAATTGGGTTCTTGGGTCACATAGCCTCGGATAAGAGAGTGTCCGTAGACTTGGAAAATATCAAGTCGATCAAGGAGTGGCTGAGACCACAAAATGCTGCGGAAATAAGAAGTTCCCAATCTCGAGGTTGATTATCGAGTACTTGTGGTCGTATAAGATCGCATTGGCTCAGATTTCAACTCGGGGACTGCGGCACCTTATTGGGATTTTGGTGAGGAGCTTCGAGACAGAGAAGATCGTCACTCTTGCACACTTGAGAAATTTTTTGGAGATCCCACGCATCTCGGGTCCTCTGGAGAGATTCTATATTTCTCCGGCGAAGAACACTAGAATCATCAGCGGGTTCCCGAGCAAATATGAGAAGTACACCGTCACTTCTTCTTTGTAGCCTTTGATGAGGATTCTGTCCCGGAGGACTGCCTCGGGAGAATCATGATGAAATGGGCTAAAATCGGTAGTTCAAGGTAGTTTTATGATTACTAGTTATAACTTGATTGTTTTGACTAACCCTTTCTTGTTGTCGTTTTTTTTTTGTTCTCAGATCGAGCTCCAACCTTTCTCGAGCATATCTCTGAGGACTTCTTTAGTACGCACAAGGAGTTAGCGGCTCGGAAGTGGCACTGGCTGAGACATTTCACGCACAAAAGGGTCGAGAGAGCTTTGAGGCTTTTACACGATGCGCCTTGTCAATCCTCTTCTGAGTCATCAGACCAACGAGCCAATTTCTTTGTTGAGATGTAAGGAGTAAAGATGACGCTGCAAAAACTGATTATTGTTTTGGATGATTATTTGATATATGAACTTAAATTACAAATTTAATTAATATTTATGGTATAGTTTAAGGAACTAAACCTAAAAGTAATTATTTTCCATAACTCAGTTGATATATGAATGAACCATATAAAGTGGACGTTTGTTGTTCTTCACTACTTAACAAAAATAATTGTTAAAAATCACATCAGAGAATCTGAGATAGCGATAGATACTATAGTATATAAAAAAAACATGTTTACTTAAAAAGAAGGGTTATTATCGATTTGGGGCTTTGTTGGGCTCAAACTTTCAATTTGAGAACTTATTACCCAGCCTTTCAATTTGAGTATTTTTTAGCTAGGAAAAAAGACATTTTTACCCATGTTTTTTGTATCTCTTTCTCCTTCTTCTCCCAACTCGTCTGTATTTCCGACAACAATCATCACTCGTCGTGCTCCGTTAAATCCAACACCATCATCACTTTCAACGCCATCAGCACCATCTCCTTCTTCTCAGGAGCCTAGCTAAACATGATGCGGTTTGGGTCGTGGTCGATTGATGGACCAAGTCTGTGAGACCCCATCCCGGACGTCTCGGCGTCCGGCGACCATGATCACACGTTTCTGCCGCTTCCCGGCCAAACCTCTATATTTATCGCGATTTAGCATATAATTGCCTTTACGAGGCTTAATTCTATAATCGATTTCTTATTACCCAGCGGAAGTCTTTCTATCTTTGGTTTAATTCCAACCAACCCTTGTACCGATTTTATTGTCTTTGTCCCTAAGACTAAGATCGAACCTTTAATCGGTCAAGACATGCAATTTGTTCGCTAACCATTCTAAGTTTAACAATTGCATATTCTGTTATCCTAATTTCAACGGCCTATTCCCAAAATGTCTAGCTTAACTAATAAGTTAGATTCGTTTTCATACCTTGGCCAACATGCAGAATCGATTCCTCTTCGATCTCTCCATTGATCCTTCCCTTAGCCCTTTTGTTGCCTTATTCCATTTGTTCAACGATTCTTAACCAATCGTGTATTGATGGACCAATCTCTATAGTTACTTAGCCATACATCCAACCAACCCCACTGGTCAAAGTCCCACGATAGAGATTGGGGATCGTACGTTTCCCTTGGTTCACGGTGGCCGAATCAAGCTCTTGGCTCATTGGTCTATCCGTCTTCCAAACGTATGCCCCTTCAATTTCATGGTGGACAATCAAGTACTCCGCTTATCAAACCATCCATGTTTTTGATCCGGTCATTTATCACTACGACCGCCCACGGTTTACTAACCGTTTACCCGTCCAGTCCATGGTGGTCAGTAAAGCCTTTGTCTTATCGATCCATCCATGCGATCCGAACAATATCATTATCACACCCAAGGGCCCGTGGATTCATCCATCGGATCATCGTAGGCTAGCCCATAAATCCGTTCATCTGTCAGCCTTTAGTTTGCTCACGGGTCCAACATCCGTTTTGTCCATCGGTTCTTACCATAGACTTTCCCATTGGTTATCCGTTGAGTCACCATTGGTCTTACCGATACCCGATCGGTTCACCAAGGTTGCGGCGATTGATTCATAAAGGCGGCCACGATGTTAGATCCTTACATGGGAACCACGTGCCTTACCCATTCTTGGTTCTTTCTCCCTTTCTTGGTGAGATTACATCCATGGGCGACCCTTGGGTGTGTTCGGTTACACTTATCTTTGTGCTTCCTCGAACACCTTTCCCTTATACACCTATTCGATTAACTTCGCATTAACCGTATCATTCCTCGATGATCTGATTTGTCGGATGATCCATCGATCCTATAATCGAGCTATCGATCCGAACCATCAATCAAATCTTGAACTCTCCGGCGGTTTCCATCGAATATCGACGATCGATCCGTCTATCCCGGTCGGTCGATCCATCGATTAGACTATGCGATGGTCCATTCGCTCTGTCTCCTTGTTAGACAAAAACTTCCGGTTCACGAAACTCCGGAGAGTAGCGGTGCAACGGAAGAAAAAGAGACACTGAATGCACCACCATCGGCTCAAGAGCAATGGGATACGATGAAGGCCATGATGGCACAAATGGCCGCATTGACTAAGGCACTTGTACTGGATCCTGTGGTACAAGTGAAGGAGAACAAAACGGACGCGGATGCGGACGTAGATGTGGAGACTGTTGAAGTCAATTTGCCTACGAACTCTTCAAGGAAGCGGGGAGACTACTTGAGTTTACTTGCGCACGTCTCGAAGTTGGGAACAAAGCATTTCACGGGGAGTTCCGACCCGATCGTGGCGGATGAGTGGAGGACTCGGCTCAAAAGAAACTTTAACTCCACTCGATGCCCGGAGGATTACAGGAAGGACATTGCGATCCACTTCTTGGAGGGCGATGCACATAACTGGTGGCTAACCGTCGAGAAATGGAAAGGTGATCAAATACAATCCTTCGCGGATTTTGAGGAAGAATTCAACAAAAAGTTCTTCCCACCGGAGGCTTGGGACAGACTCGAGTGCGCTTACTTAGATTTGGTTCAAGGGAACCGAACGGTACGCGAGTATGACGAAGAGTTCAATCGTCTTAGGCGATATGTGGGGAGAGAACTCGAAGATGAACAAGCTCAAGTTCGTCGTTTCATCCGAGGACTAAGGATCGAGATCCGTAACCATTGCTTGATTCGAACCTTTACTTCGGTGTCCGAATTGGTTGAGAGGGCAGCCAACGAAACCGATGGACAAGAAGAGGAAGAGAAACGGATGAAACCGGAGAAGTTTTTGTCGCGTCCTTCGCAGCCAACGAAACCGATGGACAAGAAGAGGAAATTTGATAAGGTGGAGGACACCAAATCGGATACTAAGCACGGAGAGTGCGCTACTTGTGGGAAGAATCACAGCAGAACTTGTTGGAGGGCCGTTGGTGCATGTGTGCGTTGTGGGAGTAAGGATCATAGTATCCAAAACTGTCCACGGATGGAACAACGAACTCCGAAAGAGAGTGTGAATGAGCAAAGGACTTGCTTCTACTGTGGGAAAGCGGGACACTTCAAGAGAGAATGTCCGAAGCTGGAAGCGGAAAGACAAGCTGGACAAAGGGTAAACCGTAGCGGAAATGGGTTACCGCCTCCGCCCAAGAGGCAGGCTATAGCACCTCGTGTTTACAAATTTTCGGAGGAAGCTAACAACACTGGGAACTTCAGGGCGATCACTGGGACCTTGAGTATAGGTGATGTAGAAACACACACTTTATTTGATTCCGGAGCTACACATTGTTTTGTGAGTTCCGAGATGGTTAAAAAGGGTGGGTTCATTAAAGAACAAAAGGGTGGGAAAGTATAAGGCACATATTGATTGTCACCGAGGACGGATTCAATTCGAGAGGGAGGAAGGAATGTTAAAATTCCAAGGAATAAGGACAACTTCGGGAAGTTTGGTAATCTCGGCAATCCAAGCGGAAAGGATGCTAGAGAAAGGTTGTGAGGCATACATAGCCACAATCACAACCCACGAAGTTGGGGCGAGTGCGGAGTTGAAAGACATTCCGATCGCAAACGAGTTCTCGGATGTGTTTGAGGCCGTGAGTGGTTTACCACCAGACCGGTCCGATCCATTCACTATTGAACTCGAACCGGGAACAACTCCTATATCTAAAGCTCCGTACCGGATGGCACCGGCAGAAATGGCGGAGCTAAAGAAACAATTGGAAGAGTTGTTGGATAAAGGATTCATTAGACCGAGTAGTTCACCGTGGGGTGCATCGGTCTTGTTCGTAAAGAAAAAGGATGGTAGCTTTAGGCTATGCATTGACTATCGGGGATTCAATAGAGTTACGGTGAAGAACAAGTATCCATTACCCCGGATAGATGAGTTGTTGGATCAACTTCGAGGTGCCAAGTGGTTTTCAAAGATAGACTTGGCCTCAGGATACCACCAAATTCCGATAGATCCCCTGGATATTCGAAAAACGGCGTTTCGGACGAGATACGGCCATTACGAGTTTGTGGTGATGCCGTTTGGTCTAACCAATGCACCGGCTGCCTTCATGAAGATGATGAATGGCATTTTCCGAGAATTTCTAGACGAGTTTGTGATCATCTTCATCAATGATATACTTGTTTATTCTAAGGATTTGGAATCCCATCAAGATCATCTACGGGCGGTGTTAGAACGGTTGAGAAAGCACAAGTTATTTGCAAAGTTAAGCAAGTGCTCGTTTTGGCAAAGGAGTATTGGATTCCTCGGACATATTGTTTCGGATAAAGGAGTGTCCGTCGATCCGGAGAAGATAAAATCTATTAAGGATTGGCCACGACCGAAGAATGCCACTGAGATAAGAAGTTTCCTCGGGTTGGCGGGATATTACCGAAGGTTCGTTAAGGGCTTTGCGAGTATGTCCCAACCGATGACCCGGCTAACCGGAAAGGATACAAAGTTTCAATGGTCGGAGGAATGTGAGAAAAGTTTCTCGGAATTGAAGGCTATGCTAACGAGCGCTCCGGTATTGGTGCTACCGGAAGAAGGTGAACCCTACATGGTCTATACGGATGCATCGATCACGGGACTAGGATGCGTATTGATGCAAAAGGGTAGTGTAATCGCTTATGCTTCAAGGCAATTGCGTAAACACGAAGGAAATTATCCTACGCATGACTTGGAAATGGCGGCGGTGGTGTTTGCCTTGAAGATTTGGCGATCGTATCTTTACGGAGCTAAAGTCCAAATCTTCACCGACCACAAGAGTCTTAAGTACATATTCACCCAGCCGGAGTTAAATCTAAGGCAAAGAAGGTGGATGGAATTCGTCGCGGATGCCTTAAGTAGGAGACGTTTTGAAGTAGAAGCGGAGAAAAACCAAGAGGCTTTGGTCAACATGATGGGAACTTTGCATTTAAATGCATTGTCTAAGGATTATGAGCCATTGGGATTAGGTGCGGCCGATCAAGCTGATCTACTTAGTAGAATTCGTTTGGCTCAAGAGAAAGACAAGGAGATAAACGATTGGGCAAGGAACAATAAGACGGAATACCAAACGTCTAACAATGGTACGATTGTGGTGAATGGTCGGGTATGCGTGCCAAACGATAAGGAGTTGAAGGAAGAAATCCTCAAAGAGGCGCACCAATCGAAGTTCTCGATCCACCCCGGATCGAGTAAAATGTACCGAGACTTGAAACGATACTACCATTGGGTTGGAATGAAGAAGGACGTAGCGGCATGGGTTGCTAAGTGTTCGACGTGCCAACTAGTCAAGGCGGAACACCAAGTTCTGAGTGGATTGGTGCAAAATCTACCAATGCCGGAATGGAAGTGGGACTATGTAACAATGGACTTTGTTACCGGGTTACCTACAGGGATCAAGTCTAAACACAATGCGGTTTGGGTTGTGGTGGACAGATTAACAAAGTCCGCACATTTTATGGCAATTTCTGAAACGGATGGAGCCGAGGATATCGCAGCAAAGTACATTGACGAGATAGTCCGGTTACATGGGGTTCCGGTAAGCATTGTGTCGGATCGGGATACACGTTTCACGTCGCATTTCTGGAAGGCTTTCCAAAAAGCCTTGGGTACGTGGGTGAACTTGAGCACAGCTTACCATCCTCAAACGGACGGACAATCCAAGCGTACGATTCAAACCCTTGAGGGCATGTTACGTGCATGCGTCTTGGATTGGGGTGGGAATTGGGAGAAGTACTTAAGGTGGGTGGAGTTCGCGTACAATAATAGCTATCAAGCTAGTATTGGTATGTCGCCTTACGAAGCATTGTATGGCCGAGCATGTCGGACGCCGCTATATTGGACACCAGTGGGCGAACGTATGTTGTTTGGTCCGAAGATTGTGGACGAAACCACCGAAAAGATGAAGTTCCTTAAGATAAAACTAAAGGAAGCCCAAAACCGACAAAAAAAGCTATGCGGATAAGCGTCGGAAAGAGTTGGAGTTCCAAGTGGGAGACTTAGTATATCTTAAGGCGGTGACTTATAAGGGAAAAGGGCGATTTACTACAAGGAAGAAATTGAGTCCAAGATACGTTGGTCCATACAAGGTGATTGAAAGGGTAGGTGCTGTGGCGTACAAACTCCAACTACAACCAAAGTTGGATGCATTCCACAAGGTCTTCCATGTATCACAACTTCGGAAATGTCTAAGCGAACACGAGGAGCGTGTCGAAGATATTCCTTCTGAGTTAAAAGAAAACCTAACAGTGGAAGCAAGACCAATTCGAATCATGGATCGAATGGAGAAGGGAACTCGGAGGAAACGGATAACCATGATAAAAGTTTTGTGGGATTGCGGTGGCCGCGAAGAATCTACTTGGGAAACGGAGAATAAGATGAAGGCCGATTTTCCTAAGTGGTTTAAGGAGATGGATGAAGATCCACTTGAGTCGGATTCGGGGACGAATCCCATTCAAGGGGGGGAGACTTGTAACACCCGCGATCCTCAATAGGATCGCCGGGGAAGACTTAGTTCGAGGGAAGTGTGGAAACCTCGGGCTAAGTCTAAGGGAAGCGGATAGAATGGCTTCCGAAGTGCTTAACAAGCTGAAACGAGCTAGAAGTGTTGAGCTAACCAGCTCGACTAGCTGGACCAGCTGATTGGTAGCTCACCTAAGCTGGACGGAGTGAAGGTCAGCTGGTCGAGTGACAGTCTAGCTAGGTCAGCTGGTCGGGTGGGAAGGTAGTAAGGCGGTTGGGTTGACGGTTACGTACGTTGGCCGAACAGACACGGACGAACGGTTACTCAAACATGCATGAATGAGCGGTTTCAACGAATATATGCGAACAAGCGTTTCCACCGAACGGGCACCTTTGGGGAAAACGGTTTTATCCGTAAACACTATAAATAGAAGGCGATTCCTTCATTTTTCAGACACGCGCAAACACCTAAAAAAATCCAGAGAAAACTCTAAGGCATTTGCCGAGAGGAATACGGTTAAAAGGAGAGTTTGCGGAGCCGAGCGTTCTAACGGCGATCGAGAGAGGTAACACGGATCATTCACCAATCGAATCCGTGTAGTCAAGGTGGGTGTAAAGCCGTGGTAATGTCTCGGAGATTATGATCTCCGGACGTGCGGATGGTGTAAGGGCTAGAATATTGTGGGTTGTTTGATTAGTTCGTTGATCGGCCTAGTCATTCATGAGCATATTCATATCGTGCATACTTTGTAAGGAGTAATGGTTTGGTTGAGACGGGGAGGCGGCTCGGTAAGGAATCGACAGATCCATGAGGATCTATCGGTTCTAGGCCGAACTGATGCGCTTACTTCCTCTCTCCGAACCGTTTTCCGGACCAAAGGATTATAAGAACGTATAGTGCATTGCATGGACTTGCATCCACTAAGTAAAGACGATTACTTATGCCTTGTTGGTTTCAGGAAAGGATGGTGATCGTGGGAAGGATTTGGCTTAGGCGCGAGAGACTCATGGCCGGGAAGATGGGTGGTGGTGAATCGGGTAGAATAGGATCGATTATATGACTTGTAATAGCTTATATGCAAACTCATAAGTTGTATCGAATCCTTTACTTATCTAATAAAGTATCCGATCGTTTGTTTTACTCTAAGGTTGCATAATGACTCTAAATAATGAATCACAGAATAATATAAAACGGATTATCTTAAGGAATGAACCCTAAAATTTGGCTAAGGATCGGACCACTTAGTGATCCGTTTGGGAAGAACCTCTCCGGACTTAGGGAGCCCGGGTTGGGGTCTTTCAACTTGTAGCGTCCGCGATCTTCAATAGGATCGCCGGATAAGCCTTATACTAAGACAGAAGTAGGAATCTCAGATAAGTGTAAAAAAGAGCTGCCCATCAGCTCGGGGAAGTCAATTGGCGTATATTGAGCTGGAATGAACGAGATAACCTGCTGGAGCGGTTACTCGGTAGCTTAGGTCAGCTAGATCAGCTACGCGGAAGCTCAGCTAGAGTGAACCGAGTGAAAGTCCGCTGATCGAGGGACTACTAGCTTAGTGAGTGCCGAGGGTGTCGGTAACCACACGTGACCAAATGGGTGTGAAGGATCGGTTATAGGCGGAGAGGTATCTTTGGGAAAAATGGTTGGAAAGCGGTTTCCGATCGAAAACTCTATAAATACGAGTTCTTGCATTTTCAACACACGGAAACACGAGAAAATACCGAATAATCTCCTGGCCATCTTGGAGAGAAACACGATCATAAGGAGTTTCCGATCGAGACTTGAGATTCATCGGAGGTAGGCTATCGGTAGGATAACACCAGAATGGTGATCTCTAGTCGTAAGGTTATTGATGGGCCGTTAGGGGATTATGGGTTACACATAAATCTGCATACTGATTCATAGGCATACTCATACTTGGTATAACTTGGTCCAGAGCGACAGATTGGCTGAGACGAGGATGCAACTCAGCGGGGAAGCGAAGGATCAGAACAGATCCATCGTAACTCGACTGGGCTGATGCGCATACTTCCTCTCTATAATCCGTTTCCCAAACTAAGTGATTATTGGAAATTAAGGTGCATTGCATGGACTTGCATTCGTAGAGTAAACCCGATTACTCACCCCTTTTTGGTTTCAGGAAAAGATGGTGATCGTGGGAAGGGATCTGGGTAGATTGGATCGATTGTATGACTTGTAATAGCTTATATGCAAACTCATAAGTTGTACCGAATCTTTACTTATTAATAAAGTATTCAGATTGTTTGTTTTCTCTATTATCACATATAGACTCTAAGTAACGAATCACGGAATATGATATAAAACAATTATTATAAGGAATAGAACCTAAAATCAGATTAAGGATCGGATCATGTAGTGACAGTTCTAGGGAACCTCTCCGGACTTACCTTAACTGGGGACTGGACCTTACACTTACCCATTCTTGGTGCTTTCTCTCTTTCCCAGTGAGATTGGATCCATGGACGACCCTTGGTTGTGTTCAATTACACTTCTCCATGTGTGTCTCCGAACATCTTTCCCTTTTATGCCTTCCCGGTTAACTCCCCGTCAACCCAAATAGATTACTGGGTGATCACCTTTGATCTAGCGTAGTTTCACTGATTTTCTCTAATCACATTCCTGATACTCCGCGATCTCTAGTCTATCCGATCTTTCTGACGAATCGTCAATCACTCCATCGATCGATCCGTTCAATAGGTCGAGTCCCGATCTATTCGTTCCGATCTGTCTCCCCGACGATCAGTCTGATCCATCCATCCATCCAATACATTCCATCGAACCATTGGATCGGGATGTAGCATGCGCATCAGTTTGGTCGAGACTAAGAGAATCCATTCTGATACCCAAGATACTCGCGGAGCCGTACCCCCTTTCCGACCAACAACTTTGTGGTGCATTTTTGTGTTGTTATGGTGATTCACGTCCCATCGAAACCATTCGATAGAGAGGTAGCATGCGCATCAGTTTGGATGAGTCTCGGTAAATCTATTCCGATTCACGAGATACTCACCGAGCCGCACCCCCTTTTCTATCATACTAGACATTTCGTGGAGTGTGTGAATTGCGATCCTAATGCCCTTGCGCGTCCTCCCTTATATAAGGGACGAATGGGTTCCTTTCCGAAACATCACATCCGTTCATTGCACCCTTTGAAAGGGTCGCATCTTTCTGATAGTAACCGCTTGGTCTTAAGTACCTTTTAACCGAGACATTATTTTGTCAGTAACCGCTTGGCTTTAACCACCTTTTGGCTGACACACCTCTTCTCCCTCGAGCTAACACAATCCACCAGCTCGAGTGTCAACTACCCTTTTCATGACTTAAAACGTTTTATTCCTTTCTTGGGTTAAATTATTCATTGGTCTTTCTAGACCATGATCTAGTTTTTCCTAAAATAAATCGGCCCCCTTGAGGATTGCGGGACGCGGGTGTTATAGTTTCTCTATCCCTTCGACCGCGATTACTCTTTTTACAAAGGGGTCGGAGATGGATGCGAGAGCTGCCAAGGCATCTGCGGAGATGTTCTTTCATCTAGAAATCCTGATCAGTTCGAAGGATTCAAATTATTGGGATAGATTTTTTACCAGCTCGAGGTATGCTTATATGCGATCGTCCTTAGCTTCGTATTCTCCGTGGAATTGGCTGGTGACGAGCTGTGAGTCGCTATGCGCATTTATTTCTTTAATCCCCATACCCAAGGCTAGTCTCATGCCGGGAAGAAGGACCTTGTATTCGGATTCGTTATTAGATGCGTTGAATCCGAGTTAGAATGATTGTTCGATTACTTCTCCGGTGGGAGAGGTTAGCTGTATTCTGACCCTAGATCCTTGTCAGTTTGACGATCCATCGACGTGGAGGCATTACCTTTTATTGAGGTCAGCATCCTTTAGGTATGTAGCCGAGAGTTTTATTATGAAGTCGGCTAGAACTAGTGCTTTCAAGCTTGTCCTAGTTCGGTATTCGATATCGTATTTGCTTAATCTGTAGCCCATTTTGCTAGTTGTCTTGACTGGGTGGGGCTATGTAGGATGGCTCGGATTGGTTCAGATGTCATAACCACGATGCAGTACGATTAAAAGTAGGGTCTTAGCTTCCGAGCTGACATGACGATGGTAGAGCTAGTTTTTCCATTGCTAGGTAGCGAGTTTCGGCATCTAGTAACGTTTTGCTCACGTAGTAGATTGGTTTTTCTCCCTCGTGGTCTTCCTTGACCAAAACACCGCTTATTTTTGTCTGGGAGACCGCTGTATATAGATATAATAATTCTCTATCTTCCGGTTTTACTAGTATATGAGGTTCGGTTAGGTAGGTTTTCAATTGTCTGAAATCCTGTTTGCATTTGTCATCCCATTCAAACTTGCGGTCCTTCCATAGAAATTGGTAGAATGGGAGACATTTGTCGGTGGATCGGGATATGAATCTTTTGAGGGCTACGATTCTATCGGTTAAACGTTGGACCTCACGTTAATTTTAGCGATGGCATTTCAAGGAACGTGGAGATCTATTTAGGGTGGCTTTGATGCCTCTTTTGGTGACTATGTAGCCAATGAATTCTCCCGAGGGAACTCCTAAAGAGTATTTCTCAGGCTTTAGTCTCATCCTGAACTTATTGAGTATCTTGAAACATGCCCTGAGCTGGGAAACGTAGTATTTTGGTTAAGCCGATTTGACTAGCATATCATCCATGTAGATCTCCATCGTTTTTCATAGCTGGTCGGTGAATATTCTATTTACCAAGCGTTGGTACGTCGAGCCAGTATTCTTTAGGCCGACGGGCATTACTTAATAGCAGTAGGTGCCTCGGTCTATTATGAAGGCTGTTTTTTCTTAGTCGTCCGGGTGCATAAGTAATTGGTTGTACCCGGAGAAAGCTTCCATGAAGGACAGTAGTTGGTGTCCCTCGGTAGCGTCGACTAGTCGATCTATATGCGAGAGTGGGAAACTGTCTTTGGGACATGCTTTATTAAGGTTGGTGAAACTGTCTTTGGTGTCCCTCGGTAGCTCCACTTCCCATTTTTATTTTTTACTAAGACGGGGTTGGCAAGCAAGTCGGGGTATTTTACCTCTCATATCGACCCTATTTTTAGCAGTTGATCCACTTATTCGTTAACGGCTTTGGTCTTTTTGGGTCTTAGCTTGCGACGTTCTTGTTCTATGGGTCGGAAGGTTGGGTCGCGTTGAGCTTGTGGGACGTCACGTCGAGGCTAATTCCTCGTAGGTTGGAGCTTTTCCAAGCGAAGCTGTCTTTGTTTTATTTGAGAAAAGAGATGAGGTCCTCACGGGTTACATGTTATAGGTCGGAACCTATTCCTACGTATCATTTGGGATCTGATTCGTCGATGCAGATCTGATTGAGAAGCGATTTACGAGGACCACCCTGGGTAAGGTCAGAGGGTCTGGCAGCCTGCCTTTTGGTGAGCGTGTCCTGTAGCGTCCCGTCCCAGACGTCTCAGCGTCCGGCGACCACGGACCCTTGTTCGTGCCTCTTCCCGGCCAAACCTCTATATCTTTTGCGATTTAACATAGAATTATCTTTACGAGGCTTAATTCTATAATCTCTTTTTTATTACCCAGCAAAAGTCTTTCTACCCTTGGTCTAATTCCAACCACCCTTTGTACCAGTTTGATTGTCTTTGTCCCTTAGACTTTAGATCGATCATTTATTTGGCTAAATCTACAATTGTTCGCTAACAATTTAAAGTTTAACGATAACATATTCCTTTATCCTAATTTCCCTAACTTCTAGCTTACCTAATAAGTCAGATTCGTTTACATACCTTGGCCAACAAGCATATTCGATTTCTCTTCGATCTGTCCATTGATCCCTTCCTTAGCCCGTTCGTTGCCTTATTCCATTCGTACAACGATTCTAAACCAATCGTATAATGATGGATCAATCTCTATTGTTACTTAGCCATACATCCAACCAACCCAACTTGTTTAAGTCCCACGATAAAGATTGTGGATCATATGTTTCCCTCCGTTCATGGTGGCCGAATCAAGATTTTGGCTCATTGGTCTATTCGTCTTCCAAACGTACGCCCCTTCGGTTTTCATGGTGGACGATCAAGCCCTCTGCTTATCGAACCATCTATGTCTCTGACCTGGTCGTTTATCACTATGACCGTCAACGGTTTACTAACCATTTACCCGCCCTGTAACGCCCCTGAACCGCTCTATGGCCGGACAAGCCACAGGCGACCCGGAAATGTCACGTAGACAGCTCACACAGATGATCCAACAAAGGTTCCAAACGAATTCAGATCCTTAGCCAGACTATCCGTGCAAGCCATCCCTCACGACCGCGGTTTAGGCTTTTCAACCGTTACCGTGATCGCAAGTTGTGTTAGTCCGTATGAGACTAATATCGAATGAAACACACACTTTATAAGAAAATACTCCTTTTATATCATATAAACTTTTGTACAACAAGTATCCAAAACAACCATAAAGATTGGCGCCGTGAGCCTACATGCTCAAATCAACACAATAATAAAACTCACTTAGTTTTACAAAAGCAACAACTCTATACTGACTTTCCTGTGTCCTGAGCATCCCTCTAATGGTTCCCACTAAGGTTTTCCTGCAAACCAAAATGGAGTCATAAGTAATCTAGGAGTACTTAGTGAGCTCGAATTCCTTGCAACACAATACAATTCCAACCCAAACCCCAACAATAACAACAAGCACAAACATAAGCATAAATTACATACAAGTATATTAGAGAATGCACGCGGAAGCAAACAACAATCAATCAACCAAAATGCATGCTTACACGGAACTTGTCCGTGTAACAAGATAATAAAATTATGCATGTGACACCAATCATCTAGACTCCTCCTATGGGCCCTGATATGCTGCCTTCCATAACAACCACACTTGTGAATACACGTGCTATAACCACAAAGGCATATAACCGGAACATCACTTACTCTCAAGTTGAACCTATAAAGGATATCAACAAGAGACATGCATCGTCATGCATTACCCTGCCTAGGTCCCGAGTCTTATGTCAATTTATGTAAGTGACCAGCTAAGGGTCAAGGCTTACTTGACATGCCGCCGAGGAAGGACATACATACCCCTAGTCTTCATATGCTTAAGGCACCAGACATTAAGTCACGAGTACCGCATACTAAGAATGCAACACACAAGATACAATGAAACATATGTGTGGAAGTCGGATTCACACACTCAAGTATTTTATTAAGTAGGAAAGATTACTCTTGAGGGACAAAAAATAAGAATGTAAAAAGCTTATGAATTGCTACAATAATTGCTATAGTATTTCTTGCCCAGGCCAAAAAAATCCCCTTTACATGGCCATTGACCTTTATATTTATACATAGAAGAATGACATTTAATGGGCTAATTAAGTACAATTATTCTCTCTTAAATGTGACCGTTTTGGTCTTTGACTTTAATGCTTAACGTTCGAATTTGAATTGATCCTGATCTTCATGGGCCTCGCCTTTTGGCCCAAATGTCCTTGGACCGATTTGACCATGACTTCGTCTCCGGACTGGTGTCGAGGTGCAGTCACTTCGGATTCTCCTTATGGTGATAACCACTTCGAATGTTCTTTTGACTTGTGGGTCTAATGGGCTTTATCCTTTATGGGCCGTTACCCTGACTACGTGGCAATCTTTGGTTGGTCCCGAACATCTGGTGCGGGATCCGACACCAACAATATGGTTATATTTAACACATAGAATCATATGGTACCGAATCATGTCCGCGATCATTTATATACGGATCACGGGGATCGCGGACATGATTCGGTACCATATGATTCTATGTGTTATATTTAGCTTTATCTACCTTAAAAAAAAAAAGATTGCGACATGATTCAAGATTTAAAGAAGATTTAATACTTCATAAACCAGACACAATTCAGGATGCGCTCTTCCGTGCAAACAACTGGATGGAAGTAGAGGACGAAAAAGAAAATTTTGCCAAAAGAAATAAGCAAGAAAAGGCGGCAATTACCATCCCTACCAAGAAGTTCGAGCCTAGGGAGAGCAAAGGACCAAGGAAATTTGGGTCGCAACCCTTCAACAGTACCGTCGGAAAGCAATTCCAAGGGAAAGGAAGGTCAAACACTTGGGTCCGTGATGAAAGTTTATATTGCGACATTCATAAAGTAACCGAACATTTAACCAAGGATTGTAGTGTCCTTAAAAAGCACCTCGCGGAACTTTGGGCCAGTGGAGATCTTTCCAAATTCGATATAAAAGATTTTGTGAAAGAATACCACGGAGCAAAGGAAAGCTCTAAAGATCAAAATTCCAAAAGACCAAGGTTAACCAACGAGGAAGAACCAAGGAGTTCGAAGGGTAAGATCAATGTTATCCTAGGAGGTTCCAAATTTTGTCGAGATTCGATAAGTTCCATCAAAAAACATAGGCGAAATATTTTACTCAAAGCAAGTTTGAGTGAAGAGGTCGATTTTCAAGGTGCATCAATATCATTTGACGAAGAAGAAACACGGCACCTCGAAAGACCTCATGATGATGCATTAGTCATTACCCTGGACGTTGCTAACTTCGAAGTATCAAAGATTCTTATCGATACAGGCAGTTCGGTCGATCTAATATTTTTAAGTACTTTAGAAAGAATGGGAATTAGTCAGGCAGACATAATAGGGCCTCCATCTCCGTTAGTGGCATTCACAAGTGAATCAGCCATGTCCCTCAGAACCATCAAGCTACCAGTCCTTGCTAAACGGGTGTCAAAGATCGTGGATTTTGTTGTCTTCGATAAGCCCGCGGCTTACAACATCATCCTCGGAACTCCCTGGATTTATCAAATGAAAGCAGTCCCATCTACATATCATCAATGTATCAAATTTCCAACATCAAGAGGAGTGGAAACAATTCGGGGAGATCAAGAAGCTTCACGGACGTGTTATCTAGCTAGCCACCGTATAAAGATTCAATAGCAATTAACGAAGCCCGCAAAAGAGGGACTAAGATCAAAATTTCCTAGCGGACAGAAAAAAGATGATGTAGTAATCGAAGTGGTATTGGAAAAAGACAAACCGGACCGGAAAATTCGAATTGGGGCAACTTTGACTGGCCAAATAAAAGAAGCTTTGATCGAACTCTTGAGGAAAAACAAAACATCGTTTGCGTGGTCAGCGGCGGACATGCCTGGCATAGATCCAAGTATAATTTGTCATGAACTAAACGTGGATCCGAGCTTTAAGCTGGTGAAACAAAAAAGAAGAAAGCTCGGAGTGGAGCGAGCAAAAATAGTAAATGACGAAGTGGATAAACTTTTGAAGATAGGGTCCATAAGAGAAGTGCAATACCCGGAATGGGTAGCAAACACTGTCGTTGTCAAAAAGAAGAATGGAAAAGATAGGGTTTGCATCGACTTCACAGACCTCAATAAAGCATGTCCTAAAGACAGTATCCCGCTCCCACATATAGATCGACTTGTAGAGTCCACCGCTGGGAATGAGCTGTTAACATTCATGGACGCCTTCTCGGGTTATAATCAAATAATGATGAACCCCGAAGACCAAGAAAAAACGTCATTTATCACTGATATAGGTATCTATTGTTACAAGGTAATGCCTTTTGGTTTGAAAAATGCAGGAGCAACTTATCAACGGTTGGTTAACAAAATGTTCCACAATCATCTCGGGAAGACAATGGAAGTCTACATAGATGATATGTTGGTTAAATCGTTAAGAAAAGAAGATCACGTTAAGCATTTAGAGGAATGTTTTGATATTCTCAATAAATATCAAATGAAGCTGAACCCGGCAAAGTGCACATTCGGAGTCCCATCCGGAGAATTTCTTGGCTATATTGTGACAGAAAGAGGGATTGAGGCCAATCCAAATCAAATTAACGCCTTTCTAAACATGCCATCTCCAAGAAACTTCAAGGAAGTACAACGGTTGACTGGGCGGATTGCGGCTTTGAATCGTTTTATCTCGAGATCAATAGATAAGTCATTGCCTTTCTATCAAATTCTAAAAGGAAACAAAGGATTCCTCTGGGATGAGAAATGTGAAGAAGCTTTTGGGCAGCTTAAGGCATACTTAACCACTCCACCTATATTGTCCAAACCAGAAGTGGATGAAAAGCTTTATTTGTACGTATCGGTTTCAAACCATGCGGTTAGTGGAGTCTTGGTTCGGGAAGACCGCGGGGAACAGAAGCCGATTTACTACGTAAGTAAGTCAATGACGGATCCGGAAACCAGATATACAATGATGGAAAAACTCGCACTCGCGGTGGTGACCTCGGCTCAAAAGCTGCGCCCATATTTTCAATCCCATTCGGTTGAAGTATTAACCAACCAGCCACTCCGAACAATACTTCATAGTCCAAGTCAGTCCAGACGTTTGGCGAAATGGGCGGTGGAATTAAGCGAGTACGACATAGAATTCAAAAGCCGGATCAGTATGAAAGCTCAGGTTTTAGCAGATTTCCTAACCGAGCTACCAATACCTGGAACGATAGAGCAATCGGAGAACCAAACTTGGAAATTACATGTAGATGGGTCTTCATCAAAGCAAGGATCCGGAGTAGGAATCAAGTTGGAATCTCCAACGTCGGAAATTCTAGAACAATCATTCCGATTATTATTTAATGCTTCCAACAATGAGGCAGAATACGAAGCCCTAATTGCCGGACTTCGATTGGCACAAGGAGTTGGAGCTAAGGAAATAATCGCTTATTGCGATTCGCAATTAGTGGTTAACCAGTTTAATGGAGACTACGAGGCCAAGGACTCAAGAATGGAAGCGTACCTCGAAGTGGTGAAGGATCTATCTAAAAATTTCTCGAAATTCGAATTAATTCGCATGCCTCGGGGGGAGAATACAACTGCGGACGCACTTGCCGCATTGGCGTCAACATCAGATCCTGAGTTAAAAAGAGTTATTCCAGTGGAATGCATTTCGGAGCGAAGCATTCAAGACAACAAAGAAACCCTCGTCGTTACAAGGTCTCGAGCAGCGGCACGTGACTGTGGCGAACCAGAGATCGAACCGCCACCCAACAAACGGAGGAAGTCAAAGGGATCAAACACATCTAACAAGGAACCCGTTGTCTTAACAGGAGATGCGATCCTAGAAACAATATTAGAGACCGAGCCATTAATCGAGGAGGATATTCTAGAACCAAACGAGCATCCCGAACCAGAGCCACGAGTATTTAACAAGGTCGACCAAATTCTGGCTAAAGACTGGGGGGCTGACTAAAGGGAGCCAATAAAGCGCTACATCATGACAGGCGAGCTCCCAAAGAATAAGTGGCAGGCTAGAAAAATGAAATTCGTTAGCACGAAATTTTGTCTATCAAAGGATGCATTATATAGACAAGGTGTCAGTGACCCTTACCTATTATGCATTTTTGGGCCCGAAGTCGAAATCGTCATGAGCGAAGTACATGAAGGATTATGTGGGAGTCATTCATCAGGAAGAGCTATGGCTTTTAAAGTTAAAAGAATGGGATACTATTGGCCCACTATGATCACGGATTGTGTTAAATTTGCCCAAAGATGTAAGCGCTGCCAACTCCATGCACCATTGATCCATCAACCTTCGGAGTTATTCTCTTCCATCTCCGCCCCGTACCCGTTTATGAGGTGGTCAATGGACATCATTGGACCATTGCACAGATCAACTCGAGGTGTACAATATCTTTTGTTCTTGACGGACTACTTTTCGAAATGGATTGAAGCTGAGGCATATGTTGGCATCAAGGATTCGGTGGTGAAGACTTTCATTTGGAAGAATATTATATGTCGACATGGAGTTCCGTACGAAATAGTCACTGATAACGGGCCATAATTCATTTCATAAGAATTTGATGCTTTTTGTGCGGACTAGGGAATCAAAGTCAGTTATTCTACTCCACGATATCCGCAAGGAAACGGTCAAGCTGAAGCCGCGAACAAGACGATATTGAGCAATCTCAAGAAACGCTTAAATCATCTGAAGGGAGGATGGTATGAAGAACTCCAACCCGTCCTATGGGCCTAGCGTAAAACCTCTAGGCAACCTACCGGAAAAACTCCATTCTCTTTGGTTTATGGCATGGAGGCAGTAGTACCAGCTGAACTCAACGTGCCCAGACTTCGCCAAAACAGAAGCACCATTAAATGAGGAAGAAAATTCAGCAATGCTTAATGATTCACTAGATACCATAAATGAAAGGCGTGATCAAGCTTTGATTCGGATCCAGAATTACCAACAGGCAGCAGCCCGATATTACAACTCTAAAGTCAAAAGTAGGCCGTTCTTCGTGGGAGATTATGTGTTAAGGCGCGTTTTTGACAATAAAAAATAAGAAGGCGCCGGTAAACTCGGTATTAATTGGGAAGGACCTTATATTGTTACCGAAGTGGTTCGAAACGGTGTTTATAGGCTGAAAGACTTAGAAGACACGCCAGTCAAGCGACCTTGGAATGTGATAAACCTAAAGAAATTTTATGCTTAAAGCTACACGCATTTTATATGTACATGAACTACGGTGTGGCTTGATCCCGAAATGGGTACGTAGGCAGCTCGAAAACAAGTTCAGCTATTAATAAAAAATTTTGTTTTATTTCTGTATTAAAGGGAAAGGTTCGACTTTGCGAACAAGTGAAGCAAATAAAGGTTCGGCTATGCGAACATACAAGAGATTGGAAATAGAGCGTTTATTTAAACAAAAAAGATGGAATGTCCCTCATCATACACTTCGGGTTATGGAGATCTTGTTGACGAGCAGAACACTTCAACTCCTTGACCAGCAAGGTCGAGGATTGGCATCATGCAGTCCGGAATTCGAGAGAAGTCAGAGATTCCAAGCTCGATCCATTCTCCAGGGTGAGATTCAAGGACGTGAAGATCTCTTGATACTGTTATAAGCCTACGTTGCATCCGGTTAATCCTCTTCCGGAGTCTCCTCTTTTCCAACGTAAGCTTCCGATGTTGAAGTCCAAGTGCCTCTATGAATGCCATCGCTGTTCCTTGGTCTTTGATTGGGAGATCCCTGATCAAAGCACATGGAGCTCGGATCTGGGATCTGAAGATGCCGCTGTAACACCCGCGTCCCGCGATCCTAAAGGGGGGCCGGTTTGTTTTAGGAAAAACTAGATCATGGTCGAGAAAGACCAATGAATAAGCTAATCCAAGGAAGGAATGAAACGTTTAAGTCATGAAAAGGGTAGATGACATAGACGACATCGGGATAATCTAGTGATCATGGAGAAATGATCACGGAAAGATTGGGAATGGCGTAGTCAAGGCCAAGAAAACGGACCAAAAGACTTAGCCGGAAAGAACACGAAAGAACGTTCGAGCTAAACCAGCTAGGTGAGCTGGACAAGCTGGATGAACTAGCTAGCTCAGCTAGGTGAGCTAAACCAGCTGCATGACTAGCTAGCTCAGCTAGGTGAGCTGACCGACAGCTCAACCGAGCTCGGTGAACTGATCGAGTACTAACCCAGCTGGGTGGTCCGGTCAGCTGACAATCGAGCTGGTGGACTGTGGTAGCTCGGGATGAAGAGGTGTAAGGTCGAGTGGTTACCGACGAACGGTTACCGTTGGCCAAAGGGTGGATAAGGACGAACGGTTACGATCGGAAAGACGCAACCTTTCGAAAGGGTGCAACGAATGGATGTGATGTTTCGGAAACACACCCATTCGGCCCCTATATAATGGAGGACGTCCAAGGGCTTCACAATCAATCCACATACACTTCACAATCACCATCACAACCCAAACGGGGTCCCAAAACACTCTACGAAGTGTTGGTCGAAAAGGGGGTGCGGCTCGGCGAGTATCTCCGGAATCGGAATGGATTCTCGGAGCCTCGATCGAACTGATGCGCATGCTACCTCTCGATCCAACGGTTCGATAGAATGTATTGAGGGATGGATGGGATGGACCGATCGTCTTAGAGACGAAGCGGATCAGACAAACTGCTCGTCGTACGGATGGATCGGATCAGAGAAGAAGACGGATCCAGATAGACCATCGCACAGACGGATCGATCGACTGGGATAGGCGGATCGATCGTCGTGTCAACAAGTCGGATCGACGTATGACCGGATAGGTGTACAATCGGATAAACGGATAAAGGTTTAGATCGGCGGATTGATCGATCGTACCGATCGGCAGGATGACCGATGGTACGTATCGGAGATCTTGTCAAGGGAACATGGCGGATTACATGATCGAGGATTCGATGGGAACTGCCGAAGGGTTTGACGACTTGATTGATGGTTCGGGTCGATAGCTCGATTATGGGGTCGATGGATCGTCCGTTCTATGAATCATATCGTCGAGGGAAGGACACGAAAAGGAAATGGATCGGCAAATCTAAGATTGTCAATATGGAAGTATTGACGAATCCAAAGATAGTCCGATAGATGATATGGTTAATGGGAAGTTAATCGGGAAGGCGTATAAGGGAAAGGTGTTCGAAGAAGCACGAGGATAAGTGCAACCGAACACACCCAAGGGTCGCCCATGGATGCAATCTCACCGGTAAAGGGAGTAAGCACCGAGAATGGGTAAGTGACGTGGTTCACCATGTAAGGATCTAATATCGCGGCCGCCTTCATGTATCAATCGCCATGGCTGATGGTGAAACCGATTAGGAATCGGTAACACCAATGGTGACTCGACGGATAACCAACGGGAAAGTCCACGGTGAGAACCGGTGGACAAAACGGATATTGGACCCGTGAGCAAACCAAAGGCCGACGGACGAATGATTTCATGGGCTAGCCTACGATAATCCAATGGGTGAATCCACGGACCCTTGGGTGTGATAATGATATTGTTCGGATCGCATGGATGGATCGGTAAGCCGAAGGCGTTATGACCGCCATGGACCGTACGGGTAAATGGTTAGTAGACCATGGGCGGTCGTAGTGATAAAGGACCGGATCGAAAACATGGATGGTTCGATAAGCCGAGGGCTTGATCGTCCACCATGAAACCGAAGGGGTGTACGTTTGGAGGACGGATGGACCAATGAGCCAAGAGCTTGATTTGGCCACCGTGAACCAAGGAAAACGTACGATCCCCAATCTCTATTGTAGGGACTTAGACCAGTGGGGTTGGTTGGATGAATGGCTAAGTAACGATAGAGATTGGTCCATCAATACACGATTGGTTAAGAATCGTTGTACGAATGGAATAAGGCGACGAGAGGGCTAAGAGAAGGATCAATAGACGGATCGAAGAGGAATCAAATCTGCATGTAGGCCAAGGTATGTAAACGCATCTAACTTATTAGTTAAGATAGACGTTTGGGAATTGGCCGTTGGATTAGGGATACAAAGAATATGCAATCGTTAGACTTAGAATGGTTAGCGAACAAATTGCATGACTTGGCCGAGTTAATGATCGATCTAAAGTCTAAGGGACAAAGATGATCAAACTGGTACAAGGGTTGGTTGGAATTAAACCAAGGGTAGAAAGACTTCCGCTGGGTACTAAGAAAGCGATTACAGAAGTAAGCCTCGTAAAGGCAATTCTATGTTAAATCGCAAAAAATATGGAGGTTCGGCCGGGAAGAGGCATGAACGTGTGACCATGGTCGCTGGACGCCGAGACGTCCGGGACAGGGTCTCACAGCCGCGAGGTGGAAGAGGCCGCCTATTTGGCCCATTTGGAGCATCTTCGTTTATCACTCCAATCCTGGAGAAGTCGGGCATAGATTCTGAACATCGAAGGTTGAACTCCATACCTGCTAAAATGAAAAAGAGTGGTGAGGAGAAAAGAGAAGTTGAGACTATAATTTATAGGAATGTCATATTCCTAAGTAAGCTGCGGATTCTATCCTAGGAATGGAGTGATTCGCGGAGAGATTTATGCCCATAAACCGATCCTGCATTAAAAGACGCATCTCCGAGAATATTTGAAGAGTAAGGAAAATTGCAAATGTTTCCATAAATAAAAAGGGGCTGAGGCCCATTACGAGTTCAAAGTAAGTGAAGAAGTTAGAGAACATTTATGGAAGAGGCTCAGGAACAGGCTCCCTCATCGCCGGTTTAGTTTTCGAAGTGGACGCCTTGTTCTTGGCATCCACTTCGGGACGATCCCAAACGCGTTTCCGACTGGTATTGGCCACCTCCTCGTCTTTTTCCTCGCTATCAGATGGAACGGTATGGACCGGAGCATTCACAGGACCCGGAACTCCTTTAGCACGGAGATACATCCGAAGCATCTTCGGGATCTCAGCAATAGAATCGATGTTCTGCCATTCCCATTGAAAGGGATCACTTTCCAGAGCCCTTATCTTCCTCTCCACCCGAGCGATGCAAGCCTCGAGTGTTTGCCTTTTGAGACCTAGCCGCTGCCTTTCCTCACACAATCGACGGTGTTTGTCGGCGACCTAGCATAAAGATGAATGAATAAAACGAAACAAAAATTTTTTGATCAAGGACCACGGATATTAACCTTGTCAATAAAGTCGCAAGTCTCTTTCTTCTCCTTTGAAGGAAAATGAAAGACGGCATGAGGGAAAAGAACGCCGGCCGGTTCAAAGCCATCGCCGGACAAGAAAAGTGGGCTACCGGGATCAACGGGGGCTACGTTTTCGTTTTCCATTAATGTGGTGTTTATCGAATGAACTATGGAGTTTCTTGGGGAAAGATCAAAGGCAAACAAACTCCTATTTATAATAGGGTTAACGTTTGTCTTGGGAATAAAAATTCAATAATGGTGGCGTGCCCTAATGGTTTAAACCATTTTTGGAAATCGAGAAAAGGTAATTATTGCATTAAAGACGAGCCGCTTTTCCTACTTTCAAGAAATAAGAAGGGAAAGAGCAACCGTCGCATTAACTACAAAAGTTTCTAAGGCCCAAGCCCAATAAATTTACCGAGTTGACTAAACCCGAAGTGGGGAACTCGTTTTAAGCCGAGCTCAGTTCTCGCATTCTAAAGAGAAAGGTCTGATCAGCCTAAAAATCTCGAAAGCATAACCACAAGGCCACAAAAGGTTAAAAGCGGACTTTGCAAACCCGCACATAATTTTAACCAAACCCCCTTGGGGTCAAAACCTAGAAAGGTTTAAAAGCCTCCTCAGGCAAATATCTTGTTCAAAAGAAATAATAAAGCCTCCTTAGGTAAAAACAAGTTTGAAATTTAGTTTTAAGATAAATGGGACAATTCCCAATTTAAAGTGGACGCAGCCACTACGGAGTGACAACCACCTCGGACTCCGGCTCGGCAGTCGAAGTTTCGTTCGCCTCCTTGGCTGGTGCTTGGTCAGATGGAGCTCCTGGTCCGCCCTCCACAGTACAACCATCCTCCGGGGTGACCTCCGGTGCCGCAGGAACTTCGGGTGGGACGACATCTTCCGTCTCACTTGAGCCGAGGAAGGACAGTTCCAGTCAATTTTTAAAAAAAAATAAGGTGAGAAAAAGGTAGTAAGTGTCAGGAGCCAAGCGTTACCTGCCCAGTCTAGACCCGATTCACTTATAGGAGGCGATTCAGTGAAGAATTCCTCGAAGTCCTGCGGGTTGAAGGTCGAAGTGGGAAGACCTACCAAGCGACTCCGCTTTTCAGATAGATTAGCCGACAGTTCGATCCTCTCTTGCACCTCGGAGAAATCTGTGTCATGGATTTGATCCAACAGAATCAGGTTGCTCTCGTGCTCCTTGATGTCTAATTCCAAATCTGTCCTAGCTTTCTCGGTTTGAATGAAGCGGATGGCCCCCTGGATCAACTTCATCCCGCGTCCCTTAACCCCTTTTCTAGCTTTTGATGCCGACCTTGCCAACTCGGAATCACGTAACTTAGTGATCGCCTTGTACTTCGCGTTAAGCTCAATAAGTTGGTTATTCAGGGTATCGGCGGTTGATTCGGATTCGTGAAGCCTACCCTGAACACCAGAAAGCTCATCCTGGAGTTTGAAATTCTGGTCGTACTGGTCCTCCAGCTCCCCCTTTATCTTCGCCAGCTCGGATGTTAGACTGTCGACCTTGTCCTCCAGATCGTGCTTGGAGCCGGTAGAAGAGCTTAGTTCGGCCTCAAGAGCAGAAAGTTTTTTCTTCCACGCGTCAATCTCCTTTTCCCGACCAAGGACCAGCCCCTCATAATGTTCAATCATGTCATTAAGCTCACCGTTAGCCTGCTATTATGCATAAAATCAGGATGGTGAGTCATTTCGAAGAACGGCAGCACAATCGGAAAAATAAAGCGGAACTAACCCGAGATGAATGATGAGCATGAAGCAAGTAACGTTCACGAATCACAGGGCGCCACTTGTCGAATTCTGGCAAGATCGAACCCGATCGGGTCTTGAAGCATCGGAAGACGCTGCCTTCTTTCTCCATAGCTGCGAAGGAGGAAGAGTTGTAAAAATTGGAATCTGAATAGAGACAAAAACTTTTAAGAATGTGTAAATCACCAAACCTGAAAGCGATTTGACTTGAGGGACAAGAGAAGGCTTTAACCTCGAGGAAGCATCTCGAGATTCAGAATCTCCCTTTTTTGGAGATGCGCTCCGGACAGTCTTTTCGCTGTCAGGCTGGGAAGAGGAAGACATATCAACCGGTCGAGGAGGACCCATTGGTTCAGTAGGAGGGGATGATCAAGGTGAACGGTCAGTCCGGGCCCTTGACTTCTCCCTTCGCGGGGAAGAATCACTACGAGAGGACTTGTCTCTCTTATTGTGAACCAAGTTCTTAAGTGGTTCATTGCTAAAATCATCTCGAGAAGGATGAGGTGAATCACGGCAAGGAGATCAGTCCCTCCGAGGAGAACGTACGTCACGACGATCGCGACGAGGAGTTAATCTGAAAGAAGCGACGGATCTGGCTCCCTCGGTGCTGCCGTCATCAACCAGCAGGGTCCTGCTGTAGTCTTTTTTGTCAATAGCGTCCGCAAGGAATGCCTTGTTTTCATCACAAGCCTCTGCTATTGGCTTGGAAAGTTTCTTACGCTGGGCAGCGAAGGCCCGAGCTGACATTCCCTGAGTTGAGGGAGGAGGCGGAAGACGATGAAGTTGATTAGGGGGGCTCATCCTGAGTTTTCGATTGGCATCAATGAACCGATCGAGGGTGAAAGAATTCCAAAGGGTTTCCCCTTCAAGGATTGTTTTGAAGAACTTGACGAATTCTTCAGTCGGAAGAGTTGAAGCGATGAGAGCTGCGAAGTGAAACATCAAGTTTGGTCAGTAAAAAATAATAAAACAACCAGGAAAGGAATATACAACCTAGTTTCTACCAGGCTTCGCAGTCCACTTCGATGGAAGTACATCCGAAAGATTTCCAATCGAAGTAGGAGTTTTCTTAATCAAGAACCAAGGATGGTGCCAGTTTTCATCCTTGTTAGGGAGATGCGAGATGACGTTCCTGTTGGCATTCGGATACGCCGAGAAGTACCCTGTTTTCTTTGACGAACTTCTCACGCTCAGAAGTTCGTTCAGCTCGGGGACCCCAATAATGTAGTCTGCTTCCGCCGCAACGGTTATGATCCCGAGGATGGTTCGGAGAATATTGGGGGTTAGCTGAGGTAAAGCGATTTCAAGAGCCGCCAAGTATCGAACCAGGGCTTCGGGAAGGGGGAAGGTTAATCCGCAGCCCTTGAAGTAGATTTCATAAACGCAAAAGTAGCCGTCACGGTGATTTTCCGGGGACTCCGTAGGGTCGGCTATCTGCGCTTCCGCTATGATTCCAGGGGGAATCTGGCAAAGCCCTTTTAATCGCTCTAGGGATTGAAGGGTACAGGTGGGTATGTAGTGTGGACCAGCTATGTCGTTAGGACAAGTACATTCGTCATTACTGGAGCCACCTTCAAAGGATGGAGACTCGGGTCTTTCGGAATCAGAAGTCATCGGAGAATATGAGAAATTTAAAATCCGGCAAAGAGAAAATCGGCGAAGAAAGAGAGGAGAGAAGTTTCGATTAAAGCGTAAGAGTAAAAAGTGATGATGAAAGAAGTTACCTCACGAAAGCTAAGTGATAATGATGAAACTGCCTTGGGAATCGTGGGGGAAGTGGAAAGGTTTCCCGCTTTAATAGAAAATAATTAAGATACGGTCATAATGGTGACAGATGTCACGCGACTAAACATGGATAGCGCCGAAATTAAAGGACTGACGGGATCTTGGCGGGAAAAATCAAAAGATTCCTCAGAACGCAATCTTTGGTCATTAAAACATTTAAAGTCCTCCGAATTGAAATGGCACTTCGAAGAACTTGGGGGGCTAATTGTTGGTGTTGGATCCCGCACCAGATGTTCGGGACCAACCAAAGATTGCCACGTAGTCAGGGTAACGGCCCATAAAGGATAAAGCCCATTAGACCCACAAGTCAAAAGAACATTCGAAGTGGTTATCACCATAAGGAGAATTCGAAGTGACTGCACCTCGACACCAGTCCGGAGACGAAGTCATGGTCAAATCGGTCCAAGGACATTTGGGCCAAAAGGCGAGGCCCATGAAGATCAGGATCAATTCAAATTCGAACGTTAAGCATTAAAGTCAAAGACCAAAATGGTCACATTTAAGAGAGAATAATTGTACTTAATTAGCCCATTAAATGTCATTCTTCTATGTATAAATATAAAGGCCAATGGCCATGTAAAGGGGATTCTTTTGGCCCGAGCAAGAAATACTAAAGCAATTTTTGTAGCAATTCATTAGCTTTTTACATTCTTATTTTTTGTCCCTCAAGAGTAATCTTTCCTACTTAATAAAATACTTGAGTGTGTGAATCCGACTTCCACAAAGGGGCCAAAATAGTCATTTCCCACAGATTTGGTTAAGTGAGGGCTCGAGCTTCTGGACCGGGTAAGACTGGGGATGACCGATGGGACATGTGAAGGCCATCCAGGACACGAGCTTCACGACCGGGGGCGCCATGAGGCTCCAGACCAGGTGTAAGGCTGTTTGGCCGGTCCGAGACATGTCTTCACTCATCTGGGTATAACTTCTGAATGGCTAAATGGTTTGCTTTGATTCCACTTCGAGGCAAATCTTGACTCTTCTAGATTTCCATAGCCATTGAGATCTCTTGATTTGCTAATAGGAAAAACCTCAAACGGACGCCATACTTCTGAGGTACAGAAACTATCTTGAAACGGGATTTGATCGATTTTTACTCCTTTTTGCTTGAAAACTCATTATTCATCCTTAAAACATAAATACTTGGAAACATCCTTGAAATCTCCAATATCTCTTGTTTTCTCCATGAGGAATCTAAATAAATCATAGTAAAAGTGGGCTAAAATACGATGTGTGAACTCCCCCAGACTTAGACTTTGCTTGTCCTCAAGCAAACAAGAAAGCAAAAAGATATCATGCGGAAGCATAAAGACAAAGACAATGCGTTAGAACATTCTCACTATAGACTCAAAACTTTCACCTTCCTTATCCATCCATCTCGAACCTACAAGAGAATTCTAAAATCACGTTAGTTAACTCTCTACATTCATTAATAAGTGGCGTGAGCCTTTCTCATTATAAGGTTTCATTCGGGGTAGACAGGCTTGGTAAAAAAGGGGTTTTTTGGTGTTTAGTGGTGGAGTTAAAGTGTTTAGGGTTACCATATATTCTCGAAAATGCATGATATATTGCAAAACCGTAAGAGAGAACGGATCTATTGAAGTCTATAGTTTCCAACCACTTTTTCTTGTAAACACCTCATCTCCTTACTTCTTCTCATCTTTTCGATTCCCCCAGACTTTGGCTTTTTTGTAGGGATCCATGTGAATGATTCCATCTCTCATCTAGGTGATCCATGTCTTTCCTTGGGATTTCTCTGTACTATAAGACTTTTTATTTGGTAATCGCTTCCTTTCCTTCCTTTCCATCTCTCATCTAGGTGATCCATGTCTTTCTTTAAGGGGAAGCGGTACCCATTATATACACAAGTCTTATAAGCACGAAATAAGTACCTTTCGAAATCGAATCCCAAGGAAGAATAAGCTCTAGACCAATCATCACATCTTCCCTGTAGCTTCCGAATCTCCGTCTTCGTAGCGGAAAACTGTGTCGTTTCTTTCTCTCCGATGTTTTTGCACATAGCTGCTAAAATGAGAAAAGGAAAAAGAGAATGCATGAGGTCTGAAAAGAGGATATGGTTTAAGGGTAGGAACCACTAAAAATGAGTGGCCATTCAGGATCAGCAGAAAGTGGTAAAAAGGGATAAGAAGTCCTGAATGTATATGCTCGTTTCCCCGATCTAACACTTCTTCATGAGAAAGAATTAAGTTCAGGTTAGATCGTACAAATAAAATAGAGTTAACTTCAGATCAAACAAAATCTCTACGGTCGAAACATCAGGGGAAAGATTCCATTAGGAGCTTCTAGGTATTGACTGTTCTTGCAAGTCCTGCAAAACTTGTCATTCAAGAAATGAATTAGAACATATGGAATGGTCATTTTCATCATATATCAAGATCATCATTCCCTACATCGTTTTTGACTCAATAAAACTAAAATAAGGAAAAGACATTAAAATGACTCAAATGAAAGAAAAAAGTACGTTAGTACGGATAATTACCCCTCCCCCAAGACTTAAATTACACGGTCCCCAGTGTAACAAAGTGGACGGGTGAAAATAAAAAGAAATAAAAATAAAAGAAAAAAAATGCGGGAAAAGTAAAGATAGAACCGAATGACATCTACTACGCCGAGGAGGTTGCAAATTCGGTGGTTGACATCTCAGTGTCGGGGATCTCGTGTCCTCAAGCACACTTGCGGTTATTATTAAGGGTAAAAAAATCATAGGTCAAATTTACTCTTAACAGTCCATGAAGTTATGGGCTGATAGTAGATAAATATGTGAATTAGTATTGTAATTACAAGAGTAGTTCTTTAGCATTGTAAAAATTCTCATTTAGCTATATTAATAATTCATATTATGAATGAGTTAATGATTTATTACTCCGTATTTTTTCATGTTTAACCGAGTTAATTTTAATATACTATAACTTATACTATTAAATTCATTTTTATAATTTATTACCAATTTTTACAATTTACTATTATAATTTATGATCGTAATGACAATAAAAATTCTTTTTTTTTATTTAAATGTGAAATTTATTTGATCAACAAAACTGACTTATGTACAATATGGAAGTATAAAAGGAGAAAAAAACGTTGGCCAAAGAAGGACAAACAGAGCTAGCCAACGATGAGATGAGATAAGAGTTATGCATGAGATGATGTTCGAGTCGCGAGCCAACGATTGAACACGCCTCCTAATTTTGACGTTTCTGAGTATTGCAAAGTAGTTATACGGCCGGTGATGCCTTCATCCATTCGACAAGAAAAGTTCTTTAGAATTATCAAAATTCTCATTTAAATATATTTATATTTCATATTATGAATTAGATAATGGTTTATTACTCTATCTTTTCATTTTTAACTAAATTAATTTCAAATTATTAAAATTTATGTTATTAATTTTCTTTTTATAATTTATAATTTATTATCGTAATGACAAGAGTAATTCTTTATCATCCTATACAATTATTTGGGAAGTACAATAAAAAAATAACCTCACTTTTTGTAAGATACTACATAAAAATGTTGTTAGAGATAAAACTTCAAAGAGTAAATTAATTTATCTCATTAAATAATAATTGATGTAATTTAATTAATTTAATTATAAAAACGAAAATATATAATTAATTTTTTTAAAACAAAAGACCAATCAAAATGAACATATAAGATTTGATATCTAACTTACCATATTAATTTGTTATTAATAATTATACTTCACCTCTTATATTTATATGATTATATTTTTGTAAAACAAATAAATCATCATATCATCCATATAATTAAAAAAAAAAGTAGATTTTTCGCATATGCCATAATTTGAATTTTTAAAACGAATATATATTATTCAATCAATGAAGAAAAAAAATGTAACGGGTCAAAAAATTAGACTTGAGAAATATATTTCTTTAAAACAAAAATAAATTTTAACAAAAAAATTCGACTGATTAACGGGTCAGAATTTGAATACTTATATTCAATTTCATAAATTTCTCTCTTTGAAATGTATAATTTTATATACTACAATAAAATTTTAACTATTTCAATCTGGAACATTTACAAAAAGGTTTTACTTGATATTTTTAAAAAATATCATCAACACTTAATAGATCAAAATTTTAAACTTATAAATTCTCCAATTTGGTTTTTTAAAACAAATATATTTAAAAATATTTACAATAGGCGGCGGGTTAAATATAATATATTATATCATAGAATGAGTTATGATCCTTATAACTATTTGAATATTTATATTTTATTTCATACAATTCTTTTTTGAAATTCATAATTTTATCTACTTCAATAAAATTTTAAAAATATTTTAATTTGAAACATTTAAAAATAGTTTAATTTAATATCTTAAAAAATATCATAATATTTAATAAATCAAAAAGACAAAAGTTATAAATACTCTCATTTGATTTTTTCAAACTGATATATTTAAATTATTTATAGTAGGGAGCGAGTTAATTGTAATGTATTATATGATAATAAGAGATGATTCTTATAACTAAAGGCATGTTAAGATTATATGATGAAATGTGTTAAATATTGGTGTCGGATCCCGCACCAGTAGTCCGGGACCAACCAAAGATTGCCACGTAGGCGGAAGGGAAGCCCACAAGGGATAAGGCCCATGAGATCCTTAGGTCAAGGGGAAGGATATGGGCGAAGTGGTCACACCGCGAGGTGGGAATGAAGTCAAAATCAAGGATAGTTCGGTTCGGGACTTTTTGGGCTAAAAGGCGAAGCCCATGAAGATCGGAATCAATTCAAATTAGAACGTTTAAGCAATAAACTCGAAGACCGAAACGGACCCATTTAAGAGAGAATAATTATATGTAATTAGGAATTATATGTCATTTACAAGTATAAGTAAGAGGGCCAAGGGCCAGAAAAAAGACACGCAATTTTCTAGCAAATATACTATATCCATTTTCATACCAATTGATCGCTTTTACACATCAATTTTTGTCCTCAAGAATAATCCTTCTCACTAAATAAATAAATACTTGATTGTGTGAATCCGACATCCACATTTTGGCGCCGTCTGTGGGGACGGAGGATTCTTGAGTTGTCAGATTTTCTTCACCACATTTTCGAGATAAGCAGCAATGGCCGGAGAAGACGCCCTTAGTTCATCATTGGCTGAAACTCTCAAAACCATGCAGCAAACAACCCAGGTATCTCTTAGTCAAAACGTCAGTACTATACAATCTCGTGTTCGTTCTCTGAGTGCAGGAAACCCTGTTGGAGTCTGAAGGAGAATGTTCAATTCACCAAGCTCCCTTGCGCGAAATGGGACCAGCGGACAGACAACTTCTGATGCCGCTAACATGGTAATTCAGCCGGAGGATGGGGAGACGCAGCTCGGAGATGAAGATCAATTTGCAGATCAGCGCGAGCAAGAAAGCCTCGACCAGTTCGAGACCATGAGAAAGGTTATTAGGGAACTAAAGGAAATGAGATCAAAGTTCCATCAGGCCACTAGTTCGGAGCCGGACATCAATCGAGTCATTGAAGAAGCTAGGCGAACACCTTTCATCCCGCAAATCGCAAGTTTGAGAATCAGAGATTCTCGGAAGCTCAATCTGGAGCCTTACAACGGATTGGAGGATCCAAAGAGCTATCTCGCAGCTTTTTTAATCGCCGCTGGACGAGTCGACTTGGATGAAGCCGAGGAAGACGCGGGATACTGCAAACTCTTTTCTGAGAATCTTTGCGGACAAGCGCTAATGTTGTTCACCTAGTTAGAGCCAGGTTCAATCAGCAATTTTAACGAGCTGTCAACTGTGTTCTTGAAATAATATTCCATCCTTATGGATAAAAGCATTTCGGACACCGATCTTTGGAATCTATCACAAGGGCCGAGTGAATCACTTCAAATTTTCATTACCAAGTTCAAGGGTGTGCTTTCAAAGCTTCCAAGAATTTCACAACAGTCAGCTTTGTCTGCCCTACGAAAAGGTTTGTGGCATGATTCAAAGTTTAAAGAGGATCTAATACTTCACAAACCGGACACAATCCAAGACGCACTTTTCCGCGCAAACAACTAGATGGAAGTAGAAGATAAAAAAGAGAGTTTCGCGAAAAGGAATAAACAAGAAAAGCCGGCGGTCACTTTCCCTACCAAGAAGTTTGAGCCCAGGGAAAACCAAGGACCAAAAAAGTTTGGATCACAGCCCTTCAATAATAACGTCAGAAAGCAATTCCAAGGAAAAGGAAAGTCGAACACTTGGGTCCGTGACGAAAGTTTGTATTGTGACATACATAGGGTAACCAGGCACTTAACCAAAGATTGCAGTGTCCTCAAAAGGCATCTCGCGGAGCTGTGGGCCAGCGGAGATCTTTCCAAGTTCGACATAGAGGATTTCGTGAAGAAATATCACGAAGCAAGGGATAACTCCAAAGTTGAGAACTCCAAAAGACCGAGGTTGTTCAATGAAGAAGAACCAAGGAGTTCGAAGGGAAAGATCAATGTAATCCTTGGAGGTTCCAAACTTTGCCGAGATTCGATTAGTGCTATCAAGAAGCATAGGCGGAATGTTTTACTTAAAGCAAGCTTGAGCGAGGAAGTTGACCTCCATGGTGCTCCAATATCATTTGATGAGGAAGAAACGCGGCACCTTGAAAGACCTCATGATGACGCCCTAGTCATTACTCTGGACGTTGCCAACTTCGAAGTATCAAGAATTCTCGTCGATACAGGCAGTTCGGTTGATTTAATCTTTCTAAGTACTTTGGAAAGAATGGGAATTAGTCGGGCAGACATAGTGGGACCTCCATCTCCCTTAGTGGCATTCACAAGTGAGTCAGCCATGTCTCTCGGAACAATCAAGCTACCAGTTCCTGCTGGAAAGGTGTCGAAAATCGTGGACTTCATTGTTTTTGATAAACCGGCAGCTTACAACATCATCCTCGGGACTCCCTGGATTTATCAAATGAAGGCAGTCCCCTCTGCATATCATCAATGCATCAAATTTCCAACTCCAAGCGGAGTGGATATAATTCAGGGAGATCAAGAAGCTTCGCGAACGTGTTATCTAGCTAGCCACCGTTTGAAGATCCAATAGCAATTAATGAAGCCCGCGAAGAAAGGAATAATTCCAAGATTTCCTAGTGGGCAGAAAGTGGATGACGTCGTGATCGAAGTAATGTTAGAAGAAGACAAACCAGATCGGAAAGTTCGAATTGGAGCTACTTTGACCGGTAAAATAAAAGAAGCCTTGATAGAACTTTTGAGGAAGAACAAGACGTCATTTGCGTGGTCAGCAGCGGATATGCCTGGCATAGATCCAAGCATAATTTGCCATGAACTGAACGTGGATCCAAGCTTCAAGCCTGTAAAACAAAAAAGGAGAAAACTCGGAGTAGAGCGAGCGAAGGCAGTAAATGACGAAGTGGACAAACTTTTAAAGATAGGGTCTATAAGGGATGTGCAGTACCCAGATTGGGTGGCAAACGCCGTCGTGGTCAAAAATAATAATGGAAAGGACAGGGTATGCATCGACTTCACAGACCTCAATAAAGCATACCCAAAGGATAGTTTCCCGCTTCCACATATAGACCGGCTCGTGGAGTCTACTGCTGGTAATGAGCTAAAAACCTTCATGGATGCCTTCTCGGGTTATAATCAAATAATGATGAATCCCGAAGACCAAGAAAAAACGTCATTTATCACGGATAGAGGTATTTATTGTTATAAGGTAATGCCTTTTGGTTTAAAAAATGTATGAGCAACTTATCAACGGTTGGTTAATAAAATATTCCACGAGCATCTTGGAAAGACAATGGAAGTCTACATAGATGATATGTTGGTTAAGTCGTTGAAAAAAGAGGACCACGTTAAGCATTTAGAGGAATGTTTTGAAATTCTCAATCAATATCAAATGAAGCTGAACCCGACGAAGTGTACATTCGGAATCCCGTCCGAAGAATTTCTTGGTTATATTGTGATAAAAAGGGGAATTGAAGCCAATCCAAACCAAATCAACGCCTTTCTAAACATGCCATCTCCAAAAAACTTCAAAGAAGTGAAGCGGTTGACTGGTCGGATTACAGCTTTGAACCGTTTTATTTCAAGATCAACGGATAAGTCTTTACCTTTTTATCAAATTCTAAAAGGAAACAAAGGATTCCTTTGGGATGAGAAGTGTGAAGAAGCCTTTGGACAGCTTAAAGCATACCTAACTACTCCACCCGTATTGTCCAAACCCGAAGTGGATGAAAAGCTCTATTTGTACGTTTCGGTGTCAAATCATGCAGTTAGTGGAGTCTTGATCCAGGAGGTTGATGTCTCTATATTTTACCGCTTTTAAGCACACTTTTCTCGTGCATTTAGCTAAGTTTCATCTCTTTTTCATTGCATCCATAGTCCTTTTCATATCATTTTCATCACTTAGTACGATTTGCATTGCATGGCATAGCATATTGCATATTGGATGTGTTTCAGGTATTTGGAGCTTATTTGGGACTTAATGGATGCAAAGAAGAGAATTGATGATTCAGAGCCAGTCTGAAGTCCCTCAAAGATCGACTCAGATGGAAGTCTTGCATTGCGATTTAGCTTCAGAGCTCTTCATACAAGTTATAGGAAATTGAGTTACCTTTCCAACGGAGGTGATTTCAAGCGAATCAGAGCTTTGATGCAAGAGTTATGGTGGTTTTAATGGAGACATATGCAGAAAACTGGTTGGACTCGACAGGAGGTCGAGCAGGCGCTCAGAAACCACCAAGGGTTGGACTCGACCACACCAACTCGACGTGAGGTCGAGTAGGACACCATCAAGGAGCACCCTTTGAAGAATCACTCCCCCTCGACCACATGGACTCGACGACACGTCGAGTAGGACGTCAGGAAGCTGTCTGGACACAGACTCGA
>NW_003302551.1:59340-321827 GCF_000004255.2 Arabidopsis lyrata subsp. lyrata
GTAGCCAAATTAGGGCAAACTAGTATTCCTATAAATACGGGGTACACCCTGTTTATCCGAGCGGATATTCCTTTTACCCAGCAGATATTCCGCTGTACTCTCATAAACCCTAGTTTTTGTAATCGTTTTTCCTGTTGATCCTTTGAGTTTTTGCATTTCTTTTCTTCATCAAAGTTGTAGATCTGTCTCTTATCTATAACATACTTTCGTTTCAATGATTTCTGGGTTTGAAACGTTTTCTGGGTTTTTATGCATGATGTTCTTCAGTGTTCTTGAGTAGTGGATTAGGGTTCTTGAGGATGGGTTAGATTAGGTGTGGAATCCTTAGTATATTTAGGTGGTTAAGTGTAGAATTGCTTGATTTCCCTTCTGGTTTAGTAGATCTTAATGCTATTTCTTCTCTGATCAATTAGAAATTGATCTCAGACATTTCCACACCCAAAAGGTGTTTGATGAAATGTCTGAACAAACTTTTCCAGAGATTTGCATACTCTAGCCCAAGAGATTGGATGTTTAGAATGCTTATTGACTCTATTAGATTGAATCTTAATGCCTGCTAGGTTATATTTCTTCAATGAGAATTGAGTATGAAAGTGATTTAGCTTGAGAATCTCTGTCACGAGAGTGGATTGATTTGTATTCGAATCTATTTTCTAGGGATAGCTTGATTGAGTTTGTTAACCACCTAGGTAGATTAAGGAGACTGCCATAATCGATTACCCCATTCCTCAGGACCTTTTATCTCTATTGATTGTTTAATCTTGCTTACTTGTTGTTTACCTATTCTCTGCACTTGCTCATTCATGTTCTGTAGTTTTATAGTTTTTATGCATGTTCGCTTAGGATTGCTAGATAACAAACCTCTATTCTGCTTGGCTTGACTTAGTATTCTCTGAGCATATCTTGATTGATAGTAAGAGCACCTGATTGGATTGATAACCTCTTATACCGCAATGACATGAAAGTATATTAGGGTAATTGATAGCAAAAATCCTAGTATCAGAGGAGCGCGGGGAGCAAAAGCCGATTTACTACATAAGTAAGTCAATGACAGATCTGGAAACCAGGTATACAATGATGGAAAAACTCGCACCTGCGGTGGTGACTTCAGCCCGAAAGCTACGTTCATATTTTCAATCCCATCCAATCGAAGTGTTAACCAACCAGCCACTCCGAACAATACTTCATAGTCTAAGTCAATCCGGACGGCTGGCGAGGTGGGCGGTGGAGCTAAGTGAGTATGATATAGAATACAAAAGCCGAGTCAGCATGAAGGCTCAAGTTTTAGCAGATTCCTTGACCGAACTACCAATACTTGGCACGCCAGAGCAACCAGAGAATCAGACTTGGAAATTGCATGTAGACGGATCTTCATCAAAACAAGGATCCGGAGTGAGAATCAAGTTGAAGTCTCCCACATCGGAAATTCTTGAACAGTCGTTCCGTTTATTATTTAATGCTTCTAACAATGAGGCAGAGTATGAAGCCCTAATTGCCGGACTTCGGTTGGCACAAGGAGTTGGAGCTGAAGAAGTGGTTGCTTATTGTGATTCGCAACTAGTAGTTAACCAGTTCAATGGAGACTATGAAGCCAAAGACTCAAGAATGGAAGCATATCTCGAAGTAGTGAAAGATCTGTCTAAAAACTTCAAGAAATTCGAACTAATTCGCATACCTCGAGGAGAGAATACAACTGCGGATGCACTTGCCGTATTAGCATCAACGTCGGATCCTGAGTTGAAAAGAATCATTCCGGTGGAATGAATATCGGAACGGAGCATTAAAGATGACAAAGAAACTCTTGTCATAAAAAGATCTCGAGCAGTGGCACGTGACCGTGGTGAGCCTGAGATAGAGCTGCCACCCGTCAAATAGAGGAAGTCAAAGGAATCGAACATATCTGAGCCCAACATATCCAAAGAAAGCGGTAGCGAGGAGCCTGTTATCCTGGCAGAAGACGTAATTCCGGAAACAGTTATAGAGACCGAGCCATTTATCGAAGAAGATACCCTTGAACCAAACGAGCATCCCGAACCGGAACCACGAATATTTCACGAGGTCGGCCAAATTCCGGCTAAAGATTGGGGGGCTGATTGGAGGGAGCCAATAAAGCATTACATTGTGACAGGCGAGCTCCCAAAAAATAAATGCCAAGCCAGGAAAATGAGAATCGTTAGCGCGAAATTTTGTCTATCAAAGGATACGTTGTATAGGCGAGGTGTCAGCGACCCTTACCTACTGTGCATTTTTGGGCCCGAAGTCGAAATTGTCATGAGCGAAGTGCACGAAGAGCTGTGTGGGAGTCATTCGTCAAGAAGGGCTATGGCTTTTAAGATTAAAAGAATGGGGTATTATTGGCTCACTATGATCACGGATTATGTTAAGTTCGCCCAAAGATGTAAGCGCTGTCAACTTCATGCACCGTTGATCCATCAACCTTCGGAGTATTTTCCTCCATCTCCGCCCCATACCCGTTTATGAGGTGGTCGATGGATATCATTGGACCATTGCACAGATCAACTCGAGGCGTACAATATCTTTTGGTCTTGACGGACTACTTTTCGAAATGGATTGAAGCTGAAGCATATGTTAAAATCAAGGATTCGGCGGTAAAGACTTTCATTTGGAAAAATAACATATGTCGACATGGAGTTTCGTACGAGATAGTCACTGATAACGGGCCGCAGTTCATTTTGCACGAATTCAAAGCTTTTTGTTTGGATTGGGGAATCAAAGTCAGTGACTCTACTCCACGGTATCCACAAGGAAATGGCCAAGCTGAAGCCCCAAATAAAACAATTCCGAGCAATCTCAAAAAACGTTTGAATCATCTAAAGGGAGGATGGTACGACGAACTCCAACCTGTCCTGTGGGCCTACCCCACAACCCCTAGGCAGTCTACTAGGGAAACTCCGTTCTCTTTGGTTTATGGCATGGAGGCGGTAGTTTCAGCCGAACTCAACGTGCCCGGACTTCGCCAAACAGAAGCACCATTAAATGAAGAAGAGAACTCAGCAATGCTTGATGATTCGCTAGATACCATTAATGAAAGGCGAGATCAAGCTTTAATTCGGATTCAAAATTACCAATGCTAAGATCAAAAGTAGGCCTTTCTTTGTAGGAGATTATGTGTTAAAACGAGTCTTTGACAATACAAAGGAAGAAGGCGCAGGCAAACTCGGCATTAATTGGGAAGGACCTTACATTGTTACCGAAGTAGTTCGGAATGGTGTTTATAGGTTAAGAGACTTAGAAGACAGGCCAGTCCAGCGTCCTTGGAACGTGGTCAATCTAAAGAAGTTTTATGTTTAAGTGACATGCATTTTTATTATGTACATGAACTACGGTGTGGCTTGATCCCGAAATAGGTACGTAGGCAGCTCGGAAACGAGTTCAGCTACTAATAAAATTTTGTTTTATTTTATCATTGAAAAAAGGAGTTCGACTATGCGAACGAACAAGGCAAATAAAGTTCGACTATGCGAACATACAGAAACTGGAAACAAAACAACATTTATTCAGCAATAAGTAAATAAGACGAAGTCTCGTCATACACGCACTTCGAATTAGGAAATTCTTCTCGATGAGCAGAACACTTGAACTCCTTGACCAGCGAGGTCGAGAATTGGCATCATACAGTCCGGAATGCGAGAAAATTCGGAGATTCCAAGCTCGATCCAATCGCCGGGGTGGGAGTTGAGGGTGTGAAGGTCTCTCGATATCGTAGTAACCCTACGTTGCATTCGATGAATCTTTTTTCGGAGAATCCTCCTTTCCAACGTTAGCTTCTAGTGTTGAATCACAAGCCCCTTTATGAATGCCATCGCGATTTCTTGATCTTTGTCTGGGAGGTCCTTGATCAAAGCACACAGAGCTCGGATTTGAGATCTGAAGAAGCCGCGAGGTGGAGAAGGCTGCCTACTTGGCACATTTGGAACATCTCCATCCATCATTCCGACCCTGGAGAAATCTGGCATGGACTCCGAACATCGAATGTTGAATTCCATATCTGCAAAAGGAAAAGAGAATGATGAGGAATAAAGAGAATATGAAGTTACAGTTTATAAGGACATCGTATCCCTAGTAGGCCGCGGTTTCCATCCTGGAGCGGAGTGATTCGCGGAAAGATTTATGCCCTTTAACCAATCCTGCATTTAAGACATATCTCCAAGAATATTTCGAGAAACAAGAAAGTAGTAAAAGTTTCCATAAACAAAATGAGCCGAAGCCCATTACGAGTTCAAAAAGTTTTTTAAAAAAACGAGGTGAAATAAGAGAGTAGAGTTCGGGAACATTTATGGAAAAGGCTCAGGAACAGGCTCCTTCATCGCCGGTTCGGCATTCAAAGTGGATGCCTCGTTCTTGTCGTCCACTTCGGGCTCGTTCCGAACGCGTTCCCAAGGGTTGCTGTCCTCCTCCTCATCCTCCTCTTCGCCGTCGGACGGGGCAACTTCGACTGGGGCATTCACGGGCCCTGGAACTTGACCTCTAGCGCGGAGATACATCCGAAGCTTCTTCGGGATCTTTGCAATGGAATCGAAGTTCCTCCACTGCCATTGAAAGGGATTGCTCTCCAAAGCCCTCACCTTCCTATCCACTCGAGCAATGTGAGCCTCTAGCGTTTGCCTTTTGAGACCTAGTCGTTGCCTCTCATCGCACATACGGCGATGTTTGTCGACGACCTAGCATAGAGACGAGTGAATTGAGGAAAAAGGCAGAAAAGTTTGATCGAGTAAGATGAATGCTAACCTTGTCCATGAAGTCGCAAGCCTCTTTCTTATCCTTTGAGGGGAAGTGAAATACAGCGTGAGGAAAGAGAACACCGACCGGCTCGAAACCATCGCCGGACAAGAACAGCGGGTTGCCAGGATCGACGGGGCAGACGGGGGATACACCTTCGTTTTCCATTCTCGTAGTGTTTATCAAGTAAATTTCTGAAATCATACTTGAAGAAAGTTTGGAGGCAGATAAGCCCTTATTTATGATGGGCTTAGGGTTTGTCTTGGAACCGAAAATTCAATAATGATGGCGTGTCTGAATCGTTTAAACCATTTTTGGAAATCGAGAAAAGGCAATTATAGCCTCAAAGGCGTGTAGCTTTTCTTGTTTTTTGAGGAGTCGGAAGGGGAAGAGCAACCGTCGCATTAAAGACAAAAAGCCCATTAAATACAAAGTAAAAACAGTTGAGGCCCAAGCCCAATAAATGTATCGAGTTGACTAAACCCGAAATCGGGAACTCGCGTTAAGCCGAGCTCAGTTCTCGCACTCTAAGAAAAAAGGTTTGACCAGCCTAAAAATCTCAAAACATAACCACAAGGCCAAAAATATTTAAGGCGGACTTTGCAAACCCGCATACTATTTCAACAAAACCCTCTAGGGATCACAACTTGAAAGGTTTAAAAGCCTCCTCAGGCAAATATCATGTTCAAAAAAAAAATAATAGAGCCTCCTTAGGCGAAAACATACTTATCCAAATTTAAATTTTAAGTTTTCAAATGCATGGGACAAACCCTAGTTTAAGGTGGACGCAGCTACTACGGGTCAGTAGCCATCTCGAGCTCGACTTCAGTTCGCAGGGTTTCATTCGGGTCTTTAGCAGGGACTTGTTCAGAAGAAGTTTCCGGTTTATTCCCGATGATACAATCGTCGTCCGGGATGATCACCGGCCCGCTGCTTGCGACTAGGGCAACATCTGCTGGCTCACTCGAACCTGGGAGGGATAGCTCCAATCACTCAAAAATACAAAGCGTGTAGGTGATGAGTGTCAAGAGTGAGAATTTACCAGCCCATCCTAAGCCCGATTCACCCAAGGGAGGTGATTCGGTGAAGAATTCCTCAAAATGCTAAGGGTTGAAGGATGAAGCGGGAAGAGCTACAAGGCGACTTCGTTTTTCAGATAAATTAGCTTTCATCTCGGACCTTTCTTGCTCCTCGAAAAATCCTCTTCATGGATTTGGTCTAACAAGAGTAGGTTTATAACGCCCCCGAACCGTTCTATGACCCGGACAGCCAAGAACGTCCCGGAAACGCTACGTGAAAATGATCAACGACGATCCAGCCGAGGTTCAAGAACAAATCAAGTCCCTTGGTCGCCGACGATATTTTCCCACTTAAAACATCGCTTAGGCTTGCCAACCCTTACGATATTCAAGTGTTGAGTCGACTTAGACAAAGTCTATATCGATCATTACTCGTGGTTTTGTACAAGAAACCCGATTTTATTCCTTAAGTAAATATGTTATAAACATTACAAAATGCTTATAGAGTTTTGTGGCCAAGGCCTAGAGCCCAAAAGCACTATACATAACGTAAACATACTTGTTTTACAAAAGGCACAAAAACTACTCCGGGTTTCCTAACGTCCACCACTCCCTCTAGCTTCCCTCTATTGGTTACCTGCAAAACAAGTAGAGTCATGAGTAATCTAAGATTACTCAGTGAGCTCGGGATTCCCTGCAACAGCTATTAGTTCCCCATCCTATAATTCTAACACAGAACACGCATCAGAGAATGACAACGGAAGGTAGCAAGTAATCATACTTAAGTAAAAACGTGAATTCAAAGCTTAATTTAGTTTTCTAGGGCCCTGATATACTGCCTTCCATAAGTACCACGTCCGTGAACACCCGTGCTATAACCACAAAGGCATATAACCGGAACATCACTTAAAGCTACACCGTCGAGTAGACAGCTTCGGCCAGGGTAGCTAGCCCAGTTTCTCCGAGCTCCTCGCACCACGTGAAGTTCATGTTAATGTAAGTAATTAAGCAAGACCTCACGATAGCACGGCCGCCAACGAAGGACAGCTATATCCTAGTTTTGACACGCTTATGGTATGCTCGGACTAAAAGTCACGAGTACCACGTATCAAGGCTTGAGAATTCAATGATACTATGAGACATATGGTTAATAAAAACACATAGAATCATAAGTATCTTTCAAATAACCTCCTAAGTATAAGCCATATATATTTGAATCGATTGATTACTAATACGGCATAATACTAAGTTCACACAATCAATCAATACTCATAAGATTCAAGAAATCAATCAATGAATGTAAGAGTATATGATCATGCAACCAAACCATATCCTGAACTCACTCAGTCTCCGACGTGCTTAGCAGATTCGGACAGAACTTCTCGGTGATCTTTCTCGATATCGGACAGTTTCTTGGTACAAACGATTTCGCAGCAGCCTCTCGGTTTTTCTCCTCCGTTTTCTCATCAAATGGCTTGAGGATGATCGACTATTTATAGGGGAAGGATGGGCGAGTCAGCAACACACGTGTCAGCCGCACGTACGGACACGTACGGAGCTGCGCACGGAATAGTGACACGTATCCGGCTAACTTTGGCTCCAAGCGACTAAACTTTGGCTCCAAGTGTCTTCCCTTTGGCTCTAAGTTAGGTAGCTTGGTCGCAAGTTTGAATTTGGTCAACGTTTGGTCAACGGGCCGCGTACGTACCGCGGTACGATCGGCCTTCGTCCGGATGGCAAGTCTCTCGACCCAAACTTACCCACGTCTATAATTCCTCGTACCATCTTCTCCCAATCTTCTTAATATTCAGTTTCGTTCGGTAAAGACTTAATTCGGTACGACATATTTGGTACGAAATCACCCGATCACCGATAGATGTCTTGTGGTACGTCCGGCTGTCATCCTGCGGTACGTTCGGCAGCCTATGTACGGGTCACTACATTCTCCCCCCCCCCTTATTAGAATTCGTCCCGAATTCCATAAGGATTTGATGGTCCGGCCTCGTCTCCTTCGTTTTCTTCTAAGAAAAATTGTGGATACTTAGCTCGGAATTTTTCTTCATCTTCCCATGTACTAACCTTACGGTTTTGTTTTCCCCAAAACACTTGTATTTGAAGAATTCTTCTTTTCTTCAGTTCTTGTATTCGCCTTTCTCCAATACCAAGCGGACCTTCGGGGCAAGTAAGGTTTGTCCTCAACTCTTGTATTAGCTCGGGAATAATAGCATTAGGATCTGGTACGTGTTTCCTTAGCTAAGATACATGAAAGACCTTGTGTAGTCGCATGATCTCCGGCATGTCCAAGCGGTAAGCTACATCTCCAACTCTTTTCTCAATTCGATACGGACCAATAAATCTCACCGCAAGCTTTCCAACCTTCCTAAATCGATCCTTCCCTTTTTGCGCTGTTACCTTGAGATAAACCATATCGCCTTCTTGAAATTCTACTTCACGTCTTTTTCGATCTGCATATTTTTTCTGTCGATCTTGAGCCTTCTTCATATTCTCCCAGATAAACTGAACCTTCTCCGTCATCTCATCGATCAGGTAGTTATTGAATTTCGTTCTTTCTCCTACTTCCGTCTAACAGAAAGGAGTTCGGCACGGTATTCCGTACATGGCTTCGAATGGAGACATACCAATACTAGAGTGATAGCTGTTGTTGTAAGAAAACTCAACCAGAGGCAAGTTATCCTCCCAATCTCCAGCCCATTCTAGCGCACACAGTCGAATCATATCTTCTATGGTTAGGATAGTCCTTTGTGTCTGTCCATCGGTCTCTGGATGAAATGCGGTGCTCATGTGAACATCTGTCCCTAAAGCACGTTGAAGATCTTGCCAGAATATCGACGAGAATTTAGGATCTCGGTCGGATACAATGTTGGCGGGTACCCCATGAAGCCTGAGAATTTTGTTGATATATTTTTCCGCCAAAATGGTTGACTGATCTGTACTCTTCACCGATACTAAGTGTGCAACTTTCGTCAAGCGATCTACTACCACCCATATCGCATCGTTAGTACGCCCAGGTCGCGTGGGTAATCCTGTAATGAAATCCATTGAGATTGATTCCCATTTCCATGTAGGAATCGGTAGGTTATGTAGTAATCCTGCCGGAACTTGGTGTTCTACCTTTACTCTTTGGCACGAATCACATTGGTTTACCCACTTTGCTACTGATCTCTTCATTCCAGGCCAATGATAATATCTCCTTATGTCCTTATACATCTTTGTACTGCCCGGATGAATACTCAATGATGAAGTATGCGCTGCTCTTAGTATATCTTCTCGCAGTCCTTTACGATCAGGTACGTTAACCCTTCCGTATAGTAGTAAGGTACCGTCATCAGCTAGATGATAACTGTAACGCCCGCGATCCTCAATAGGATCGTCGGATGAGACTTGGTCCGAGAAAAGGAGGAGAAACTCGGACAAGTCTAGATTGGAGCTGCCCATCAGCTCGGATAAGGAGAATAATGAACGTTAAGTAGCCAAATCAGCTCCCGTATAGCTCAACTAAGCTCGAAGTACTTCCGAGTAGTTCAGCTAAGCTCGGGTAACTGTCGAGTAGCTCAGCTAGCTCGACCAGCTGCCGGGTAGCTCAGCTCAGCTCGGGTAACTGTCTGACGGTTGGATGGTTGGGCGGTTACGGAAGGACGGTTGGGCGGTTACAAGGGGCGGTTACCAATGAGCGGTTATAGCCGAATGGGCGCCTTCTAGAGAAACGGTTGGGAAATGGTTTTCTAAACAAAACTCTATAAATACAAGGCATTTGGGGCGATTTCGGGGACGAAAAAAACTGAGGGAAAAATACAGAAACTCTTGGAGAACATCTTGAGAGAAAACACTTAAGAGAGAGTTACGATCGGTGCGATCGAAGGTGAGACGGTTCTAGACTTTGTGTCCGAACCTAAGGAGATATGATACGTACGATCTAGCCTAGGGATTGTTCCGATGACTTAGAAGAAGTCCGGAACGATTAGGGTGATATTGTAGTATCGGGAATCATTCATATCATGCATAAACTTGGTTCGAATGGCGGATCGGTTGAAATGGGGATGCGGCTCGGCGGAGGATCGGCGGATCTGTGAAGATCTACCGTGAATCGGCCGAACTGATGCGCATACTTCCACTCTCCGATCTGTTCTTCGTTCCGGGTGGTTAAAAGGCCTAGAGAGCATTGCATGGACTTGCATATAATAAGTAAAACGGATACTTATGCCTCTTTGACTTTCAGGAAAAGATGGTGATCGTGGGAAGGACTTGGCTTAGGCGTGAGAGACTCAAGGCCGGGAAGATGGGTGGTGATGAATCGGGTAGAATAGGATCGATTATATGACTTGTAATAGCTTATATGCAAACTCATAAGTTGTATCGAATCCTTTTAAGTATCTAATAAAGTATCCGATTCTTTGTTTACTCTATTATCGCATATTAACTCTAAGTAATGAATCTCAGAATATCGTAAATCGGATTGTCTTAAGGAAATGGCCCTAAAATTTGACTAAGGATCGGATCACTTAATGATTTGGTCGGAGAGAACCTCTCCGGACTTAGGCAGTCCGGATCGGGGTTTTTCAAGTTGGTATCAGAGCATGCTTGGTTCTAGGACCATTAGTGCGGGTTTTGGGAATCACCACTCATCGGCTTATGAGTCCTCACGGTAGTTGTTTCTTACTCTCTTGCGATTTACTATGACTTACCGTAACTAACTTTGAAGTTTTTCGCAGATGGGTAAGAGCAACAAAACGGGAAAGAGTAAGAAGGATAAGGATAAGGGTAAGGACGTCGTAGAAGAGACGTTGGTTGCCGAGGAGACACAAGTTACCAAGGAAACAAGTGTCGAAGCAACGCTTGATGGGACAATTCCGGCCGGACCTGTGGCTGGACAAAAGTCTCCGGTTCATCAAACTCCAGAGGACAGTTGTGCAACGGATGGGAAGGAGAATCCGAACACACTTCCATCTGCCCAAGAACAATGGGAAACGATGAAGGCTATGATGGTACAAATGGCCGCATTGACTAAGGCACTTGTACCGGATCCTGTGGTGCAAGTGAAGGAGAACAAAACGGACGTAGATGCGGATGTAGATGTGGGGATTGTCGAAGTCAATCTGCCTACGAACTCTTCAAGGAAGAGGGGAGACTACTTGAGTTTACTCCAGCACGTCTCGAAGTTGGGAACAAGTCACTTCACGGGGAGTTCCGACCCGATCATGGCGGATGAGTGGAGGACTCGGCTCAAAAGAAACTTTAACTCCACTCGGTGCCCGGAGGATTACCGGAAGGACATTGCGATTCACTTCTTGGAAGGAGACGCGCATAACTGGTGGCTGACCGTGGAGAAACGTAAGGGTGATCAAATCCAAACCTTTTCGGACTTTGAGGAGGAGTTTAACAAGAAGTTTTTCCCTCCGGAGGCATGGGATCGGCTTGAGTGTGCCTACTTGGATTTGATACAAGGCAACCGAGCGGTGCGAGAATACGATGAAGAGTTCAATCGCCTTAGGCGATACGTGGGAAGAGAGCTCGAGGATGAGCAGTCTCAAGTGCGCCGTTTCATCCGCGGGTTAAGGGTGGAGATCCGTAACCATTGCTTAATCCATACCTTTAATTCGGTCTCCGAATTGGTGGAAAGGGCGGCTATGATCGAAATCGGAATTGAGGAAGAAAAACTCATGAATCGTGAGAAGTTTCCGAATCGTTCTAGCCACCCAAGCAAGTCCGCGGATAAGAATAGGAAATGGGACAAGGTGGATGACACTAAGTCGGGAGCTAAGCGCGGAGAATGCTTGATTTGTGGAAAGAATCATGGTGGGATTTGCTGGAAGGCCATTGGTGCATGTGGCCGGTGTGGAAGTAAGGACCACGGGATTCAAAACTGTCCAAGGATGGATTCGGGGCGACCAAAAGATCTCGCTGAAGAACCAAGGACTTGTTACCATTGTGGGAAAGCGGGACACTTTAAGAGGGAGTGTCCGAAGCTGGAAGTGGAAAAGCAAGCCGCACAAAAGGTGAACCGGAGCGGAAACGGATTACCGCCTCCGCCTAAGAGGCAGGCCATAGCACCACGAGTTTACGAACTGTCGGAAGATGCTAACAATGCCGGAAACTTCAAGGCGATCACTGGTAAGTCCTTGTGATCTTTATGTTAATTCGTAAATTGCATCGCATCATGCATAAACGGATTGGGGTACTCAGCATTCTAGGGGAATGTGTAGGGACCTTGTGTATAGGTGATGTAGAAACACACACCTTATTTGATTCCGGAGCTACACATTGTTTTGTGAGTTCCGAGATGGTTGAAAAAGGTGGGTTCAAGAAAGAACCAAACACCGAATATGGAATGGTTAGAGCAGCCGGCGGACAAGTAATGTATCCGTCCGGTGTTGTTCAGGAAATCTCGGTTGTAGTCAACGGTGTAAATATGCCAACAGACCTAATCGTCGTCCAACTCAAGAAACACGATGTTATTTTGGGTATGGACTGGTTGAGAAAGTATAAGGCACACATAGATTGTCACCGAGGACGGATTCGATTTGAGAGGGAGGAAGGAATGTTGAAATTCCAAGGAATAAGGACAACTTCGGGAAGTTTAGTAATCTCGGCAATCCAAGCGGAAAGGATGCTTGAGAAAGGGTGTGAGGCATACATAGCCACTATCACAACCCCCGAAGTTGGAGCAAGTGCGGAGTTGAAAGATATTCCGATCGCAAAAGAGTTCTCGGATGTGTTTGAGGCCGTGAGTGGCTTGCCACCAGACCGGTCTGATCCATTCACCATTGAACTCGAAGCGGGAACAACACCTATATCTAAAGCTCCATACCGGATGGCACCGGCAGAAATGGCGGAGCTAAAGAAACAATTGGAGGAGTTGTTGGATAAAGGATTTATTAGACCAAGTAGTTCACCATGGGGTGCACCGGTCTTGTTTGTAAAGAAAAAGGATGGTAGCTTTAGGCTATGCATTGACTATCGGGGATTGAATAAAGTTACGATAAAGAACAAATATCCATTACCCCGGATAGATGAGTTGTTGGACCAACTCGGAGGCGCTAGGTGGTTCTCAAAGATAGACTTGGCGTCGGGATATCATCAAATTCCAATAGAACCATCTAATATTCGGAAGACAGCCTTCCGGACGAGATATGGCCACTATGAGTTCGTAGTGATGCCATTCGGACTAACCAATGCACCGGCAGCCTTTATGAAGATGATGAATAGTGTTTTCCGAGAATTCTTAGATGAGTTTGTGATCATCTTCATCGATGACATACTTGTCTATTCCAAGGATTGGAAAACTCATCAAAATCATCTAAGGGCGGTGCTAGAACGGTTAAGGGAACAGAAGTTATTTGCAAAGTTAAGCAAATGCTCATTTTGGCAAAGGAGTATCGGATTCCTCGGACACATAGTATCGGAACAAGGAGTGTCCGTAGATCCGGAGAAAATCAAATCCATCAAGGATTGGCCACGACCAAGGAATGCCACGGAGATTAGGAGTTTTCTCGGGTTGGCGGGATATTACCGAAGGTTCGTAAAGGGCTTTGCGAGTATGTCCCAACCGATGACTCGACTAACCGTGAAAGATACTAAGTTTCAATGGTCGGAGGAATGTGAGAAGAGTTTCTCCGAGTTGAAGGCTATGCTAACAAGCGCTCCGGTATTGGTATTGCCGGAAGAAGGTGAACCTTACATGGTCTATACGGATGCATCGATCACGGGACTAGGATGCGTATTGATGCAAAAGGGTAGTGTAATCGCTTATGCTTCAAGGCAATTGCGTAAACACGAAGGGAATTACCCTACGCATGACTTGGAGATGGCCGCGGTGGTGTTTGCCTTGAAGATTTGGCGATCATATCTTTATGGAGCCAAAGTCCAAATCTTCACGAACCACAAGAGTCTTAAGTACATATTCACTCAGCCGGAGTTGAATCTAAGGCAAAGAAGGTGGATGGAATTTGTGGCGGATTATGACTTAGATATTGCCTATCATCCGGGAAAGGCAAATCAAGTCGCCGATGCCTTAAGTAGGAGACGTTTCGACGTAGAAGCCGAGAAAAACCAAGTGGACTTGGTTAACATGATGGGGACATTGCGTGTGAATGCGTTATCCAAGGATCTTGAACCATTGGGTTTAGGTGCGGCTGATCAAGCCGATCTACTTAGTAGAATTCGTTTGGCCCAAGAGAAGGACGCGGAGTTGAAAACTTGGGCAAAGAACAATAAAACGGAGTACCAAACATCGAACAATGGTACCATAGTGGTGAACGGTCGTGTATGTGTGCCGAATGACAAAGGTTTGAAGGGGGAAATCCTTAAAGAAGCACACCAATCAAAGTTCTCGATTCACCCCGGGTCCAATAAGATGTACCGAGACCTAAAAAGGTATTACCATTGGGTGGGAATGAAGAAGGATGTAGCCGAATGGGTTGCCAAGTGTTCGACGTGCCAACTTGTCAAGGCGGAACATCAAGTACCAAGTGGGTTAGTACAAAACTTACCCATGCCCGAATGGAAATGGGACCATGTAACGATGGACTTTGTTACCGGGTTGCCTACGGGGATAAAGTCTAAGCACAATGCGGTTTGGGTGGTGGTGGACAGATTGACTAAGTCCGCACACTTCATAGCAATTTCCGAAACGGATGGAGCCGAAGATATAGCCGCAAGGTATATCGAGGAGATAGTACGATTACACGGAGTGCCGGTAAGCATTGTGTCGGATCGTGATACACGGTTCACATCGCATTTCTGGAAGGCTTTTCAAAAAGCCTTAGGAACGAGGGTGAACTTAAGTACTGCTTACCACCCGCAAACGGATGGGCAATCTGAACGGACGATTCAAACCCTTGAGGACATGTTGCGTGCATGTGTCTTGGATTGGGGTGGGAATTGGGAGAAGTACTTAAGGTTGGTGGAGTTTGCCTATAACAATAGCTATCAAGCTAGTATTGGCATGTCACCTTACGAGGCGTTATACGGACGAGCATGTCGGACACCGCTATGTTGGACACTAGTGGGCGAACGCATGTTGTTCGGTCCGAAGATTATGGATGAAACCACCGAAAAGATGAAGTTCCTAAAGATCAAACTAAAGGAAGCACAAGACCGACAGAAAAGCTATGCGGATAAGCGTCGTAAGGAGTTGGAATTCCAAGTAGGAGACTTGGTGTATCTTAAGGCCGTAACGTATAAGGGCAAAGGACGGTTTTCAACAAGGAAAAAGTTGAGTCCAAGGTACGTTAGCCCATACAAGGTGATCGAACGAGTAGGGGCTGTGGCATACAAACTCAAACTTCCGCCGAAGTTAGATGCGTTTCACAAGGTTTTCCACGTTTCACAACTAAGGAAATGCCTAAGTGAACACGAGGAGCGAGTAGAAGATGTTCCTTCGGAGTTAAAAGAAAACTTAACGGTGGAAGCAAATCCAATTCGGATCGTTGATCGAATGGAAAAGGGGACAAGGCGGAAAAAGATAAACATGATAAAAGTGTTATGGGATTGTGGAGGCCGCGAAGAAACTACTTGGGAAACCGAAAATAAAATGATGGCTGATTTTCCTAAGTGGTTTAGAGAGATGGGTAAAGACCAACTTGAGTCGGATTCGGGGACGAATCCCATTCAAGGGGGGGAGACTTGTAACGCCCGCGATCCTCAATAGGATCGTCGGATGAGACTTATCCGAGAAAAGGAGGAGAAACTCGGACAAGTCTAGATTGGAGCTGCCCATCAGCTCGGATAAGGAGAATAATGAACGTTAAGTAGCCAAATCAGCTCCCGTATAGCTCAACTAAGCTCGAAGTACTTCCGAGTAGTTCAGCTAAGCTCGGGTAAATGTCGAGTAGCTCAGCTAGCTCGACCAGCTGCCGGGTAGCTCAGCTCAGCTCGGGTAACTGTCTGACGGTTGGATGGTTGGGCGGTTACGGAAGGACGGTTGGGCGGTTACGAGGGGCGGTTACCAATGAGCGGTTATAGCCGAATGGGCGCCTTCTAGAGAAACGGTTGGGAAACGGTTTTCTAAACGAAACTCTATAAATACAAGGCATTTGGGGCGATTTCGGGGACGAAAAAAACTGAGGGAAAAATACAGAAACTCTCGGAGAACATCTTGAGAGAAAACACTTAAGAGAGAGTTACGATCGGTGCGATCGAAGGTGAGACGGTTCTAGACTTTGTGTCCGAACCTAAGGAGATATGATACGTACGATCTAGCCTAGGGAGTATTCCGATGACTTAGAAGAAGTCCGGAACGATTAGGGTGATATTGTAGTATCGGGGAATCATTCATATCATGCATAAACTTGGTTCGAATGGCGGATCGGTTGAAATGGGGATGCGGCTCGGCGGAGGATCGGCGGATCTGTGAAGATCTACCGTGAATCGGCCGAACTGATGCGCATACTTCCACTCTCCGATCTGTTCTTCGTTCCGGGTGGTTAAAAGGCCTAGAGAGCATTGCATGGACTTGCATATAATAAGTAAAACGGATACTTATGCCTCTTTGACTTTCAGGAAAAGATGGTGATCGTGGGAAGGACTTGGCTTAGGCGTGAGAGACTCAAGGCCGGGAAGATGGGTGGTGATGAATCGGGTAGAATAGGATCGATTATATGACTTGTAATAGCTTATATGCAAACTCATAAGTTGTATCGAATCCTTTTAAGTATCTAATAAAGTATCCGATTCTTTGTTTACTCTATTATCGCATATTGACTCTAAGTAATGAATCTCAGAATATCGTAAATCGGATTGTCTTAAGGAAATGGCCCTAAAATTTGACTAAGGATCGGATCACTTAATGATTTGGTCGGAGAGAACCTCTCCGGACTTAGGCAGTCCGGATCGGGGTTTTTCAATAACCACTAGCATTTGGACCATCCAAGGTCCTTAGTTCCTCCACGATTTCCTGTAAGTTTTCATCTTGAGGTTGTTCTTCACGGATTCGGTGAAGTAGGCTTGCTTGAGTCACGGCTTGTAAACCCAACGGTTCACCAGATTCTCCTTCTAAAGTGAGCAGACTTACTTTCTTTAACTCGTCGCTTAACAATTCCAAATCTTTCTCAACATCTACTTCTGCCTTCCGACGACTCAAAGCGTCCGCTACTACATTAGCCTTTCCCAGATGATATTGAATCTTTAAATCGTAATCGGCAATGAATTCCATCCATCTTCGTTGACACAGATTAAGATCTGGCTGCGTGAATAAATACTTAAGACTTTGATGATCGGTAAATACCTGTACCGCTTCTCCATAGAGATAGGATCTCCATATTTTAAGTGCAAATACCACGGCAGCCATCTCTAAATCGTGAGTAGGGTAGTTCTCTTCATGCTTCCGTAACTGTCTTGAATCATATGCGATCACCTTTCCTTCTTGCATTAGAACACAGCCTAACCCAACTCTTGAGGCATCCGTATAAATTGCATATGGTTTGCTTGGCTCCGGCAATGCTAGTATCGGGGCTGTTGTCAAAGCTTTCTTCAACTTAACAAATGCCTCGTCAACATCTTTACTCCATATGAAAGGTACGCCTTTTCCGGTGAGTCGGGTCAAAGGTTTAGCAATTGATGAAAACCCTTTAACAAACTTCCGATAATAGCCCGCCAATCCTAAGAAGCTTCGGACTTCAGTAACGGTTGTGGGCTGCGGCCATTCTTGTATTGCAGTAATCTTTTCTGGGTCTGCCGATACTTCGTGTTCGGATACTCGGTGACCAAGAAACCCAATTTCTCTTTGCCAAAACTTACACTTACTGAACTTAGCAAATAACCGATGCTCTCTAAGTCTGTCTAACACTTTTCTCAAATGCTCTTGATGTTCTTCGGCACTCCGCGAGTATATTAGGATATCATCGATAAATATGATAACGAAGCTATCCCATGAAGGTTACATAGTAAAAATTACACGCAAGAGCCACGAGAGCCCGAGAGGTTAGAGAGAAGCCTTGGGAAGTTAGAATTTGTATGATCAGAACATTTAGCTGAAATCCCATGAAGCATTATGAATGGAATTGAGACAGCGATATTGTAACACCCGCGTCCCGCGATCCTAAAGGGGGCCGGTTTGTTTTAGGGAAAACTAGATCATGGTCGAGAAAGACCAATGAATAAGTTAACCCAAGGAAGGAATGAAACGTTTAAGTCATGAAAGGGGTAGATGACTTAGACGGTTTCGGGATAAGCTAGTGATCATGGAGAAATGATCTTGGAAAGATTAGGAATGGCGAAGTCAAGGCCGAGAAACGGACCGAAAGATTTAGCCGGAAAGAACGTGGAAGAACGTTCGAGCTAAACCAGCTAGGTGAGCTGAACAAGCTGGATGAACTAGCTAGCTCAGCTAGGTGAGCTACACCAGCTGAAGGACTAGCTAGCTCAGCTAGGCGAGCTGACCGACAGCTCAACTGAGCTCGGTGAACTGATCGAGTACTGACCCAGCTGGGTGGTCCGGTCAGCTGACACTCGAGCTGGTGGACTGTGGTAGCTCGGGATGAAGAGGTGTAAGGTCGAGCGGTTACCGACGAACGGTTACCATTGGCCAAAGGGTGGATAAGGCCGAACGGTTACGATCGGAAAGATGCAACCTTTCGGAAGGGTGCAACGAACGGATGTGATGTTTCAGAAACACACCCATTCGCCCCCTATATAAGGGAGGACGCCCAAGGCATTCGGAATCACCACAACAATCCAAAACAAGTCCCAAAACACTCTACGAAGTGATGGTCGGAAAGGGGGTGCGGCTCGGCGAGTATCTCCGGAATCGGAATGGATTCTCGGAGTCTCGACCGAACTGATGCGCATGCTACCTCCCGATCCAATGGTTCGATGGAATGTATAGGACGGATGGATGGGTCGGATTGGATGGGTCCAACCGATCGTCTTGGAGACAAATCGGATTGGATAGACCGATCGTCGGACGGATCGGATCGGACAGACCGATCGTCGGACGGATCGGACAGACCGATCGTCGGACGGATCGGACAGACCGATCGTCGGACGGATGGATCAGATCGGAGAAGAAGACGGATCCGGATAGACCGTCGCACAGACGGATCGACCGAACAGGATAGGCGGATCAATCGTCGTGTTAACAGGTCGGGTTGACGTATAACCGGATCTGTTTACGATCGGATAAACGGACCAAGGCTTAGATCGGCGGATTGATCGGTCGTATAGATCGGCGAGATGACCGACAATACGTATCGGAGATCTGGTCGAGGGAACATGGTGGATTACTCGATCGAGGATTCGATGAGAACCGCTGGAGGGTTCGACGACTTGATTGATGGTTCGGATCGATAGCTCGATTATGGGGTCGATGGATCGTCTGTTCTATAAGTCATATCGTCGAGGGAAGGACACAAAAAGGAAATGGATCGGCAAATCTAAGATTGTCAATATGGAATATCGACGGATCTAACGATAGACCGATAGATGATATGGTTAACGGGAAGTTAATCAGGAAGGCGTATAAGGGAAAGGTGTTCGAAGAAGCACGGGGATAAGTGCAACCGAACACACCCAAGGGTCGCCCATGGATGCAATCTCACCGGTAAAGGGAGTAAGCACCGAGAATGGGTAGGTGATGTGGTTCACCATGTAAGGATCTAATATCGCGGCCGTCTTCATGTATCAATCGCCATAGCCAATGGTGAAACCGATTGGGAATCGGTAACACCAATGGTGACTCGACGGATAACCAACGGGAAAGTCCACGGTGAGAATCGGTGGACAAAACGGATGTTGGACCCGCGAACAAACCAAAGGCCGATGGACGAATGATTTCATGGGCTAGCCTACGATAATCCGATGGATGAATCCACGGACCCTTGGGTGTGATAATGATATTGTTCGGATCGCATGGATGGATCGGTAAGCCGAAGGCGTTATGACCACCATGGACCGGACGGGTAAACGGTTAGTAGACCGTGGGCGGTCATAGTGATAAACGACCGGATCGGAAACATGGATGGTTCGATAAGCCGAGGGCTTGATCGTCCACCATGAAACCGAAGGGGCGTACGTTTGGAGGACGGATGGACCAATGAGCCAAGAGCTTGATTCGGCCACCGTGAACCAAGAAAAACGTACGATCCCTAATCTCTATCGTAGGGACTTAGACCAGTGGGGTTGGTTGGATGAATGGCTAAGTAACGATAGAGATTGGTCCATCAATACATGATTGGTTAAGAATCGTTGTACGAATGGAATAAGGCGACGAGAGGGCTAAGAGAAGGATCAATAGACGGATCGAAGAGGAATCAAATCCGCATGTAGGCCAAGGTATGTAAACGCATCTAACTTATTAGTTAAGATAGACGTTTGGGAATTGGCCGTTGGATTAGAGATACAAAGAATATGCAATCGTTAGACTTAGAATGGTTAGCGAACAAATTGCATGACTTGGCCGAGTTAATGATCGATCTAAAGTCTAAGGGACAAAGATGATCAAACCGGTACAAGGGTTGGTTGGAATTAAACTAAGGGTAGAAAGACTTCCGCTGGGTACTAAGAAAGCGATTACAGAAGTAAGCCTCGTAAAGGCAATTCTATATTAAATCGCGAAAAATATGGAGGTTCGGCCGGGAAGTGGCGCGAACGTGAACCTTGGGTCACCGGACGCCGAGACGTCCGGGACGGGGTCTCACAGATATGAACCAAGGATAAGAATGTAACCGCCACCGCAACACTAAACCACTTCTTCCCCATCCAAAAACCCGAAAATGTTGCAATTGGAGTTTATGTTTTTGGTATGTCTCTCCAAGAAGTTTTGAGATGTGAATCTCCTTTATGTAAAGGTAATAGAAAGAGTGTGATATATTTTGGTGTTGCGGCCAAGTAAGAAAGAGGTATTATGGGAAATAAATGGACGGTGCTGATTTGTTGTTTTAAATCTCTAATATGAAATGGACGGTGCTGATTTGATTGATATCTTCCATCCTTGATGCGATCGCATTAAGTCAATGAGAGAGCTCCCAGAGGCGTCCATTTTTGTCATACTAGAAACTTGCTTGTCAACTTTGACATCTTGTCATCAAAGATTCTGATCCTATATCAGAGCTGTAATATACAACGTTTAGAGAGAACGTAATACTAGACGCCACCATAAAGAGCACAACCCGAGCAGTCACCTCATTACCATCATCGACAAGACCATTCGAGATCATATCACCAGGCTTCACAATCAAGGCACCAGCAAATATGCAAAGCTTCAGAACGCTGGTTGGCTTGGTTGGCTTAATTGACGTGATGGTTTGTAATGCTCTGTCTTTAGCTCATCTCCTAGCTAGCTATTATGCTCGGTTTTTCAGCTTACTTTACGTTTCCATCTTTTCTTATCAAAACTATGTATATATTTTTTTCCGTTGATTTATTAATTTAACATTTCAACAAACGGAAAAAATATGTACGTATAAATGCCTCATGCGTTACTGTTTTGATAAAGTAGCTTTAGAAGAATGCAGTGTGTTGGGAATAAGAGTAATTTTGTTGTGTTTACCAAATTACAACACAACACAGACATATTCATTCTTCATGCTCTTGACAGTGCCTAGAAAATTACAGAGTTGAGATCACATCACTAGAGGAAAGTCCTAACTAATAAAGATTAGGATAGACAACACTACATGTGGTACACTCAATAGATGCCATGTGATACAACTCAAAGATTATCTCCTGAACCCTTATCCAACTCATCTTCGGCCCCAAGCAGTGATGTAGATGGCTGGTCAAAGGCGAGAGCATGGTCTGACGGATGGTAAGAAGCGTTCAAGCCTGATTCTAGTATTGGGTGCGCCACTACAATATCAGGTGTATAACCAGCTGCACCTCTCACCAATCTAGGCTTCTTTGATAATCTCTCCTCTCCTCCGCTCTCATCTGGAGACCCAATGTTACACCCCGAGTCTGGTGTTAAAGGCTCCCGGTAAGATGAGAGAGACTCGTCAACTGAGAGGCTCTTGTCTGGTCCACATTCCTTGCCAGACTTGTCTTGAAGAGGAGACTCAGATGTTGGGGCAGGGGTTGCAGGATCTGAATCGCCTGTTACTGGGGCTGAGGGTTCGCCAAGTACTCCACTGAGTCGTTGTTGCTCTTCAATTATCTTCTTCAAGTACTTCCCTTGTGCTTCTATCCGTAGTTGCAGCTGTCTTTGCACCTAAAAAAAAAAAAAACATCAAAGAATGTCATATGTAATGCAAATTAAGTGCCCCACTGAAATCCTGACCAATTGTTTCGTTTTTGCTTAAGTAAGTATGATGAAGCATACTTCTAGTTGCTCGTGCAATCGTTTCTGAACTTCCATCTGCAACTTGAGGGCTTCAGTTATCTGCATTCCCCTGTAATCTCGAAAAGATATACTGATCACTTAATCTGAAGCACCAGGTAATATATATAGCATCACAAATCAAGCTCAAAGAATGAAATTTCACGTACGACGAGCCGTCCAACCCAGAGAGCATATCACCAGATTCTTTCTTATCAGTTTTTTTCCCTGAAATTTGAAAATACAAGCTTCAGGTAAGTAGGCAACTGGGAGAATGAAAGAAAATTGAAGGAAATGAATGTCCACACTACCTTCAGAAGACGAATCTGGAAGATACTTTGCAAGTCTATATTTCTGACTCAAAAACACAAATGCAAAAAATCAGCGGAGAAAGGAACTGGGGATGCATAGACCGATACACGGATAAGAGAAAGAGAGACGAGACAAGAGGCCACACAGTTTGAGAATACCTGTAAGTGACTCTTGACATGATATATAGTTAATCCTTGTACACCCATCACTCTAAGAACGCCTTTGGGTGTAGCTCCTTTGGAAATTAAAGGAAGAAAAATATTTAGAAACCCTAAGCAAACAGATAAGCTTTCCCTGTCATGACTAGTAGTAAACATGCTGGCATACAAGAAGAGCAATTTGATCATATTGGTGTGCATATTATTACCACAGATATTGATGAGGAAAACATGAGTTACTAATTTAGCATAGACTATACAAGAAGGCATGCCAGAAAGAAAGAAAGAGGGAACTTACTATCAGGGCCACCAAGTTGAGCAACGGCATCAACGAAGCGTTCATGAAGCTCATGCGTCCAACGCAAACGTTGTTTGGAGGCATGACTAGAATTGGTGCCGCCGTTGTCTCCTTCCATCAGGGCTAAGATATAAACACGTTGAAGGGAAAGTAATGAGTTGTGGCAAAGCTAGAAAATGAAATCATATGAGGCAGTGAGAGAGAGTGAGATAGAAATGGAAACAAGGATTTCTCCTAAATGGAAATAGCAGTCAGAATTAGGTACAAAACACAGTCAAGTCAAGTTTAAGACTTGCTCCGGCAGATCCACCACAGGTTGGGTTTGACACCAAATCAGAGACATGGTCACTAAAATCGGAGGAATTTGTCGCCGAGAAAGCAAAATAATAAAATCCAAGGTTATGGAATCTACGAACCTGTGAGTGGTGGATCTATACAAGAATCAGACGACGCCCCTCCATTTTCGGAACTTGCTCTTCTTCAATCTAAATCTAATCTGAATTAGGTTTTGTGTTATAGACTAGTTTACTGTGTCCGGTTGATCACTGGGCGGCGATGCAGCAGAGTCCTCCTCAAAAAATTTCCCAGACTTGTTATCGCTCGATCGACGAATTCCAAGCAGTGGCATTGACTATTGCTGCATTTCTGGGTGGGCCGGACATCTCGGTATGGGCCAAAACCATTCTAAGGCCCAAATATTATATTAAGTTGGTTGGTCCACCAAAGTCAGCAGCTAGACAGCGACTCTGCAGCTGCTCTGCTTTCTCTTCTCTTCTCTTCTCTCTCCCGCCTCATCGCCTCGTTCCCCGATGATAATGGATTTGAGAAAACTGATCCACCTATCTCTGCTGTTGTGCCCACTTCTTCTATCATTCCACTTTAAAATCGCAGGGGCCTCCGCCCACATCTACCCTTCCCAGCCCTTCCACGATGTCGGTAATTCTCTCCTCCTCTACGGTGGCAGCGAGGGCATCTTCGCCTCTCCCCGATCTTTCATCAGGTATGCCCTATCATTACATTTTCAACTGTTGTGCTGCTGTCTACTCTACGTTATCCTCCTCACTGGTCGACGGTCCTCGTGCAGGTTTGAGAACATCACTCTCTGGAGGACAATTACCGATAAAGGCCACCGCAGCAATGGGTTAGTTCAAGCAGTGATCTTTGAAGCCTCCGATCGTAACAATATCGGTGGTTCAGCTTACGGCGGCCAAAGATCTATTTGCTGCACTCCAGATCTGGCCAAGCTTCAAGGTTGTAAGCAGCGTGAGATCATTAGGATTCCTTCTGCACATGACCCTAGATGGCCTATCCTCTTACCTCTCCGCTTCAAAGGAAAACGTTTGTCTGCTAAGATGGAAGACACTGAGATTCTTATCACCAAGACTGGAATCTATAATCTCTTATTCATATCTTGTGATCCACAACTCAAGGGCCTCACAATGACCGGAAAGACTGTTTGGAAAAATCCCGACGGCTATCTTCCTGGTAGGATGGCTCCACTCATGAATTTCTATGTCTTTATGTCTCTCGCTTATTTGTTGCTCAGTGCCGTCTGGTTCTTCCAGTATTTGAGGTTCCGGATGGATATATTGCCACTTCAACATTGCATTACTGCCGTCATTCTTCTCGGATTGCTTGAGATGCTCTTTTGGTACTTGGATTATGCAAATTTTAACAACACGGGGATGAGGCCTTTAGCCCTTACTACATGGGTTGTTACCATTGGTGCCTTCAGAAAGACTGTTTCCCGCATTCTCATTCTCTGTGTTTCCATGGGATTTGGGGTTGTCAAATCCACTCTTGGTGGTCTCACTTCTAAAGTCCTCCTTGTTGGAGTTACTTACTTCATAGCTTCTGAGATGCTTGATATAGCTGAGCACGTTGGCATTATTGACGATATGTCCGGAAGATCAAAACTTTTTCTTGTCCTTCCTGACGCCTTCCTGGATGCATTTCTCATATTGTGGATATTTACCTCTCTTTCCAAAACACTGGAACAGTTACAGGTACCTCTTTCTTTCCAAATTAGCCATCAGACTCTGTAAGTTGTAAGGGTTTTGAGGCAAGATTCATCAGATTAGCTATAAAATTCTTTATTACTTATTCTTGCGCAGATGAAAAGGACCTCGGTGAAGCTGGAAATTTACCGCAAGTTCTCAAATGCTCTTGCTGTAATGGTGGTTGCCTCTGTTGCTTGGATAGTGTATGAGGTGCCATCCTGTCAAGCCTGATTTAGTAAACTCAAATCTTACTTTAGGAAATTAACTGCTCAACTAAAACTGGCCTAGATTTCAAGCTAGGAAAAACGAAGCTCCTTCTTTCTTGGAATATACCCAAGCTTGCCTGATGATTTGTTATTTGTCCCGTGCAGGTGTATTTCAAAGCAACAGATCCATTCAATGAACGATGGCAGACTGCTTGGACTATAACTGCCTTCTGGGATGTTATTGCATTCTTGTTGCTATGTATTATTTGCTATCTCTGGACCCCCTCACAGAACTCCCAAAGGTATGTTACCTCAACTTAAAGGTTTTGATACCCTCTCGGGCATACCAACATATAAGCTTGGTTTTATGAGCTGGAATGGAAACGGTTTCAGCTGAGCATGTTGTGCTAGTCTTGTGGGAAGTCTAGGCTAACATGCTAGTGGTTCTTATGTATTGGTCCAATTTTGTTGTTCCTGGATGTGATAGGGATGCTAATATGAAACTAATGATGGACAGATATGCATATTCGGGAGACGTGGATGAAGAAAACGAGGAAGCTCAATCTCTGACAGGAGGGAAGCAAGATGGTGATATTAGCTTAGTTAAGCAAGAGAAGAATGCCGAGTCGGACAGAGAAGAAGATGTTGAAGAAGATAAGAGAGAGTGAGGAGAGTCGGTGTAAAGAAACGACTTGGCATCTATGTTTGATCATGAGTTGACGGGAGTATAAATATCAGCAAGAGGTCAGCTATATAGCACAAAGCAACAAAGCTACGACGTAATACATATATGATGTAACAAAAGGATAGTAACTGTGTGTTTGTATTTGTTTTTTTTTTTTAAATCAGATCCAACATTTGAGTCATCTCTAATCCATGTCTGTTGAGCTCAGCCCGGTGTTGTCTAGAATAGAATCGATGAGGAAGAGTGTGAGATTTGCCTAAAATTGCTGTAAATTACATTATTGATAGTTTATTGGTGGTTAAAAAATTGGTAATATTATTAATTTGTCAGTACTAGTAGTGCCCAGACACGGAAACAGGGGTCTCTCGCTCTCTCTCTTATTGTTGTTCAACACAACACCGCCATTACAGAAGATTGAAGTGAGAGTGGAAAGGGAGAGGGAGCTTCCTGCTTTCACTTATTATGCCTCCTCCTCCTTCTAGTTCTAGGCCAGGCCTTAACGGACATCCGATTGCTACTCAGAACCAGCAGCCGTATTACCGGAGCTACTCATCGTCGTCGTCGGCGTCACTGAAGGGATGCTGCTGCTGCTTGTTCTTGCTGTTCGCGTTCCTGGCGCTGCTGGTACTGGCGGTGGTGCTCATAGTAATACTGGCGGTGAAGCCGAAGAAGCCGCAGTTCGATCTGCAGCAAGTGGCAGTGGTGTACATGGGAATCTCAAACCCAAGCGCTGTTCTGGATCCAACCACCGCCTCCCTCTCCCTCACCATCCGGATGCTCTTCACCGCCGTCAACCCAAACAAGGTCGGAATCAGGTACGGCGAGTCCAGCTTCACGGTGATGTACAAAGGCATGCCACTGGGGAGGGCGACGGTGCCTGGATTCTACCAGGATGCGCACAGTACAAGGAATGTGGAGGCCACCATCTCCGTCGATAGAGTCAATCTTATGCAAGCCCACGCCGCCGATCTCGTCAGAGACGCTTCCTTAAACGACAGAGTGGAGCTCACAGTCCGCGGAGACGTGGGGGCTAAGATCCGAGTCATGAATTTCGATTCACCGGGAGTTCAGGTTCTCCATCTTCTTCTCCCTTCTTTTTCTCGCCCGGGGATCTGGCCTAACCAGCCTAGTGTGAACACACTAACTTACTTTTGAGAAAGAAATTACCATTTACCACACACATACACTTTTTGAGTAAAAAATAAGGGTAAAAACAAAAAAGAAGCTGTTAAGTTAAGTTAATAGATTCCTTTACACCACTAGTCATGCTCTGTCTGTCCCCACTATGCTTTCCTTTTCGCCTTTGCTTCTCCTACACTTTTGATATTTTCTAGGATCATCCACGTCTATGCCACCACCTAAAAGCTATTCTTGAGGTGTAAATTACGAACAAACGACACCATCGCCTTCCTTTCACTGGTTTATTGATTTAAAGTACTAATAATTTATCAACAACAGTTATATAAAGATTCACTCTGCTTGCTAATATATAAGATTTCACATGCATTGCAGGTATCCGTGAATTGCGGGATAGGCATTAGTCCCAGAAAGCAAGCTCTCATTTACAAGCAATGTGGCTTTGATGGCCTCAGCGTCTAATTCCAAAACTGTAACATAATATTATATATATATTTGTACTGACTACTCCCAGTTGCAAAAAAGATCCAGCCAAACTGGTATAGAAATGGAACAAGATCATCCATCCTTCCCTTGCCTTTTTTGGAAAACTTTTGTTTCTACAAGCAACAATTTTTTTGTTTACCAAATATACTAATCAGTAATTTACTCACGCTGCAATCCCTTGGCCAATCTAAATTGCATTCGTTTCTGTTAATCAATTAGAGATATATGCACTCATCCGCATGCTACATATCAAAAAATGTTGTGTGATTTATTTGAGGTTTGCTTTGAAAAAACTCTGCCAGATTCTCTTTTCTATTTCATGTACGCTTTGTGTTTGGTTGAATCGACGAGTACAAATAGTTGTGCTGCTTCCTTGCTTATTTTAATCCTAAGCTCCAGATTTGCTGCTGGGGGTGCATGTAAGAGGTGCAGGCATGTGAGAGTTATTTCAGAACTGCCTGCTCCAGAATTGAGAGATGGTTTTGTTATTGATTTCCTTGATTCGGTTACAATGCGAGAGCAGATGGCCTGGCATCCATTTGATGGTACCGGAATATGCAAAAGCAGTCTCAGAATACTTACTTGAAGGGACCCGAGACTATTCTTTTTGGATTACATATTTGAAGATAGGTGATCAGTTCCTCCATCGACCATCCATGGCAAGTGTCTAAAGCTTGCGAAAGTGATTTTCTAATACTTGCAAGCTTTCTATTCCCAAGCATCCACCTCCTTATTCTCTTTCTTCTTGCTTGGCTTTAAGAGTCTCTTTAATTCTCCAATCATTATAGCTTTCTTTTCATCGAGAGCCTCCTTTTTGGAAGGGACTTCCGTCAGTTTACCTTGTAATACACCGGGAAACCTTCTCACAGGTCACAACCAAACCACTCCAACCTCTGCCCACGAATCACAAGAGTGTATGTATCATATCCACCTCGGCTAGAGAAGAGCATTTGGCCAGAACTCATTGGCAGTTTCTTATCTCTGCGGAAGAGAAGTTTTTTAGACAGAAATCTAGAGTGGGGTGGATGCATCTTGGTGATAGGAATACAGCTTATTTCCACAAGTGTGTGTCTCAACGTGCTGCAAGAAACCATATTCATTTTTTGCGAGACGCTACTGATAGAAAGATTGTTGAGACCACAGAAATAAAAGAGTATGCGGCTGACTACTTTCAAGGTATCATAGGAAGCACTAGTATGCCTAGCTCTCCTGTGTCCATTTCTGAGTTGCAGGTTCTTCTCTCTTTTAGATGCAATGACACTCAACAGCATGAGCTTCAGAAATTGGTGTCTGCGGAAGAAGTTAAGGCAGCACTTTTTGCAAAGCCACTTAACAAGAGTCCAGGCCCTGATGGGTTCTCTGTGGAATTTTATCGAGCATCATGGGACACTGTAGGAGCTGATGTTATCTCAGCAGTTCAGGAATTTTTCAGGAATGGGCGCCTTCTAAAGGATTTCAATAACACATCAATTACTCTTATCCCGAAGCAGCCTGAAGCGTGCCACTTGGGAGATTATCGCCCGATTAGCTGCTGTAATCTGACTTATAAAATCATCTCGAAGATCATTGCCAACCGTCTAAAGCCTCTTCTTCAAGACTGCATCAGTCCAAACCAGGCTGCTTTCCTAAAAGGGAGAAGTCTTGGTGAAAATGTCCTACTTGCCTCAGATTTAATCAGAAACTACCAAAAAGAAAACTGCCCTAAGAGTTGCATGCTCAAGTTGGACATTAGAAAGGCTTTCGACACAGTTTGTTGGGATTTCGTGTTGAAAGTTCTCGCAGCTCAAAACTTTCCACCTCTCTTTTGTACTTGGATCAATGAATGCATCTCCTCTCCTAGGTTCTCTATTTCAATTAATGGTGAGCTTGCGGGTTTTTTCCCATGCAAGAAAGGTATTCGACAGGGAGATCCTATCTCTCCTTATCTGTTTATCATGGTCATGGAGGTGCTCTCGAAATTATTGGAAAAGGCTGTGGTGCAAGGGGACATAAGGCTTCACCCTCTATGCTCTTCCCCTGTCGTCACTCACCTTCTTTTTGCTGATGACTTGTTATTATTCTCTGATGGTGCTAGGCATTCGTTGACTGGTATTGCCAAGGTTATGCTCCATTTCAAGAGGTTAAGTGGGCTGGAAGTGAACCCCTCAAAGTCTGAGATTTTCTTCGGGGGTTATTCGGATTCTCAGGTGGCAGTCCTTAGTGCCTTGCAAGGAATAAGTGTTGGCTCTTTCCCCACTAGATACTTGAGGCTACCTCTCAACCCGGCCAGAATCTCATTTGCTACCTTGCAGCCATTTATTGAGAAAATCACCAACAAGCTTCATGTGTGGACGGTAAGGTTTCTATCCTTTGCTGGGAAAATACGCCTTATCTCTTTAATTTATGGCATGGTCAATTTTTGGAGTTCTGTGTTCAATCTGCCAAAAAGGTTTTATGCCAAGGTGGACTCTCTATGTGCTGCTTTCCTATGGAAGAACAAAGTGTCAAATGCTGCGGGGTCTAGAGTAGCTTGGATTGATGTTTGTAAGCCCAAGGAAGAAGGTGGACTTGGTATTCGGCTGCTTGAGGACTTTGCCATTGTCTTTCAGCTGAAGCTTATTTGGAACTTATTTACCAATGCGGGCTCTTTATGGGTAGCTTGGCTCAAAGGTAACATTTTCCTCAGGAAAAGCTATTGGACCATTGTAGACAGTCTGAGGCTCTCAAGGACCGTCAAAAACATGATTCGGCTAAAACCATATATTGTTAACTTTATGCGCTGTGAAGTGGGTAACGGGAATCATGCTTCATTCTGGTTTGATCATTGGACTGTCCATGGTCCTTTGATTTCTTTCTTAGGAGCGACTGGGCCTAGGGACTTGAGAGTAAGGAGAGAAGCTCTTGTTGCTGAGGCAGCTAGAAATGGAGAGTGGCGGATGCCGGGTGCTCGATCTGAGAATCAACAACAGCTCATGATCACACTAACAACCATTACTCCTCCAAATATCTCTAATGGTCAGGATATCTATCTATGGCGTCGTGTGTCAGGAAGTTTTGCTGAATTTTTCTCTTCTAAGGAAACTTGGGAGCAATTGCGAACTCACTCTCCTTTGGTGTCTTGGAGTAAGGTGGTCTGGTTCAAGGAAGCGGTTCCTCGCTTCTCATTTATCACTTGGCTTGCGTTTAAAGGAAGATTGCCTACGAAATACAGATTACGCGGTTGGGGACTGAATATCCCTGCAGCTTGTGTACTCTGTTCCAACGGATTAGAAACTCACAACCATCTATTCTTTGAATGTCCCTACTTAGCAACTGTTTGGCATGCTTTTGCTTCGAGGATCTTGATCAATCCACCATCTACAATCGCTTCCATCTCTTCTTGGATTTTGCAGGCTCAAGCTCCAGCTCAATCTCATGCTATAATCACCATCAAGCTGCTTCTTCAATCGGCGTGTTACTTCATTTGGAGGGAGCGTAACGCAAGGATTTTCACCTCCATTATCTCTCCCAGCTCAACTGTGCAAGCTTCTTTGGATCGCTCCATTCGAGACCGCTTCCTCTCTTTCCCGGGGGTTCTTCCTCCTCGGTTTCTTTACTTGCTTTCTACTTTGGTTGTATCTCTTTCCCCTTCTAGCTTCTTGTCTTTTGTTTGATTAAGTTGTTTTTTTTTTTGTCATCTTGAAATTTTATTATTGAATTTGATGTGAAACCAGAGTAGGATTACAAACGCTCAAACAAGGGAACTTAAGCCGGCGGACAAACTGAAGTCCCCGGAAGCACTGCTGGAGGAAAAAGAAACTTCCCCGGAATCTAGGCCCTAACAAGGGAGACGAAAAGAACTAGCAATAGAAAGCAGAAATTATCAAACCACAATCGAAAGAGGACGAATTCTTAAAATAAAAGCAGAGGCAACTAGGCTTAAACCAAAGGGAAATGATAGATCCAAAGAAACAGAGAATCATCTTCTTCTGAAACACCTGCAAATGCAATTTATCAAGGATGCCCACGGCCAACCCAAAGATAACATATACCTCCTCCTATCATTAAAATGAATTTTTCACTTTACAATGTTTGATTAAGTTGTTTCAACATTGTAAAGTGAAAAATTCAGAAAATGGTATAAAATTTAACCTTGTACCAAAAAAAAAATATCCACCTCGGCCTTTGAAATATTGGCATCTTTCTGACTTACATTTTCGGCTTTGTATCTTTTATATTCGACACCGGGCCTGAGGATGTTGGACATTAACGGGCTACATAAAATTTTACTTGGTACAGGCCCATATGTTCAGAACAGAAACGGCAACTAGACAGACGTAGAAGACGATGAAATTGGAGGAAATCGAATCGAAACATTTAGGGTTCCTCCTTGAGTATCTATCTACTTTGGTAGGCTGATCATATCATATGAATACTTCCATATTTGAGCTTACGACAAAACAATGCCACTCACATAAATTTTGATCCTTTTTTTTTTCTCTCAGATTTCAGGTCAAGCTTTCTTTCCAATTTCGCCATGTAAGTTCCTTCTGTCACAAAATTTTAATACGCTAGTTATCGGATAAGATTCTGCGTTATTAGATCTCTTGCAATTTTTACTCCTACTCTCTAAATTCTAATACGCTAGTTATCGGATAAGATTTGTATTCCGTCTTGATTGGTCTAGGAGGATTTGGAAATAAGACTAACAACTATCCGAATTCTGACACATAGTAAGCTGTATCTTTCACACGGGGTAAGAAGCAATCGACATGTCTTATATGACAATCACATCCTCTATAGTTTAGTTTGTTGGGTATTACTTAGTGGCTCTCTCCATTTTCTTGCTTTGCATAAAATCTTGAAGAGCTGTGTGTGTATGTTCATAAGAGTAAAATGGGAAGCTTAGCTTCATCCCTTAAACAGCCCTACTTTGAGTTTGACAACAAGTTGCTATGTCATAGTTACAGTGAACGTATTTTTCGTTAGTAGGCCATTCATTACCTTAGTTTGCTTATCTAACCTTTGATTTTCCATCCTACTCGATGGTGATAATTATAGGGCAGAAGAAGAAGATGTTGATCAGAAAAGATACTTTGAGGAATCTTGCAAACCAAAATGTGTGAAGCCACTTCTTGAATATCAGGTGAATAGGTCATTGGTCATAAGTCATAACCTTGTTTTGCATTATTCGAGTGTGTAATTCTTTTGACATAAAAAAAGGTTGATTGCTTTCGGTGCTGCTTATCTATCTCACATCACATGGCTTGGAGTGTGGCTCAATTTTAACAGCTTGTTGTTGTGGTTCAGGCATGTGTCAAGAGAATTCAAGATGATGAGTCTGGCCACAAACATTGCACTGGGCAGTATTTTGATTACTGGCATTGTGTTGACAAATGTGTAAGTGGTGTTTTTCTGTATACACCTAAAGTTTCATTCTATGATGGAAAATTGTATCGTTGATCTGCTTGCAGGTCGACCTAAGTTGTTCGCGAGATTAAAATGACAAGACAGCAATTTGGAGACTTGAGTCTTGTTTTCAGAGTTATATAAAATGATGTGGATGCTGAACATTACTACTGCAAACCAGATTGCAATGGGCTCCGTCTCGGTTTTGTTTCTCTGTCATTCTTTGTTTTCGTATGAAGTTGTGATGCGTCATTAATAATAAGTAATGAAAACGAAGAAGCCGATTCTATCTTTATTTTTCTATAGGTCCAGTTTATTCAACTGTTTGGTATGAAATCATTGAACAATTAATTCAAAGAGGAATAATGTTGGTGTTAATATATATATATAATGTTGGTTTCTATATTAACAAAACGGCACGCTGTGCTTTGGTTTTGTGCATAAACGGCACGCAAACCAGATGTGTGTGTATATATAAATAAATATTGAGACGACTCGAAGGCAATTTTCTCAAAAGAAGCAAAGCCCTAGCGTCCTCTCTGTTCCTTTCAAAGGTAAAGCTCTCTCAAATTTAAGATCTAACCTTATTATTACTCACGGATCATCATCGATCTATCAGATCTGTGTTCCGGTTTCGGCTGCTGATAGCGTCTTGTGTTCTCTAAATCCGTTGATTTGTTTTCGTCTATAGGTTGCTTCTTTTTTCTTTTTTCCAGGCCAGAGGCTATCGTAGACTTTCTTTGACTTGCCCCTCTTTTGCAGATTCGTAATCTGTTGTGGGCTTGCCTCTCCTCTTTTGGATTATCGTACCTCACACTCGCATCAGGTAAGAAGTTTGGTTCAGATTTAGTGAATCTCATCGCTTTAGTTTCAAAGCTTATTAGGTCTTTGCATTGGTTATTATGTTGGAATACTTAACCCTAATAGTAACAACTGGAATGTTGCTGAAAGTGTAGTTTTGATCCCTTCCCTTTCAACAAAACATAGTTAGTTAGTCTCTGTGCTTTGTTTGGATTGATTTTTAGCCATGGAATGCTTAACCCTAATAGTAACAACTGGAATTTTGCTGAAAGTGTAGTTTTGATCCCTTCTTGTTTTTTATTCGTTCTGTATTACCATCATGTAGTTGACTCTCTGTGCTTTGGCTGGACTGGCCTCATGAACCGTTTGATGGAAGAGCTAACATTGTTTTTTCTTCTCTTTTGTGAGATGCACTTTTGGTTATTTTCATACCAAAATGCAGATTTTCAGTTGCTTTTTCTATACAAATGGACTGCAAGAAGTTCATCCAGATGGTTGAGGAGAAGAAACGACGAGTTCTAGAGAAGCAAGAAGCTCCTTTGAAATGGGAGCAGAAGCTAGAGGCGGCTGCCAATGCTAAAGCTGACACAGAAACCAAAGTAAAGAAGTCAAAGGGCACTAAGAAAAAACAAAGGGGTGCATCTGAATCTAGCTCAGAAAGTGATAGTAGCTCTGAGGTGAGAAGAAAGTCTAGAAGATCTCACAATAGGCACCGAAGACATGCACACTTTGATTCAGATGACAGTGATCGGAGGAAAGAGAAGAAATCCAAGAGGCAGAAAAGGAGCGATGATAGCACTGATGATTATGAAAGCGGGTCAGAGGATGAGCTGAGGCACCATCGGAGGCACAAGTGGCATAGCTCAAGAAAGACTTGCGATGATGACAGTACCGAAGATGTGAGAAGAAGACATTTAAAGCGTCACAGGCGCAGTGAGTTGGTCACTTCAAGTGATAGTGAGGAAGAGAGTGGAAGAAGAAGGCGAGGCAAATATCACAGGCACAAAAGAGGTTCAGCCTCCTCGAGTGGCTCGGAAGAAGATAGTGGGAAAAGTAGGAAGAGAAGGCAACATAAAAGGCATCATTTGGCTGAGTCTTCAAGTGAGGAAGATGGAGCAATGAGGAGGATGAGGCATCATAAACATGACAGAGATTCAGCATCCGAGTCTGATGGAAGAAGGTTATCAGATGAGAAAAGAGAGCAAAACTTGGACAAATGAAAATGAAAATGAAAATTGTATTTGTTTAATTCACATCATAAGAACTGAATGTTGTGTTGAATTATTGTGTTGCCACTCTGTTCTTTGATTTTCATTTTACATTTTTAGCAAGAATGGTACACAACCAATTGAAGTCTGAAATGTTTATGATAATTAAGACCGTGGGCTAGCTAGCATATGTGCAGAACGTGGTTTTTATTTTGATTATTATTTTTTCGGCAGTTCAGAGGAGAGTATGTTGCAAATCATCTTGGTTTTACACTCTGAACTATTGCAAATGATATTTGATAACTACTCTTCCCTCTGCAGCGTCATAATCATATCTTCATCTTGTAGTTACCAGGATTGTGGTCTCTTGCTCTTGATACTCTCAAGCTCTGAGCTATACTGGAAACTAGGTGTTTAGACCTATGCTCATGTGTTGCACACGAAGACGTATAAATGCTACTTGCTGGTCCAGTTTGAATTTTCTTCATTATTTTGAATATGGAATCACTTGTATGTTTCACTTTCATGGAGTGCAGCGCACACAGCCATTGCAGCATCTAAAGATTAGACCTTTCATCTCCTGAATGTGAATTATCATGAATCATATAATCGACAATAAATACCCCTCCCCTTAACCTTGTTGCTCCTTTAGGTTGCTAAATTTGTACATCCAAAGAAGATGAAGTTCAGATAAACACTTTGGGTACCAAACTGTGGTCTCATGCACGGAAAGTGTGAAATACTCTACAAGATACATGATTTATTTGTCTTTGAACAACTAAGTTTCTCACCGACCTGTGAGCTTGACCATCCATGCACCACCCAAGTAGAGCCCCAGAAGCGGTGTTGCTAGGAGCATTTGAGTGACAGGGTCTGTCGAGGGTGTGACTACAGCTGCTACAACCACCGCACCTACCACCACATATCTCCAAATTGAAAGCATTTGATCTCCCGACACCACCCCTACTTGTCCTAGGAGTAACTGAATGACTGGAACCTGTAAACCAACAAGAAGCAGCCAAATTCCAGGTGAAGATGGCTAAAGCAATGCTGTAGAACATGTATATTATCATTGCAACGTACCTGGAAAGACAGGCCCGTGCTGAACATAAGCACTAGTACAAACTCAAAGTACTGGTCGATAGACCACAGAGATTCTACCACCCCTTCCGCGTAATTCACAAAGAAATTCAAGGCTGCAGGGGTTAAAACCCAGTAGGAGAAGGCAAGTCCAGCATAGAAGAGCAAGGAGGAACCAAAGACAATTGGCCCCAGAAACCTTCTTTCAGCCCGTGTCAGACCGGGAAGGACAAAAGCTATAATCTCATACAGGATCACTGGGCTTCCTAGTAGAAGCCCGCAATAACCCGAGACCTGCAATGCAAAACAAGAAAAAAAGAAGTCATATATCTTGACTAAGATGCAGATGACTCTATCAGTCGTCAATCTGATCATTAGCTAGTTCAGGACCTTTAGAGTTGTGAAGAAAAATTCGCCAGGAGCAAGCTGCAGAAAGCGTACACCCTGAGTTTTGACGGGAGCTTCAAGAAACACAATAAGATCTTTGGAGAAAGCGAAGCATCCCAAGATTGCAGCTCCCACAGCCAAAACAGAGACGAATATTCTCTCCCGGAGCTCCTCGAGATGATCGAAAATAGTCATTTCTTTGTCATCAGGGAGCTCCTCTTTACGGGGATAGAGAAACTCATAGACCGAACTTGATCTATCTTCGGATGCATCTGCCACAACAACAGTGTAATTCATCACTAACTAACTAACTAACTATATCAACAACCCGGGAAGTGGAGTTTCTCCTAATAATAATTACCTGGTGGTCTGTCTTCTACAGCAGAGCCAACGCCGGGGGTTGGTGAATCGTCAGAATTATCATCGAGAGCTGCCACCCGGCCAAAGCCTTTGCTCCGGCGTTGCGTGACAGAGTATCGGAGTCCAGCTTCCCTCCACGAATTGCAGAAATTGACAGCGTAAGGAGGACGCTGCTTTGTAGGCGAAGCCAAGTTGCGAGTGGTGAGGGGGAAATGGTGGATAAGAGCAGAACTGGTGCTTGTGCTGCCCATCTCTGCTCGTATCGTATGCTTTGCAATTGCAAAGAGAACGATTGGTTCCGGTCGAGTTTCCTTGCCCACATTTGATATTTCCAAAACCCAATCCTTTTTCTTTTCTTTTTCTCTGCTAGTCCTTCTTCCACCAAAAAACTTGCTACCACAATGTAAACGACGCCGTTTTAGGAGAAAGCAAAGGAGCTTGATTGGGCCTTTTATTGCTTTAAAAGGCCCATTAGTACGGCCCATAGAGTAAGTTTTTTAATACTACAGTTGTAGTGATGTCCGTTCACTTCACAGAGAGGCTCGCTGCTCACTCGCTCGCTTGGCTTGTGTCATTTTTTCCCGCCAGTCCGATGGGCAAAGAGATTCCGGCGGAGAAATCCCTAAATCTGATTCGCGGGAGACTCTGCGATCCTAGTTTTATCTTCGGACCTCTTTCCGCTTCGTCAGACAGCAATTACAGGTCTAATTTTGCTTCTTTCGATTATTTTGCTTGCTTGCTTTTACCCTAAACTACTATAATACAAACACAGTAAATTGAAGTTCATTGTATCAACCTCTATCACGGAGGGATGCAACAATTCCATCTTGCTTCTCGGCCCTCGCGGCTCTGGCAAAGCTGCTGTATGTCGAACCCTGCTTCCTTCTACTCTCCGTCCGTTCTTGGCGTTTGATTTCGTCTTTTTCTTTAAAAAAAAACAAAAATGGGTTGATTTCAGGTCTTGGATCTCGTTGTAGGTGATTTATTGGAGCAGTTTCCTGATTCAGTATCAGTAGTATGTCTGACTTCTAATACATTTGGAACTATCTTCTATCTAATCTCATCGTATGATCTTACTACAATCTCAATGTGATGCAGATCAGATTGAATGGACTCTTGCATAGTGATGATAATTGTGCTTTTAAGGTCTGATCTCGCCCACCATTCTCATTTCCTAAACAAACTTACACCTAATACTTACATTGATTTTTCAGGAAATTGCCAGACAGTTGTGCATGGAACACCACCTACTCTTCTCCAAGATGGTACACCATTCTTCTCTCCAAATGTTCTTTCTTTTTTTTTTTTTCTCTTTGCTGTGTAGCCAATGTCTCAATTGGCTTGCTTCTCTGTCGCACTTCCAGGCATCATTCGATGAGAATTCACACTTCATAATAGCCATGTTGCGGTCAGTATATTTACCTTTACATAAATGAGCCTTTTTGATATTTAACGCAGACAAACTGATAGAGATGTTTCAGGGAATGCGGACTAGCACATAAAACAATCATCTTTGTGCTTGACGAATTTGACATGTTTGCTCAGGCAAGAATTCTGATTTCTTTTAACTTGCTAATTGTATTATATGTCGTTTTCCCTATGATAAAAATTACTTAGCAACAGAGAGTCCATCCTAACGTTGGGAGGTAGAGCAGAACCTTTGATGAACCAAGGAATTGCACATTGGTGTTTTCTATCCACTCACCCTATCATCTGCTTATATATATAGGGAAAGCAGCGGTTGCTATACAGTTTGCTGGATGCTATGCAATCTGTAACATCACAAGCTGTTGTCATCGGTATTAGTTCTCGACTGGTATGACCATGGCTATACCGATATACATGCTTTGGGTTTTACAAATTGTTTCTTGTATGTTTGATGACAGCTGACTTTGGTTGTTGCTAACAGTACTCTGGTTCAAAATCTTATAATATTCAATCTCTCACCACAGGACGCTGACCAGCTTCTGGAGAAAAGAGTGAGATCTCGCTTTTCACACAGAAAAATTCTGTTTCTTCCTCCATCCAGGGACGAACTTGACGGGTAACCTTCTTTTCTATAATAATCAGTCAACTATTTTTCCAATCAACTTATTGAACTATTACGAACTATGTTTCTAGTTTGTTGGAACATCTGCTGTCTCTACCAGCAGACTCAAGCTTCCCCAGTGGATATGTTTCTCGGTTCAATGATAAGATTAAGGTTCTAATATCCACTCCCAACTACTACTATGACATGCTTAAGAACTGATACGATGTTGATTCTTGTTCTGAAGAACTGATACTTACCAATTTAAAAAAAAAAACACCTACTGTGCAGAATATAACATCAGACAGGAGATTTAAAGACATACTTAAGACATTTTTTAATGCTCATTCTACTGTGAACAGTTTCTTGAAGTTTATGTAAGTTCTTCGATTACAATATTGAGATGTTTCCTTAAGATATCATTTTCTCTGTGTTGAGTCTATTTCTTGATGTTAGATTCTGCGCTGTTTCTTTAATGAATTTGGAATCTGGCCTCCTCTCTCTTGAGAACTTCAAAGCAGCACTTTCAAGGATGCAAAGGCAACCAAAGCTGGAAGCCGTTAGAGGTATGATAAGCTGACTTCTAAGGAATATGTTTTGCTTAGCTGCGGTGTTGCTTATACATTTTCCTTGGGAATATCAATTGACATATCTTTGTTGAGCAGATTGTTCCGTACTGGAGCTTTATCTTCTGGTATGTATGAGGAGGTTAGAAGTGAAGGAGCAAAACTCATACAACTTCATTAGTGTAATGAAAGGTAATTTATAAATTTGGCTTAAGAGAAAATGCAGGTTGCACCACTATGAAAATGATTTGAGATTCCATGTGTATTCCAGAGTACAAGGCGATACACGATTCTTTTCAAACCTCGGACTACTACGCACAAAATGTCTGCATAAGGGTATGTTTATAGCTCTCTTGAGATGCCATGGTTTAAAGGTGGTGGTCTAAATGGTTGACATGACAGGGATTTGAGCACCTGAGAGAGCGACAAGTTATATGCTACGCAGAGAATAGAGGACAGTCTCAGACAGGAGAGTACCGTCCCATGAAGCTTTTGATATCAGCCTCTGAGCTTCATCAGGGAATGAGATCTCATGCGTGTTGCCCCGTAAGTCTCCTTTTTCATCCATACCCTCCTTTCTTCCCCTTATTTTTGTAAACTGATTTCAACCTGTTGATATTATTTTTATCCCGCTGGAACAGGCCATCCTTCTCAAGTTATTGGACCATTGATCTCTCTGTTTTTGTCCCTTGGGAATAAGACAGTCTCTCAAGGTCCTGTGATATGTATGTTTATTTCATGGTAAAAGCTACTTGGTTTACAAACAGTATTTTTACCTTTGCTTTGTGTTTCCTTCACCTGCCATTTATATATATATAAAGGGAGAGAGCATGTCAACACAATACTCGCTCAATTCCTGATTACACACAAACAAGGCTTCAAGTTCAAGTAGGCAACTTTCTCTACTACACCCAAACCCATTTGAGTCTCAACATCAAACCCTTCAACTCATATAATTACACCTCATGCTGACAGTTAAGACCCACACAAATTGGACAGCTTAATACAGATCAACTCTCTCTCTCTCTCTCTCTCCTTTTGTGCGCTTGCACCAACGAAGTGTGCTCCCCAGCTCCACCCTTACTGTGTCATATTATGAGTATTTATCTCCCTTCAACCCCGTTTGATCACAAAGAGATGCATGCTCCTGAGTCTATCCTTTTTCTTCCCAATTTTGCTCTCAGTCTCACCCACAACAACTATGGACTCCATAAGCATGCCTTTTTTTCGTTTTGCCTTCTAAGGCATTGGTCTCAATCAGAGGTGATCTTTCTTGCTTTTCTTCAGCAGCTTTGACATATGATTCACCTGCTCATGACTTTCCTTAGCCCCGCCCCTCAGCCATTGTATAGCTTCAGCTGCCGCATCCTTCTCAGCACCCTTCTTGTTGCTGCAAGGCTGTCCCATGATCTGTGTCTCATTAAACTCTACCGTTGTTTGGAACTTGTTGTTCTTCAATTGCTTAGTCTTATACATCGGTGCTGCATAACCAGCCCTTGTAAGTATTGTTTGGAGCTGACTCTTGGAATTGTCACCCCCTGGCCCACTTTCGGTCCTTGAAAGCAATGACGGTTTTGTTGACAACGCCGATATTTCCAAAGGCCTAAGTATTTGGTGACCAAACACAAATCTTCCATCACATCGATCCTCGGAGACCAACAACCGTATAGCTGATAAGAGTTCACGGTGTGCTTGCATATCCACTTTAGGATTAATTAGCTGGAATGTTTTTAAAAAGTATCATATCTCAGATGTCCATTCCCTAACCAGATCTGTTATCACAGTAGAAATACCTGACAGAATGACAACAACAAAGGTGGGTACTTTTGAGATTTTATGAAACTCACTTTGTTCTGTATTAGCTCGTCAAGCTCTTTCTTCAAGGTTTGGTATATCTCTGCAACATCAAGTTTCATGAAAAACTCCAAGTATCCTCCCAACATTTTCAGGTGGCCATCCTGCCAAAAAGCCCAGAAACAAAAGTTGACAATGAAATTGCTGTCAATCCTGACAACAAAAACAAGAGTACAAGCAAGACCGACAGAAAAAAGGCTCACAATGTCTCCTTTGGAGATGCTACCGCCAAAGAGGATAAGAGTAGAGTCAGAGCAGGCTGTTGAATCCCTCAAGAAAACGGAGTTCACTTTTATCTTCTCATTGAACACCAACCACGGATATGGTATTTTTGTTTCTCTTGCATTTACAGAATTCTATGGAAAAAAAAAAATTGAATGTTACAAATTTCCAACCAAACTGTAATGTTAGGTATACCATCATTAATACTGGATGGATGCGTACTGAATAAAGAAGAACTTGGCCATCCTCCATCGTCTTTAGGGAAAATGATCTCTCATTATGCTGCATGTGTCATATAGATGCTCAATAAAGCAAACTGCTGAATACAGAGAGGCCACTGCAGGGCAAATAAATTCAGGAGAAGTACTCACCACAACTGAGCAGATTCCTGGATACATGCCATAGCAAATTACTGCTCGAGTAAGATTTGCATCATTCCCCTCTGAATTGCAGATTGATGGGTTTCCATCTATTAGTCCAGTATCCTTGAGTAATGAGAAGAACTCTTTTCGAAGAGAATCAATAGCTCTCAGCGACTGTATTGACAAAAAGTTTCTCCAGCAGTAATCATATACAGCAGACTCTTCCTCAGCTTTTTTCCACCCCTCATATGCCCGAACAAGTGCAAGATGATCACTGTGATCACGTGAAAACTGGGATTTTGCGGCTTCTGCGAGCTGGGAAAGTTAAAAACGAAACATCATATTCTACGGTCTTTCAGAAGACACGAAAATTCATAACATTTCATACCATCTGATTTCAAGACAAGATCTCTTTGGACAAAACTACGTCCATAATAAAATTTTCAGAGAAGAAGATGGATGGTCAAGTCACTTGGACTAACAGAGAGACAGGGAACTATAAATGCTAATGAAGAGTACTACTGTAATTAACTCAAGGTAAAAAACAACAGAGATTAAGTTTCCCACTTTTCCAGCCAGATGCATGATGTGTTAAAGTTAACAGTGGAAGAAGGGGATTGCAGGGGTATAACAAGAGACCAATAAATGGTATAAATATAAAGTGCTAGATAAGAAGTTGAACTGCATTTTATCTTCTACATGGTGGGAGAAGAACTTACATCTTTCTTGTCCTGAGGTGTCAAGAAAGGATCTCTCACACTCAGGCCAGCCGCAACAGTCAATATGGGATCAAGGCAACCAAGAATAGCTCCTAGTATGAGCATTTTTCCAAGCTTTGGCTCCATGGGAAGCTTGGACAAATAACGACCTGCAAAGTATTTAAACAATATGAGATAAATTTCAGTCCTGCTACCCAAAACTGCCATGATTCAGCATATTTCCTTTGACCTAGAGTTGTGAGATATTCATTCTCATCCAATGCGCCTATTATCTTCAGATATTTAATGGCCTTTTGAACCTGCGGGCAAAGTTGAAGAAACAAAATTACTATATCATTGATTATTATAAGTTTGGTTCAAATCAAACACCTTCACTTGAGTAAAGTTCTAAAACAGAATCTAACCAAAGAATCAAACAAATATGACGTACCGCTAGTAGTTCAGGAGATTGCAGCGCCCTTGACAAGAACTCAGATATGCTTCCGAGATTTAAGCTTTTGATTTGCAGACACAGTGAGTGTAAAGGCGTCCTCAAAATTTCAGGCAACTGATATTCTGCAAAAGCATCATATACACACTTGGCGTAAAGATGATAACACTGACCAGGTCGAACACGACCGGCTCGTCCTCTTCTCTGCAATCACAAACAGAGCATGAGAATCAACAATAAATATCACTAAATGTAAGCCCACGGACCAGTCAGAGAGTTAAGATTGTTGGCAGTGAATACTTATACTCACTTTTAGTAGTCCAGTGTATTTGAAATGCAACTACGCATAAGACAAAGAAAGAACATCTCATAGCTAGTAGATTAACGTCTATGTAAACAGTACTAAATCCCTGTCCTTGTTCCTGCGTTTATTTTATCGATAAAATTATGAATCTATGGGGAAATGGCTCCGTAATCTTATTAATAGGATGTATTACTAGTTGATTCTCAAAAGCTATCAACTCTAACAAACTAGCAATACCTGCTGAGCTGAAACCTTGGAAATCCAAGATGGAAGCAAACAGGGGGTATTGTTTAATGCATCATAGGAGGTCTCTTTTGCCTTTCCACAGTCAATGACAAAAGCAACATCATTGATCGTGATGCTCGTTTCTGCGATATTAGTGGCTAGAACTATCTTTCTTACTCCACTTGCAGGTTCTTCAAATATTAACCTCTGCATTTACTCAAAATAAAGTCAACGGTTAATTAACTAAAATATTGATATACTAGTAACACTAGCATATGATACAGGTTGCCATCAGGAGAAAGAAATTATATATCACCTGCTCAAAACTTGCCATAGAACCATGGCAGGCAAGCAACATAACCCGATCTGGGTTGCCAAAGATTGGATGAATCTGCAGTTTTTCTTTCAGAGAGCTGATATCATCCCACCCAGTCATAAAAACTAAAATACCACCAGGACCCTCATTCTCACATATATGGCAAAGGAGAAATTCTATGAGGTTAAAACCAATGCAATCAGGATTCCAACAAGATAAAGACTCTCGAGTCTCAGGGCTAAACTCCTTGAAGTCAGCCGCTCTCAGTGCGTCCTGTTTGCATAAGGGGAAAGAAATGAGGACCTAACACGTAGAATTAAGCTGCTGATATGCTTTTTCTAAATACCTCAACGACAAAGGCAATTTGGCTCTTCCGTTTTTTTGGGATCTGTTTGTTCATCTTCCACATTCTTTCTTGACCATAATCATCAATTTGATTGTATGGAGTCAATCTGTACCTGGTCATCTCCAGAATATCCTCTAGGAAATGACTACGAACCGGATATGTAAATCCCTATAGTGAGGAATACAATATTAGAAGTATCACTGGGGTTAATCAGAGCATATAGATCCAAGGAATATCGAATCAGCAAAAGATTAAATATCTTGAAATGTTCTAGCGAGGATAAACAAATATTCATCCCATAAAGATTGAATAGTTCCAAACAACCTCCTCACTAGTATATTCTGTTTCTTACTTACTGGAATGTGAATGACACCTGCCCCACCAAAGTATGACGAGAATAGCTCAGCATCTAAAGTTGCACTCATCATAATCAGCTTAAGCTCTGGGCGACGAGATAGCAGATCCTTAAGAATGATAAGGAGGAAATCTAAAACACAAAAGTAATATAGTAAGACAACCGCAATCAAGTTAAGCTAAAAATGAGTAGCTGCATGATAGCACAGGTTTACCTTCATTCATTCCACGCTCATGAATTTCATCCACAATAACATGAGTAACTCCTCTTAAATTTCTATCTACCAACAACCGTCTCAACAATATGCCTGTGGTACAGAAGAGGAGGCGGGTATCTCTTCCTCTAACACCTTCCAATCGAACCTTATATCCAACCTTCACGAAAAAGTACGAAAAAAACAAGAGAGCTTAATCAGTAAATAAGTGAAGAATTCCAAGTATAGGCTCCAAGCCAACTAGATATAGAAGCATGCAGGGTGAAACTCACGGATTCACCCAACTGCTCTCCTCTCTCGTAAGCAACCCTCTCCGAAACAGACATAGCAGATATTCTCCTTGGTTGAGTACATATGATACTGCAAAAAGCTCCACGGTTTGCTTCAATCTCGGATTCTAAAATAAACTGTGGAATTTGTGTGGTCTTGCCACAACCTGTTTCTCCAGAGATAACAATAACCTGTAATACGAAACTTTATGTGGGTAATCAGAACTAATACAAAACCAAGAAGACTGTCAAGCTGATATTCGATTTTCTATCTGAGCACAAGCGTGGCTCCAGTTGTCTTCTTTGCAGACCTGATTTTGTGAAATTGCTGTCAATACTGAATCCCTTTGCTTGAAAGCAGGGAGACTTGTCCGAGATTCCACCATTCTTCGGCCTTCTACGGATGCCTAATCAATGGAACACATCAAAATTAAATGGATGATGAAAAAGCATAGAAGGGGAATAAAAAGGACCTAATGTAAAAAGAAAGGTGAGTAGACCGAACCTGCCAATATTGTTGTCGATCACGCAGCTGCAAACTCCTTTGCCAAAGAATTTTGTCCAGCGTAGTGTTGGTGGCAGCCATGGGCTCTGGTGGCTCAGAAAGCCATTCATCGGTACTGCTTATGCTACTAGTTCTTGACAAGGAACTGGCAGGGACTCTATCTATCCTCTTTGGTTTTTTACTGAGGTAGTCAGTGAGGTAAGCTTGAACTCTTTGAAGAAGGTCAGTATGCAAATTCACCTGTCAATATTGTACATTTCTGCTCTATAAGGAAAAATAAGCGTATTGTGTAAGGGGAAGAGAAGCAGCAGATATTACCTCCCTCTGTGGCTTCTTGTCATCTAAATCAAACCTATAGTTGGGGAGTGGGATCTTACTGAAGACAACAACCTTAGCATATGCATGACTGGAAAAAAAAAAAAGATATCTATAAAGAAATTGTTGTACTATTGAGAAAGAAGCAGCGGCTAAAAAGAAAGGAGCAGCATATGAGATGTAGTAGGGAGCAGCATAGGTACCTATACAATCCCAGGGTTGTAGCCAGAGCAGCAAGTTTATCAAAATCCCGTCTATCTTTTTTATCCCTGGAAATCACTTCTTGCTTAAGAGAATCGTGCAAAAGCATTGAAAATTTCCGATTCCATTCATCCAAGTTGGCACAATGAAAGGTACCCAAAGGATGCTGCTGCAAATTGATATATGGTTCCAGTAGAAAAAAAAGAGCAAATCAAAAACACTAGAATCGCCATTGTAAGAGCATCAAGAAGCTCTATCTATCTATAAACGGAGATTTTGGGTATGCATGAGAAAAGAAGAAGAAGAAGAAGAAGCTAACCGGTTGGCGATCCTCGGGAACGCTGCCATCATAAGCGGAGACATAGCGAACCGGGGAGAGAGGAAGAGGATGGAAGCCGTAATCGGAACGAAGGCGCTGGTGAGGCGGAACGTACAGGGAAGGAGGAACACGATCCTTCATCGGAGCCAAATTCAAAACACTCTCTAATAATAATTTAGTCAACAGTAAAGTAGAAACAGAGAGAGATCTCCGCTGCTGCTTCTATGCAACAAGGCACATAGACTTGGGAACTATGCCGAATTTACCTTATTGCCCTCCAAATTTGGTTTTGCAGTCAAATAAATTTATAGATTTAGGATGATATTTCAAGTTGCTCATGCATACATATGATATGATCGCGACTCGTGAGTGTCTTCTTTCTCAGAGACAAAAAAAAAAAAAAGGGAACAACTTAAGAAAGAAAAAAGACAAAAGACAACAAGGGTCCTTATTACGATCTTTGAAATGGGACCAAATTTAACAATCAGTAGGTGTAACCCTTGACAAACATTCCTTTCTTGGCATCCTCGTTCTCGCCCTCTGCTGAGTATTTGCCGAGCTGGGCCAATGAGTTGGCCTTTGCCCTCACCAACAGTGCCTTCTGCGAGGCCTCAATCTTCTCCGGCTTGCCTTGCCACGTCCTCAGCACGGAGTTCTGCAGGGCACGTGCGTAGGAGAAGGACACATGCCATGGGTTTGGGCTCTGGTTCATGGCGTTCAGGTTCAGTGTGGCCTCTGCCTCCGATTGTCCTCCAGACAGAAACATGATTCCTGGGACAGCCGGAGGAACCCTCCTTTTGAGCATGGTGAGCGTGAACTCTGCAACGGTCTCGGGAGAGGCCTTGTTCTTGTGCTCAGCACCTGGGGTGACCATGCTCGGCTTCAACAGAATGCCCTCAAGCATGACGTTGTTCTGGGCCAAGTAGAAGAACACCTCGGACCACACTTTCTCTGCCACCTCCAGAGTCCTCTCAATGGGGTGGTCCCCGTCCAGAAGGATCTCTGGCTCCACAATGGGCACAAGACCATTCTCCTGAGAGATGGCTGCATAGCGAGCCAGGCCCCACGCAGCTTCCTTCACAGCCAGTGCTGAAGGACCGCAAGGAACACTCACCACTGTCCTCCTGGACAAACACACACATACATACATATATACCAAAGAGTCATCATCATAACTAGGACATGCAATTTCAAATCAACGAAAGAGTTAATTCCATATGTACATGATATGGTGAAATATATGACATACCACTTGGCAAAACGAGCGCCTTGCTTGTAGTACTCAGCAGAGCGTGAGGCCAATCCATCCAAGCCTTGGCACCAAGACTCGTCGTTGGAGCCAGGCAGGGGAGACAAGCCCTATGTAAATAAAAAATCAATTTATAATGGTGATGACTGAATATATATGGATAGTTGAACCAAAAAAGAAAAAAACCTTGTCAACTTTGATGCCAGGGACGATGTTGGCATCGCGCAAGCAATCGACAAAGGTCTTGCCGTCCTTGGTGGACTGGTAAAGAGTCTCCTCGAAGAGGATGGCACCAGAGATGTAATCGCCGAGGCCAGGAGTGGTAAGCAGAAGTTGCCTGTAGGCCTGACGGTTGTCCTCAGTGTTATCCAAGCCGATAGAAGCGAGCCTCTTCCCACAGGTCGCATTGGACTCATCGATCGCCAAGATACCTCTCCCAGGGGATGCCACGCTTTTCTATTACGCAAAAACAGAATCTCACTCTCTATGTTTGACTTTGCATTACGAATCCAGTGGACAAACTAATAAAGCATCCAAAGAGAGAGAGGAAAAGGAGAATACTCACGGCGGTTTTAACAAGCTCGTCGGAGTAAGCACCGGCGCGGATCGCGAAGGAGACTCGAGGAGGAGAAGCAGAGGTGTGAGCAAAGGAGCGTTGGCCGATCCATGGAGAAGAGAGTGTGTTAGGCTTAACGAAGCTAGCAGACGCCATAGGTAGGATAAGGAAGGGTCAAAGGTGGTGATCGATCTCTCGGGGACTCCGCGGGACTCACAGAGAGAGAGAGAGAGATCTGGAATTTGGAGGAGAGTGTGTGTAAAAGCGAAAAGCCTTTTGTTTGTTGCGATTTACTTTTACTACTATGTAGTCGTCTACTTTGGCATCACCTACTCCCACCAAAAGCCTTCCTTTTTTATTTACCTTATTATCCCCAGTTTACCGTAAATGACGCTTTTAACCTTGAGGGAGATAATGGTGATTTCCTAATAGTTGCAGATGCATCATGATCCATGAGTCTTTTCTCTTTGAACAACAATCTGAGAATCAACCAAATTCTCCTATTTGGTCTACCCAAACTATCCTCCCCTACCCCTTGCCTCTTCGTCTAACTCAATCGTTTTAAAATTAATTAATCAAAATTACATGACCTAACCACCTAGTGTGATGAAAGAGACTGGGCCGGATATTGCCTTTCTTATCTGTTGGGCCACAATACACAGAATGGAACACCCTCTCACGTGATTGATCCTTGGGCCCATTAATAATGGGGCTCAGCTTCAGGTAAACCAATATGAGCCCACGACGGCTTTGATCTTCTTCTTTCTGTTTCTTTTTTTTTTTTATTAAGGCAGCCAGCCATCCGATATAATAGTCCATAGATAAGTCCAAATATTGGTGTTACTCGTAACAGACGAGGAAGGTGTAAAAAAGAAGAGAGAAAATGCAAGTTCCGAGGAACGTTATATGCCACATGAGAAAGTGGCAACTTCTTCTTTCTTTCTCTCTTTTATCTTACATTTTATTTTTTTTTTGTGTTTTCTCTTTTCCAAATCTTTGCCTCAATTTAAATGCATATATCATATATATGTGCGTTTAAATTTACAACAACAAAATTCTTGACTATGTTTTTTTCTCTTCTTTTTTGACTATGCTTAAGTGCTTCAATTATATTCGGTAAAAAATGGTCATGCTCTCTCTCGTTATCTTTTTTAGGTCATGGTCGTTGTGTGTTATCACGCATGCGTTCACATAACGTTCTAAAAATCAACCAAAAAACTTGAGTACCCTTTAATTACGTTCTTTTTTTTTATCTCTCTTTCTTCATTTGCATGTCTTCATGTTCACCCTTTAAAGTTAAAACATACAAATTATTGTGTGTGCATCTCTTTCTCCCTTTCTAATTGCAATCCTGCGATAACGCCAAAAAAAACAAAACTACTGAGGTTAAGGGTTTGGTGGAAAAATATATGAATATAATGCCAATCTTTATCAGAGTAGGAACTAGTAGTATTTTATCATATTTTAAGACAAGTTTGAAAGTTTTTTTTAATTAAAACATGCGTAATTAAAGTTCCATTCTCTGCTTTCAGATGAATGGCATCGATCATAATTCACCTACTTCTTCTAGAGTCTTCTACGCTGCCTCTACGTCATAAAATATAGTATATATAAAAGGTGTTGGTGCAGATCTTTGATTAACGTTTTGGTTCAGTCATATATCTGATGATTTTTAAACGATAAACCCCAAAACGCGTCTTCATACAGTTCACATGCACATGTCACCCAGAAGAATTGACTCTCAGATCTTTCTAGGTGTTTGTGTTCACACTTCGCCACGCTCTCTGTGTTATGAACGATTTAAATATACAAACAAAGCTAGTCATCAGTGTTTCCCATTCGAAAAAGAAAAAGAGTGTGTTGTTTGTCTTGTAATGAAACCTAATGAGTATGTATTGACTGGTTGGTGCGTGGGGAGAGCATAAGGTGATAGGACCACGTTCTTGTTTATTTGGCAATTCCTATACAAGCCCTTGGTCCTTATTCCTTCTTCTCTACTTCATTTGTCTTTTTCATTCTCTACTTAATTAATTTATATCTATGTTAATTATTTTTTTAAACAACAACGTACGTGGACCTATCGATTGATCATCCCTTGGTCGACTAACAATAATGGAACTGGATTTGGTTTCTTGAGTTATGTGAAAAGCATTGCATAGATCAATTATAACAACTTTATCATAGCTCTGAAGCCTGCCTAAGATTTGAATGGAGCTAGTTTCTAAAACAATAATACTGTAGGTTTGGCTCCTTAAGGGGGAAAGAAAGACTTGTATAACATTAAATATAACAAAAAAAAATCTTGAAATCAAAATTTGATACACACCAAAATGAGTTGTTTTTTACTTGTTCATCATTTCATACTAAATATATTTTTGTTGAAAAAATTACTCTACGAGAAAGTAATAATTGTTTTTTCTCTCTATATTATTCTAACAAACGATAAATTACTTGATTGTTGTTTTGATCATTGATACTATAAAATAAGGCTGCATATGCATGATAGGTAGTTCTTAGTTTTTGTTCATTTGTGTGCATTATGTCTACATATAACTTAAAATGAAAAAAGGGGAGTGAGTTTTAATTTTTTTTAAGAAAAACAAATTAAAACCTTTCCCACTCAACATCTAATCAAAGACAATATATATCATATAAACAACGAGGAACGATAAGACACTCACACGCTATTTTACGAGGATTACATTATAATGACAACCACAGAATAAAGACGATCGTCTGCTGGCTAGGTGAGGCGAGATGGTAAGTGGTTTAAAATTTTAGCAGTTATGATGTTAAGTAGAGAGAGGGTCAAATAATTAGGTCGAAGAGAGTCGAGGTGGTTTTCGCTGGTTGGCTAATGCGATGACTTAATCCCATTTTGTGACCCTCGCTCGATCCATTTGGACGGCGGGACACCTACACCATCCCTTCTTCATTTTCTGTTTTATTTTAATTATGTTTTCTGAATAACTTCTTACTATCTTATAAGACCATAAATAGAACTATAAATCATAGATAATTCGATTAGAATTTGGAGAACTACAATTAGATGATATGCGTCACGGAGGAGACAAGAAGCGAGGCGAGAATCGTGCTAAATCTTGGTCAAGTTCAAAAATGAATAGCTTTTTATATTAAATAATCTCACAAAGCTAAAGGATGGATAATTTAATTAGTTGGTTCCATGTCAGTTGTTAATTAAGAATAATCTCAAACCGTCCACTTCCTTTTTATATTCCAAAAATGCTTCTCCAATGTTCTACACTTAAATATATACTAATTAAATGAAGCTGTTTATAGAGTATTAAGGAGTAAAATAATCGAAACATATATTTAACTAGCTAGCTGGGGTTTAATATATGTTGTTGAATTGATACGGACACAATTGATACTTTATCCATGTTGGGAAATTACTGATCAACACATTATTAGAGCAATCGATAAGAAATTACTACATACAGTATGTGGGGGTTGTTATTTAATCACAACTTAATAAGTAAAATCACATGTTATAGTGACATTAAAAGGAATGATTTCAGGAGGAGATTGAGAAAGTAATGATGTTGGTTGGGATTGAGTTTTGGAGAGTCGTTAATGATCAGATGTATAGGAATTTTATCACCGAAGAAGCGAAAAGATGCCATAACTCAATGATTGAAGGCCTATGTAAAATTTTGTTTGGTCTTTGGGGATACAAAGGAGCTTAGGGTAGCTATAATAGTCTATAGATCAATCATCGTCCGTATGAATTCAACAACAAAAAGAGTCATTCAATTTTGACTTTATTATCTCTTTCCAATAAACCGAAAATGTGGGGGGGGGGGAATGAAAATGTGAAATGGTTAGGGGCATATTCATGATAAAATGAAAATAGTGGGGCGAATAGTATGAAGATGGGAAAAAACGAAAAGGACTGAAAGTGAAAGGGCTAAACAAAAAGCAAAAGAGAGGGTCCCACAACACGTGGCCTGTGTCATTTGTCTCTGTCTCTCTCTCATCTTCTTCTTCTTCTTCTTCTCCATCCATATAAAGAAGAAGAAAGAGATGAGATGCAAACAGTATATGCAACAACCAAAGAACACAAACTCTAAAAGAAAGGCGAAAATATATCAAATGGGACTACAAGGTCAGCTCTCCGACGTCTCCTCCGATTCGATACCTCTGATGCTACTGGCTCTCCTCGCCACTTTCATCAGGCACGTCCGGTCTCTTCTCCTCCTCCCTTCTTCTGCCGCCCCCGTTGTTGTTGTTGTTGTTTCCTCAAACCTCAGCGTCCTCGCCGACCAGCTCAACCTAAATCGCCTCTTCTCGTACCGCTACTCCGATAACGCAGCCTCCGAGTGCATCGTGTGCCTGTCTACGCTCAAGACCGGAGAACAAGTGAGGAAGCTCGATTGCAGACACGTCTTCCATAAGCAGTGTTTGGAAGGTTGGCTTCAACATCTCAACTTCAATTGCCCGCTCTGTAGATCTCCACTGCTACCTCATCATCATCATCATCATCATCATCATCATCATGGCCAAGGCAGTGATACGGCGATCTCAGCCTTCCCTCTTCGCTCTCATTGATTATTTTTATGTGAACAAAGAAGAAAGAAAGAGAGAAGAAGATGGAGGGAGGATGTTTTTGATCTCACGGCCCTTCTCCTCTTTCCTTTTTTTAGGAAAAGAATATTATTTCTTACTAAAGCTGCAGATTGATTCTTCATATATAATTATTCCCTTCTATATATACCTTCTGTTTTTTTTTTTTGAGGAATCTCAGATCGGAGAGAGGTCCTTTCGTTTTTCAGATTTCCGCATGCAGTGTAAATTCTTAATATGAAAACTAGTCTTCTTTTTAGAACAATATTACTAATAATTGACAAAGAAGAAGATCTTCATGTATACCTCCTTGGCTGGTATATCTTTTTGCACTAGCAGATTGAAATACTAAAGCTTACTACCTACTACTATTTAATTTTGCATATATTCTGCTCTCTGTTTATATAATAGACAATTAGTGAGTGAGAGCTATATGGGATTAGGTTTATTTTGACATCTAGAGATGATAATAGAGAGGACTAGCTGCTGTTGATACCTCAGTCCTTACAGCATCAACAGTGGTTTGGCCTATGGACTTTGTTCTGGTTTCCACACTTGGCATTATTGCTATTGTGAAGTAAATGCTAGCTAAAATATCTATTGTGTCGAAATATCTCTAAGAAAGTATCATAGCACCTCATATTGTAACAAACTACACTAGTATATATTAAGTTTCTTATCAACTAAGCAGCCCCGGCTCAGATGGGTAGGGCGGAGGTACGACGGCCCGGGGCTTTTTTTTTTTATAAAAAATTTTTACATATAAAAAAGGCCCAAATATTTTTTAAAAATATTATTAATATGAGAATTATATTTTAAGAGGCCTAATTATTTATAAGAAAATGTATAAAAAGGCCCAAAATTTTTAAAATAACAATTTTTACTATAAAAACTCCGCAAAATTTTTAAAAATTAAGTAAATTTTCTCTTTGTATATAATAATAGGCCAAAAAAATTTTTTTTTGCTCTAAGGCTCTCAAATATGTTGAGCCGGGGCTGCAACTAAGCCACATTATATCATCTAATGTGAGTTACAAAGACTGACTAAAGTTTATTCTATATGTAGTAATGTGAGTTGCCCATGATAACACCCCCATTTCAAAGTTGTATTTGGGATCAATACAATATTACAAGGTGATCTGAACATATGCTCACTTAACACTTTAACAAAGTATAATACTACATGAATAAGACCCAGTTAACATTTCTCTTGGCGAATAAAAATATGCTCTAGTTTCGTTAATAGTGTGTACGATATTATATATGTTCACATAATCTGTTGAGGACTGAGGTCCGTTTTGCCAATTTTATTAAAGGTTAGTAATATTGTCATTGTTTCAATTAAACAAGATGCTGGAATAGCTCAGTTGGTTAGAGCGTGTGGCTGTTAACCACAAGGTCGGAGGTTCGACCCCTCCTTCTAGCGATTATTTTTTATTTTACTCGTCAGCCCATAGTTTGTTCTTCAATGGACTTCGTCGAGGCCCATGCCAACACTTTGTGTTGATTATTATCATTCCATTGGTTTAAAGTTTAGAGTTGTGATGATGAAATAAAAATGTGAGATGTTGTTGCTTTTTGTATGCAACAAAAAAAAGAGGCTAAATTTCCAGCTAAGAATGGCTTTACTCCCCAACGATTTGTTTCAGCTAAGAATGTTGGAGACGGGACCCGTAAACCAGTGGCGGGCACTGAAAAGCCAATATGAGAGGGTGATGGCCACCAAACCAGCCACTGCCACCGGAGTGTAGTTGAGTGTCTCCGCGGTTATGGGATATGCCACGGGCAAGGAGAAGAGGACTGATATGGTTACAACCCACATGACTGCCACCCATCCCACTACCATTCCGTACTTCCCCAGGCTGAATGGTCCAGGCACGAAGGTGTTGCGCGCAAGCGTCACTCTCAAAATAATCGGGATTGCGTATGCTATGTACAGTCCAATTGTTGCTATCGACACCATTGCTTGGAACGCCACTATGCTCCCCAGTGACTGCCAATTTCATCTCATCAAATCTAAAAGAAATCCCCAACACACACAGAGAGAGACACAGAAAGAGAGAGGGGGACTTACGGTGAGGGCCATACAAAATGATATGAGAGCAGAGAGCCAAACCGCATTAATGGGGACCTCTCTGCTGTTCACTTTGTGCCATAACGGGGACATTGGCATCGCTCCATCTCTCGAAAACGCATAAGCCATCCTGATTAACCAAATATACATGCATATGATCAAGTCCTAAATGCAGACAATGTTTTAACCAAACATGAATATATACCTGGAATTGCTGGTGACAGAGCTCATGCCGCAGAAAAACACAGCAACCGCAACAATGCCTAAGCACACGATTCCACCAGTACCGCTCCCAAACCTATTCTTGAAAGCTAAGTAGAAGATCTCAGCAATGGCGTACCCACCAGAGTTGTTGGTCTCACTCAGAAGAGAAGGTATGTCTGTGACCGCATAGCTTATGCCCAATATGTAACCCCATCCAAACAGAATTGATATCCCAATTGCACTGATTATTCCTCTTGGCCCGTTCTTGTCTGCGTCGACCGTCTCCTCAGTCTGCAATTTTACTTTTTGTTCAATCATCAAGAAAAGCTGATCAATCATTAAAAACAGAATCCATTTGTTTTGTACACTCACCATGTGGGCAGAGGCATCATACCCTGTAATGGTGTACTGGCTCATGAGGAGCCCCAAAACGAATATGTAAGCGTAGCTGGTGATGCCAAGGCCATTATCAGTGTTGAAATTGGTGAAGACAAACTTAGTGGTGGCCCTTTCCGTAGAAACCAAAGGAATCAGAATCATGAGCACCAAAACCCCTGAATATAATAATATAAGAGATGCTTGATGATTACTTGTGTTGTTGTGGAGACATGAAACACAGAGACAAAAGAGATTGGGTACCGAGGAGATTCCAGAGAGCAGCAAGCTGTCCAATGAAAGACAAGACGGAGATGGGGAGGCTGTTGAGAAGAGCATGGATGAAGAGGATCCCACCATGGATGCCAATCACAACAAAGTCTGATCCTTTATATCCGCCGCCGTTTCGACCGCCGGTGGAGAGAAGGACGATCACCTGAATCAGCTGTGCGAGAGAGAAGTCAACGCTGGCCGTCACTGCCCACTGCAAACACACCATTTAGCCCCCAAAGAGAGAGAGAGAGAGATATCTAATAAAAGTGAACAAGTCTGCTTGAAATTGAATGTTGGACCTGACCAACGATGTTGAACCTGAAAAAGAATTTGAAAATGAATCAGAGAGAGACGCTCTTGCTTCCATTTCCAAATCACAAATTCATGGAAAAAAGGTGTACCAGCCAGTCATCCAAGAGGCAAGAGGAGCCCAACGAGGGCCGGCGAGCATAGCACTCCAGTAGTAGAGACCGCCGGAGGTAGGGTAAGAGGAGCAGATCTCGGCCATCGATAAGCCAACACACATTGTGAAGGAGCCGGCCAGGAACCATCCGTAGACGAGAGTCACGGTGCCGCCAAACCTCAAGCCGGTGTTGTAGGTGGTGGTGATACCCGTGAGAACCGATATGATGGAGAAGGAGATGGCGAAATTGGAGAAGACCCTGAAATCTAACAATGTTTAGCTAACACAAATCGAAGAAGAATAAGAAAGATAAAAAGGAAAGAGCGGAGACAGACGAGAGATCGCGCTTGAGCTCTTGCTTGTAGCCGAGCTCCTTGAGGCGGACTTGGCCGGAATCCATGGCGGGAACATAGAAGGATTGATCGCCGCCCATAGTCCTCTCCTGGCCCTGGGAGTCCAAGCGAGCTCTCTCTCTCTCTCTCTGATTCAGATGAGATATTTATTTTTCGGGAAAAATGTCATTTAATCGTCCAACTTTAAAAAAATGGTCATTTTATACATGAACTTCATAGGAGGCCATTTTAAACATCAACTAAACGTTGACTGCCGTATTAAACATGAGACTGCGTTGACCTGGCCAATATAGACATAACGTTAAAACTCGATAACGGAACCACTAACAACCGTTATCAGCCGTTAGCTATTTTGTTAGTTAAATAGTCAACTTTCAAATTTAGGCCATTTTAAACATGAACTTTGTATGAGCTCATTTTAATCATCAACTAAACGTTGACCCGGCCAAAAAAGACATGACGTTAAAATCTGCTAACATAACCACTAACAACTGTTATCAATCATTAACGAACAACAAAACTAAAACAAACAAAAAAACATAATACAAAGAACCAAAACACAAACCAAACACCAAATACACTAATAACCAAAAATAAGAAATTTGTTCTTGATTACTAGTGTGCAGACGAATGGTGAGATCAAGAAAGGTGAACGTAAGACACTAGACAATGATAAGAATTAGATCAAGAAAGATGAACGTAAGACATTAGACAATGGGGTTAATATCCCCATTTTGTTCCATATTCCCATTTGCATACATATTATGTACTTTCATCATGCTTCTCCTCAAATTAAGTATTCATCTGTTCTTTTCTCTCAATTTTCGTATCATTGTCTAGTGTCTTTCGTTCATCTCTCTTGATTTCACCATTCGTCTACACACTAATATCCAAAAACAGATTTCTCATTTTTGGTTACTAGTATGTCTTTGGCGTTTGGTTTGTGCCTTGGTTCTTTGTATTATGTTTTTTTTTGTCTTAGTTTTGTTGTTCGTTAATGATTGATAACAGTTGTTAGTGGTTATGTTAGCAGATTTTAACGTCATGTCTTTTTTGGCCGGGTCAACGTTTAGTTGATGTTTAAAACGGCCTCATACGAAGTTCATGTTTAAAATGGCCTAAATTTGAAAGTTGACGATTTAACTAACAGAATAGCTAACGGCTGATAACGGCTGTTAGTGGTTCCGTTATCGAGTTTTAACGTCATGTCTATATTGGCTAGGTCAACGCAGTCCCATGTTTAATACGGTAGTCAACGTTTAGTTGATGTTTAAAATGGCCTCCTATGAAATTCATGTATAAAATAGCCATTTTTTGAAAGTTGGACGATTAAATGACATTTTTCCCTTTATTTTTCTGTTATATTACTTTTTTACATTACCCCTCCAAACTCTTGTCTTTTTTTATTAAAAATATATATATATATTTCAAGTAATAGAAAAACCGTTGAGTCTTTGACCATACTATTCTTATTCTAGTTGACAATTTTCTTCATAAACATTTTCTCTTACGACTAATTGGGACATGAATATAGTTTTAACCATCAAATTTCATACACAAAAACAGACATTTTACTAAATATTTTGTATATTGTATTAAGATACAAAAAATAACTCGTTTACAGGTCAGCAAATCAGTTATTTCTTTATTCGTAATCATTTCTTGGTCATAATATTACCATGTGTTTACTGATTATAATATTTGAGACAAAACTATTATACATAAGTGGTGTTAAAGATGATTTCTAATTATCAGTTTAGACCACAGACATGTAAATACTGTGTTCACTAGACCCGTGTTAGTCTATTAGACGAGACTGGCGAATGTCCAAGCCTCTCGGACACCAGAGAAAACGCCAATTTCATGCGTTCCAACTGGTAGGAGCGGCTTCTAAAAGACAAGCCTACCATGAGATTGATTTCACGAGACATTTTTACTTCCTTCTTCGAGTCTCGAGATTTTAAGGCCTCGGATCCATCAACATTTTCAAACATATATATAGTCTGATTAATTGTTTGTATCAAACAAAACTGTATCTACAAAAAAAAAAAAAGGCAAAAGCAAAATAAAGATGAAGAGTGGATTTACAAATGTAAGGGCACAAGTAGAGGTTTGAATACACATATATATATGTAATGTAGCTACACCATCCACAATCTCACGACGACGGCCAAAATGAAAAACCAAATAATGAATAAAATGATAAAAGACAAGGATCATCTGGGAGCCGTGGAAGTGCCTGATTCCATGTTTTCGAGAGAAGTTGAATCCATCTGCAGAGACATTGCCCTCAAGGCATCTCCGTTCTGGGAGGAGGCCACAGGGACTCCTCGTTCTTGGGCAGCCTTGAAATAGGCGTAGGGACCCCATCCCTCTTCGTGGTAAGGGTTGGGGTAGAACTGACGGTAGCAGAAGGCGGCGACAAGGATGCCGATGAGAGCTCCAGCGAAGACGTCTTGCCAGTGGTGCCAGTAGTCATCCACACGAGATATCCCCACGAGGCAAGCAGCAAGCAGAGGGAAGATCACGAGGCAGAGCTTAGCCACGTGTCCTTCACCGTTGAAGGCCTTGATTTTGCCAGAGAGGTAAAGGGAGAGGAAGGTAAGCCCCGCAAAAGACCAGGAAGTGTGTCCGCTCGGGAAGCTCTTGTGGCCTTCCTTGACCTCAGCTGCCTTGCCGTGGCATATCACACCTCCCAACGCATCATACAGCTCTTTGCCGTCGGGGAAGCAGCGCCAGTAGAAGTTAGGACGAGGGCGTCCGGTGGCTACCTTGATGGAGTCAGTGATGACACCAGTTATCAAGACGGCGAAGAGCAGCCCGAGGATGCTGTGGTGCAGATCGTACACACATCTCCTCTTAAGGTAGAAGCAGACGAACAGTATGATGGGAAGAAGCACCGCGTACACCGGGACAGACCAGATCGGGACGGTGTTGTCCTTGAAAGGGTACTTGAGGTCTGTCATCATGTCCTTTCCCACGTAGCGGTAGAAAGGAGAGATGAGGTTCAAGCCAATCTCGATGGCGATCAAGATGACGAGTATAATCCAATCGTGCTTGTGTTTAGAGGCGACTCTGCCTCCATGGGTCTTTATAGTGTGAACTCCAAGATCTATCTCCTGAATCCTTCCTCTCTGCGCCTCCTGGTCCTGCCAAAAACACAAACAATCATCAGAATCAACTAAAACTTCTTCTTATCGGATCCAAACAAACAATTCATAAATATTGCTACTTGGGGTTTAGGGTTTGACATGTCCGGTAAGGATGATAGTAATAACGGAATGCAATTCATTCTCTGGGATGAGCAAATTGGTTAAGGCAAGTAGAGGTTAGCAAAGAACTTTGTCAAAGCCCACGACAAGACTTGCTCTACGGATCCAGCCACTTTTTCGTCTGTCCGATTCGTTGTGCTAAGCACACCACTGTTTCATTAACAATGTTTTCGTTGACTCTATTTAACTAAACAAGTTGTGTTTTTTTTTTTTCACTTTATTGATATTTTTATTTTATTTTAAAGGAAGTAGAACAGAGAAGAGTCGATTGGGGGTTACCTGAGAATTGCGCCAGAATAAGAGAGAAGAGAAAAACGATCCAATTGTCATCAGGAAGGATTAAGCTTCTCGAAATGAGAGATCGAGGAGGCTTAAAAGAAATGTGGATCTCGAAACTTAGGAGTAAAACAGAGGAATTCTCTCTCTTAATATGATGGACTGATATAATTAGTCCGATGATGAATGAAAGAGTATATAAGAGGAACAAGGGAGGAGGAGGAAGAAGACGCGTTGTTAAACTTCCAAGTTTTTGTTTTGTTTTTGTTTCCCCACTTGACGGTTTGATAGAAGAAGAAAACAGAGCGAGAGAGAGACATGATCAACCTCCTCCTCTGCCTCTCGATTTTAGACTTTTGACTTTTCAGTTATCGCCGGTCTGATATGGCCTTCGTCTTCTCAGCCGCGTGGGTCCCACTTTTTAGGAAGGTTCCCACTATCTCTGTGGGCTTTTTTATTTATTATGGGCCTTCTACCTTGTAATTATTTACGTGTCACATGATCCAGTTTTCAAACTACATGAGGGAACAATGATTTCTTTTTTGGACTTACTAATAATAATATGTTGTACTTGTACCCACATTTCATTTCAATCACTCAGGACTTTCGAAGCCATCCCAATAACATTTTCTTCACACGCACTGAGAATTGAGAATCGTTCACAAATTCATCACCAAAGGGAAAAATTATTCAGATTTAACACAACTCCACCATTCTCTCCTTTTTAATGATATCACATTTTATATATCGGATGTGAATCTGCTGATTTTTAAGATGTATTATGTGAGTATAAAATCAGATTTCGAATATATTATAAGATACCCAAGTTAATAATCCTATTATTTTTTGACAAACAAAAAATGTGAAGAATCTAAAATTTAGGTAAATATAGGAAAGAATCCAAAATCGTATCTCATTGACGAAGAAAGTAGAAACTACTGTTTGTGGGTTTCAGATGGAAGATGAAGTAAGTACATAATGAGAGGTCAAAAAAGTCACAAGTCTGTCTGGTTTTATTTTGGAGTACATGGCAACTTGCTCCGACGTGAGAGATGCTTGAGGACTCATAATCTTTTTTTTTTTTTTTCTTTTTTTTGTGCACCAATCTTTCTTTCTTTTGTTTCTATATTTTTGGTATCAAAATTTCTATAAAAAATGACTTGGACTTTCAAATTATCTTGTTCCTATAGACTGACAATTACGGTTGAACAAGAACAAGAGTTTTTTAAAAAAAGAAGTGAATTTTGTTATATTACCAAAATTTTATAAATAAATATAAGACAAAATAAATTTTATGGACTATTTTGTGGTATATTTAGTGATATTACAAAAATATATACCAAAATTTTGTTGTATTTTTTTTTGTGGTATATTTTGTTATATTTAACTTTGGTATATTTTTTTTTATATTTTTAAGTAAAATTATGTAATAATTGTTTTAATTTTTTTATTAAAAAATTTTAAAAAAAATTATTTTTTTGAAAATATTTTTGGTCAACGCTGGTCAATGCTGGATTCCGGCAACCAAATCACTGGAATTGGATGGTTATGGTGTTTGCAACATGACTTATGTTAGTTCAGGGATGTCCGTATGTAATGTCAATACTTCGTGTAGCTAACGAAACATTTTTAAAGTCTGCATGTGTGACTATGTGATGACGTCTCTTTCGTGTAGCTGGCAAACATTTTCCCATTATGCAACTCTGCTTTCAGATATTCGTAGGTACAATGATCGAGTGTAATGGCACCTATTTTTCCACTTTGGTAGAAGTTTTTTTTTTTTTTTTTCCCAAATGTTTTGTTGATATTATGAAATGGATAAGTCCTTTTACTTTCCATCTAATTGACATGATGTATATATGTGGTGGACCCTCCAATAACTAGTTATGTATCACCGTATCTGTACCTGTAATAATATCTCATCATATTCCTTTGGATATCTACCATTTTTGGAAATTTCAACCTCCCATCTTTGTCAAAAAACAACCTCTTTTGGATGCATTTATCGTTACTTTGTATGAAATTAATGAAAACGTTAGTTTTTGAAGGGGACGTTACTTTTCTCAATTTATGCTTATTTATATATATATTTTTTAAAATGTCGTAATCTCCTACACACAACGGATTTATATAATCGGTCAGCCATGTACAATATATTGTCATAGCTAGAGAGTTGACCCGGTGGGAAAATTGAAAAAAATGAAAAATTAATAAAAATTAAAGTTTGACTAAAACTGAAAAAGAAGATAATGCATTGCATGGGATGGAATAAAAAGAAGTTTTTAAGAAAAAAAGTACACTCGATCGGTAATGTAATTAATGGAGTTGGTTTGTAACTAATATAGTTAAGGTTTTGTATTACTTGCAAGATTTGTTTTCCCTGGACTTATTTCTTAATTAATCAACCTACACCCACCCACCAACTTTTATTTCAATAATATGAAACTATAATCTATGTTTTGATAGTTGGACTTATTGTTTTTTATATTGAAAAACTTTATCCACAAGCTATCTTGTGACATGATCTTAATTATCATCCTCGTATATATATTAAAAATCTGATATCATCATCATCATTTTTCATCTTTTAGTTCAGAATGAAATCGTTCTTTACTCGGGGAGCATAAATAAAATAGGGTTAGTAAAGTATAAATGATTAGAATGGTGGGGGTAAAGTGCAAAAGATTAACTTTTAGTATTAGTTAGGTAAATTATCAATAGACTTTGCAAACTGTAACAAAATGCCTGCATGAGCGCCGCCTGGAGCTTTGACGACCATTTCTTTGACTCCACTCGCCTTTTCTTTTTTAATTCCAAAACGCGTGTCTGGCTTCTTTTTCTTCCTCGTTTTGATGTCACAACATAGTGTTTTGGCTCATAGGAGAATTATAACCCGTCGATCGACGTAATTTGTTTGTTTAATCATATGTCATGTTGATGATGAAAAAATATATTGAGTTTAGTAATCGGAAAAGAATCCCCACGAATAATAGTAATATTATGAAGCTGCAAGGGTGAATATTAAATAGAACGTAAAGTTTGGGGGTTCACTATACAAGTCATGAAAGGTATATTTCTTTTGTACTAGTAAAATATGATTATGTCTCCATTTTACAGCCGAACCGTGAGAGCCGTTAGATGCAATCTGAATCGTAAACAAGGAGTAATATAACGGACAGGATCATAGTGGGAGGATGATACAGACCACAGAGGATTCTTCTTTGGCAGACTCCAGGGTGGAGAGCCAATCAATTAGTCGAAGGAAGGCCTGCTGTCAAATAATGTGACCTTCCCACAGCTTTTTTTGATTCCTAATTAACAACTTTGATTAGTAACGCTTAATTACAATAATCTCACCTTTTTACTAAATCAATTGTGACAAATTATCGAATCAGCTTTTCAAAATCATCACTTTGCTTTAGGCAACTCTATTCATCTTATTCCTTCCTAAATTGTTAATGAAAGTGATTTGAATAGGTAATAATCTCGTGCATTTGTTGCTATGTGCCAAAATATATCTGTTTTGGGGTTATTCTCCATTTTCATGTGACCTTGTTGTATGTTTTATAACGGTTGATTTGTTTTTTTTTTTTTTGCATCAAACTTATAGATTAATTTAGAAAAGACAGTTACACTTCCTGAAGGGAAGAATTGGAAACAAGCTAAAGAGCAAATTTAGCAAGTGCATCTGCTTTGAAATTGTTTTTTTTTTTTCCTGCTTTGAAATTGTTTATACGAGGGATAAACGAGAAAGATATAAAGGAGAAGGAATTCTTTAGACAAGAACGTCAAATATATCAATTATCTTTCGTTTATTCCCATTAAATTTTCTGGGATCCAATCCATCAAATTGCTTAATCGCATATGTTTTGTAGAAATTTCCGACCCTTTATAAAGAGGATTTATTATGTTCGTAAAACCGCATTTTTAAGTTTATTGAAACATTGTAGATCTGTAGTGAGCCTTATATAACATATTGATTATGCTTAAAATGAAACTCTCTCTTCCCATTCTTCTCTCCAATATCTCAAATTTTTAACATAACTTGAGCATCACATAGGCCTTGTTCTTATAATAGTCGTGCGATCCTCACTAGCGACATGTTTTGAAAAATTGAGTTTTGTAATTTTTTGATATCTTGTAATTATGAGTATCTTTAAGAGTGTAATTATAAATTTAAAATTTTCTAATTAAAAATTACTTCTTAAGTTGGAGAAGAAGATATGAATATACATATTAGTAAATCTTTGATTATGGCAATTTGATTTTAGAAATCCAGTGACAGTCGCTGCTTTAAAATGAAGGATTGGGTTGTATCGTCGTTTTATCCGGCAATTATGGATTCTCAAGATTTTAGTCGTTGCGATGTAGATTAGGAAAAGATGAAGAAGAGATAAAGGAGATGTAAAAGCAAATTTTAGATTGACTCACTCCCGAAAAGACTATAGTCTTTGTAGATTTCTACTTTTTATTAATTATGTTTTGATATTTGTTAATCATTTTTAATATTAACTAAGATATAGATTTGATATGATATACATATTATTTTGATATAAAGTTGTTAGGTAAAGAATTAAAATCCAAATTATTATGATGAAATAGATAGCTAAATTGTATTACAAAATAGAATGTGTAAAGTTGAAATTTGGTTTAAAAAACTAAACTAAATATATAAAAGAGTGTGGTTATTATTTAATAGCAATAAAATGGAGTACTTAGAATTAAAATTCAGTTTCTTTTGATGAAATAGATAGTTAAAGGGTTTTGTGCAAAAAAACCCTCCAACTCGTCTATTTTTGCAACTTTACCCTTCAACTCTGAAAAATGCAAAATAATCATACGAAATCCAAAATAATACGCAATATAACCCTTATTCGCTACCGTCAAGTTCGTCCAAGTTCGTGAAATTTTGACAAATAATATGTCAAATCGAAGCCCTGGCGATGAATAGTTCAACTCTACCTTTAGAATTTTTAAAAACTAATGTATGTCACAGGAAATACGTTTACAAAAAACGTATAAGGGTTATAATGCATATTATTTTGGAATTCGTATGATTAATCTGCATTTTTCGGAGATGGAGGGTAAAGTTGCAAAAATGGATAAGTTAGAGGTTTTTTTTTGCACAAAACCCATAGTTAAAATATATAGTAAATAGAATGTGTAAGATTGAAATTTTGTTTAAAACAAAAATTACTAAATTTAATATTTTTAAAAATGTGTGCATTACTATTTACTATTCAAAATTCAAATTTCTATTGATAAAATTTTATATTTATATCTAATATCCGTCTATTTAGGCGGACTTTATCTAAAATATATAAAAGTGTAGCTAATTGATCATTAGGTTATATTTATGGTTGGCAATCATAAGAAATCACTCTTAACAATAATAAAATTTTATTTAATAAAACATACATATTTGATAATGTGATTAATATCGTAAGATATATGTTTTTTTTTTCGGGAGACTTTAATCTGATTTTCTATTAAAATATCATATATTAAAAAAAAAAAACTGAAAGAAATTGGGCTGAAAGAGAAAGGAATATGTCAATATGACCATAATAAATTGGGTAAATTAGTAAAGCATATACCAAAAATAAGATTAAGAGGAAAAATAAAAAAGAAGAGAAAAAGAAAAAACAGCTGTAGTCTACATTTACATACAAGTCGTGGACTTGCAGCTATACTCTTTCTCTCTCTAAATATCAAATTCCCCAAATTTTTTTTTTGTTTTAATTTTTCCCAATTTTAATTTCTCGAGTCTGCGAATGGAACCACCGCCTTCTTCTCTTTCCTCCACCGCGGTGGCTTCCACCTCTATCCCCGCCGCAACGGCCCCTGTTCCTCCTCCTCCACCTCCTCACGTGACTTCTTCTTACCCCGAATCTCTCGACTCCTCCCCTCGTTCTCGCACCACCGATGGCTGGGATGACCTTCCTGCTCCTTCCGGCGGCGGCGGCGGTAGCGCCGTCTCTTCTAAACTCCGTCTTATGTGCAGCTACGGCGGTCATATCCTTCCTCGCCCTCACGATAAGTCTCTCTGCTACATGGGCGGCGACACTCGCATCGTTGTCGTCGACCGCAACTCCTCTCTCCCTTCTCTCCTCGCTCGTCTCTCCAACACGCTCCTCGACGGTCGCTCCTTCACTCTCAAGTACCAGTTACCCAGCGAAGACCTTGACTCTCTCATCTCCATCACTACCGACGAAGATCTCGACAACATGATCGAGGAGTATGACCGTACCATCTCCGCCTCCAATTCCACCAAACCCTCGCGCCTGCGTTTGTTTCTCTTCACCTCTAAGCCTGAGGCTACTCAGTCTATGGGTCAGATCCTCGAGAGCTCTGCCAAGAGCGACGATTGGTTCCTCAACGCTCTCAACAGCGCTGGTCTCCTCAATCGAGGATTCTCTGATTCTGATGCCAACGTCAATCGTTTGCTTGGTTTGGACGATACTCTTGCTCTCCGCTCTAATTCCGGTGACAACAACACCAATCGAGATGGAGATGACGGCTCCGTTAAAAGCGCCAAGCAACAACAGATCCAGCAGCCTCCGCCGCCGCAAGGAGGCCAAGATGTGAACTGCTTACCGGATTCTCCCATGTTGGATACATCCTCTTCTTTCGGCTCTACTTCTTCCTCTCCCTCTCTCGCCAATTTGCCGCCCATTCGTGTCCATGTAGAGGAACCCGGCGGGGTTAGGACTTTGCCAGATCAGAGAAATCTGGGAATCGAAGAACAATTCGCACGATTCAACGTTGGGAACAAGCATCAGCTACAGGACGACGGATTTGCTGCGATCTCTTCACCACCGCCGATGCCTGTCACCATCGCCCTTCCTGCTGCGCCTGTGAGTGCTGCGGCCGTCTCAAATGAGTTCCAGGCGAGGGTTTTCTCGGACGACGAGAGATCCGATCACGGCGTGCAGGCTGGATACAGAAAACCTCCGACTCCACGATCGCAGCCGCAGAATCTACCGCCTCAGCAGGCTCATCAGCTGAAGTCAAATAGCGGTGGACACGAGCTGCCATCACCAAATTCCGTTTCCAGGTACTCTTTCTTCTTAAATTGGAACTCCATGAGCCTTAATTTGATGCTATAGAGAACTAAGATTGGTCATAATTCTGATTTGTGCTTGTTATAATGCGTCAGTGATAGCAGTATGAGCAACCCAATGTTTCACCAAAGACCTTCTGTCTATCAAGAACCAATTGCTCAGTTGCCTTCTGGCTCTACCGTAGTTACTGGTATGATCAATCCCTCGGATCCCAGCACACTTTTGTCCCAACATCAGAATCAGGACCCAGCCTACATCCTTCACCCCCAATTTGAGCAACAATCTGCACAATCTCAGCCACAACAGCAGCAACAGTTCATACACACTGCTCCTCCTCCTCCTCAATACATTCATCACCATCCGTCTAGCGGCCTTCCTGTTCAGACTTACATCCAGGTTTACCCTTCGCAACAGCCGCAGTCCTTCCACCAACACCCAGGTCGACTGGATCAGCAGCCTTATCCTGTTTATTATGTCACTGCTCCCGTCCCACCTAGGCCCTACAGTATGCCTGTGCCACAATCTCCAAGTGTGAGCGAGGCTCCAGGTTCTCTCCCTTCTAGCACCATGATGCCTCCACCTCCTAACAACCACATGAGAAGTGTTAGCGGTGGCAAACCTGAGATGGGACAGGCTGGGGTTTACACAACAGCCCCAGGTGTGGGCGGTGCTCAGATGGTTCACCAGATCCCCACAAACCAGCAGCAATTCATGGGGTATTCGCAGATCCGTCACCCTCCTCAGTCTGGTCCAGCTGGGAATCCAAACTATGGATATGAATACGCCGACAATGCTCATACACAGATATACTACACTCAACCTCTGGGACATGCACAGTACCAGACAATGACTGGGCCTCCACCTGCCATGGTGATGCCTGATGGCTCTGCTGCTGCTAAGCTTCCAGCTGAGAACATGACTCAACAGATCCGGAGTTCACAGCCATTGTGACACACAAGGAACACAGGAAGATGAACCACAAAATTTTGGAGGAAGCCACGGGTTGGTTTTTAAACATATAAATATATAATTTACTTTTTTCTCTTCTTTTACAAGTTGCTGCATCAAAAAAAGAGTCTGGCGTCATGTTGGTTTGGTATTATGGATTATGTTTAAAAGTGTTGTGTGAGTAAATTATAAAAAAAAAATAAGGAAGTAGTGCTTCTTGGTGGCATTTTACATTATATAGTTGCAATTGATACTAGTGGTGCTTTACCATTTTCGTGGATCTTATATCTTATTATTATCATTCATTTTATATTGTAAATGAATCACTCCTTATCATCTCTCTATCTTGTTTTACTACTAGTTAAAAAGAGACTTGAAAGGCTCTAATACTTTGTTTAGAAAGATTCTGAAATGTTGTGTCAAAACATTTAACAGTTGGAAGAATATATGTCTGGCTTCTTCCTATCCATGGGAGCATAGGTACAGATATTAAATCATGTGTGTGGTCTTGCTAAAGTACACACAACCCTACAACTTCTCAGAGACAAGGTGTGGGTGAAAAAGGTAGTGACAAAAACCACCTGTCTTGCAATTTACCAACATAACTATCTCTTTTGAAAGAGATAGCATTTGTATCTTTACCTAAACACCAAACTCAATCCTTTATCTCTCTCTCTCTATCCATACCTTCGATTCAAGATATTTTACTAGTCTCTCACAAGCAACACAGAGCCTCCCACCTTGAATCGAGTTGCCAATAGTCTCAAATATATTTCTGACAGAGTTCACTGAGTTGAGATGTGATTTTTGTGCATCAGAAGCATTGGCTGGCCTGGTTGGTTTACAAAATCTGAACCAAATCTCTCTGTGGTCAGCTCCCCATCCCTTGCTTCAAAACCAACTGGATCTTAATGGGTTTTTCTTGTCTTCTGTCTCTTTCCTGTCTGCAATTCTGTCTTTTTTTCTTAAACTCTTCTGACACTCTTTTAGCATCAGCTTCATGCTATAAATCTTTATCAATGAGCTCTCTTTCTCTCATCCCACTTTCCCTTCTCTGCATCTGTAGACGTAAAGAAGCATCAATGGACCCAAACACAACTGCAGACTTCTTCCAAGGGTCTTCCAAGTTTCATACATATTACTCGCAGACTAAGAAGGGTGGTGGGGTAATCGATCTAGGCCTCAGCCTTAGCACCATACAACATGAAACTTACCTCCCACCGGCGCGAGGTGAGTTTCTTTGCTGAAGAATAGCCATGCTTTCACCTCATCATTAGTTAGTTTTCTTAATCTCTAATTGCTATCTTCAATATCTATATGTGAAACAAAGTGATAGGTCTCGACGGGTATGGAGAGCTCATAGACTGGTCGCAGCAGCCCAGCTATAGAAGCATTACACAGTTGAAGAGTGAGGACACTGGTCACAAAAGACTTGCCCATGGATATTACAATAATGAAGAAGAGAGCAGAGGAAAATATGCTTATGTAAAGGTAAATCTGGATGGCCTAGTGGTAGGGCGAAAGGTTTGCCTTCTCGATCAAGGAGCTTACTCAACTCTTGCTCTTCAGCTCAATGATATGTTTGGTAAGCAGTGCTCTTACCCCAAGCTTCCAGCTACAAGTATGTTTCAGAAGCTTTTGCCACATTAATTTGAATTTGCAGGGATGCAGACCGTGTCTGGATTGAGGTTGTTTCAGACTGAGTCTGAGTTCTCTTTGGTCTACAGAGACAGAGAAGGTATTTGGAGGAATGTTGGTGATGTTCCATGGAAGTAAGCTCTTGCACTTTCTCTATACAAAAACTAGCCTTTTAAGTATACCACTTTTGTAATTTGCCTGAAACTTGATAGGGAGTTTTTGGAAAGCGTGGATCGGATGCGAATCGCAAGAAGAAACGATGCTCTTTTTCCCTTTTAAGCTTCAAAGTCCAAGCTTCTCCTCTTCTGGGGCGTTCACTGTTTATCTAAGATCCAAATTATCTCACTTGTGGTTCTAATATTCAATATCTGATGTAACGGGAGCTTTAAGCTATAAATACGATTATGAAGAGAGGGACATCTTAATAACCAACCACCAACAAGACTTGGACAAATAAAAGAACAAAATAAAACAAAACAAACGGTAACCAGATTAGAGTCATCAGGCTTATGCTCCAAATTCTTGCAGCTTCATCTTTTAAAACAAGCTTTATGTGCAATCTCTAGATCTCTCAATCCCCGGCCACGGGTAATCTGTCGAGAGTATCAGAAACGTGCCTCATGGTAGGCCTTTTCTCTGGACTGCTATTCACGCAACTGATTGCAATCTTAAGAACAGCGACAATCTCGTCTTCCTTATCTGCCTCAGGAGCCAAACAAGGATCAAGAACATCACACAATGGTTTCTTCTCCTCAATGCATACCTGTACCCACCGCACTAGATCCATTTCCGATGTCCCCACCTCCACTGCTGGAGACCTACCCGCTATCAATTCCAGTAAAATGATGCCATAAGAGTAAACATCCCACTTCTGTGACGGTTTTACCATCTTGAGAGTCTCAGGTGCCTGATAGTAGGATCCAGACGAAGAGTGAGCTGTGAACTCCGAAGATACGCTCTTGTGATGGTGCTGTTGCCTCTCTTGCGGCTGTTGATCCGTTTGGATGATTCTGTTAGACTGTGTGGTCGGAGAAGATCCTCCAGCAATGTTAGCCAACCGTGCTAGTCCAAAGTCAGAGATCTTAGGTTCCATGTCCTGTCCGATAAGAATGTTGCTGGGCTTGAGATCTCCATGGATGTATTTCTTGGGACTAAACTCGTGCAGATAAACAAGCCCTGTCGCAATCCCTTTCACTATCCTCAGCCGTTCAGACCATGTCAACGGAGCTACAGTCACCATCCCCAGCTTTCCTGCACACACACACACACACATTTACAATGACATTACATGATGTAATTGAATGATGCATCTTGAAATGAGAAAAGGGTGACTCACCGTGGAGGGCGGTTGCAAGGTTACCGTTGGAAACATAGTCGTAGATGAGAAGCTTCTCATCCACAGACCAATAATAAGCTCGAAGACTAGCAATGTTAGGATGTCGTATTTTCCCTATGGCTTCAACTTCTGTCTGAAATTCCTTGAATCTCTGAGATCCTCCTTCACCCAATCTCCGGACGGCCAGTGTGAGCCCGTTCTCTAGAACCACTTTGTACACAATGCCGATTCCGCTCTTGCCCAGAACGAAAGCCGAGGCCTTTAGCAGCTCCTCCAGGTTAAACGCAACCTGAGCGTCGAGGGCAACAATGTCGCAATGCTCCACGTTTTCAGATGGCGTTTCGGATTCGTCTTTACGGAAACAAAGACACTCTGCAGCCCTTTTCTTGGATTCTTTCTCGAATCCGAACTGGTTCTCGCGGTTACAAGGGCAGAACTTTGAATAGCAGTAAGTGAAAAGCAAACCCACAAGGCAGATACCAAAAACGTCGCAGAGAACAATGGCAATGACGGCGCTTTTGCTCAAACCACTTGATTTCTGTTTGGTTTCAGAGTTACTAGTATCAGAATCCTCAGGTGGGTTGTTGCTTGGGATAAAAGGGTAAGAGGCATTGAGGCCAAGCTCATATCCTGGGCAAAGGTCCTTCAATGGCGGGCCGCATAGCCCAGTGTTGCCGATAAACGCCGTTGGTCCTCTGTTCATCAGAGCACCAGTTTGAGGAATGGGACCGGAGAGATTGTTGAAAGTGAGATCAATGTAAACCTTTTCAGGAAGATCTCCCAGAGCAGGTGGGATTGAGCCGGTGAAGTGATTATGAGAGAAATCAGCAGTTCCTTGAAGGTTGGAGAGGTTTCCGATGTCGCTGGGGATGGAGCCGTTGAATTGGTTGAAGGCGAGGTCGAGTTTCTCCAGAGAGACGAAGGCTGAGCCAAACCCATCAGGCAAAGCACCAGACAAGTTGTTTCTGCTGACATCGAGTGTTCTCAGTCTGTTGCATTGCAGAATCGAAAGCGGTAACGACCCGTTGAAGAGATTCTGCGACAAATCTAAGGTCTGAAGAAGCTTAAGCTTACCGATTTCGTCCGACAACGACCCATCAAAGGAATTGCCGTAAAGGACTAGACTTTGGAGACCCTGAAGCTGGAAAAGCTGAATAGGCAACGACCCATAAAACCTATTGCTGCGGAGATTCAAGTGACGGAGACTGGAGAGAAACCCTAGAGACGAAGGGAGAGAACCGTAAAGGCTCTTCCTTGGAATGCTTAGAGACACCACCCTGAGTTCTTTGCAAGTAACACCATTCCACGAACAGGCGTCCTCGTCTGATGAGTTCCAATTGCTAAGGGAACCAGTAGGATCATCGTGAACGCTCTGCTTAAACGTCAAGAGCGCGAAGCCTTCGTCGTTTAAGCCACTTATTACAGTCACATTGCAGAGAAGAGCAACGAAGATGATCAGCGAGGCAAACATTTTCAGATGCAAATTAGAACAAAAAAGGCGAGTGTTTTAGCAAAAAAGCAAGAGGAGTGTGAGTGTGATGGTGATGGAGTGAAGAGTAAAGTGTAAAAGAATAAAAAAGATACTCTCTCGTTGAAGAAAAAAGAGGAAGAAAGAATACAAAAGGAAGAGAGAGAGAGAGCTCTGTTTTTGCATTGGGAGAAGAGAATTAACAAAGAGAGCAATGACCCAAGTTTTGTGAAAAAAGAGGTTAAAGTTGGACTAAAGAGAAGCCATGGCGAAGTAATCCATACGCTAATTTGACCACTAATCCATTTTTAACATGTCTGTCATTTATAAGCTTTTCTGACCAAAACCATCGTAATCTCTTATCTTATGTAAAAAATGTTACTAATTCAGAAGCTTTATTCAAATAGTTACATCTTTTAAATACCTTTTGTCATGATTGTTGTTTTATACTGAAAAGTAATTTATTGGGGTCCTTTAATTGATCTGTCAATTGTCAATGTAGGTAACATTTACAGTGTTTGTCCTTTTCTATTTATCTATCTTCTCAATACACTAGTATATGACTAGTAACATTTTTTAATGCATAGTTGATGTTGCTGCAGCACGAAACTCCATGTAATACCAACTGATACAGATTACTAGACCATACTCTTTTACAGTACCAACCAATTGAGAATTAAATCACAGCTCATCTTACTTATATATATATATATATATATATTTACTTTGAATTAGTACCTTGGTACAATATTTCTTACCAAGATTAGGATTCATATAGTCAGAGTTTTATATTTAATGAAGAAAGAAATGAATGGTAATTTGGTTTTGATTAGTTAAAGGGTAAAATGAGAGGACATGTGTACAAACTTTTGTCCGGCCCTTATTGTCGTTATGGTAAAATTGTCGATAAGTAGACTTGGTGAAGTGTCATGTTTCCTAGTTTCTTAGTATTGTATAGAGAGCCCCAAAAACCCAGAGAGAGAGAGAGTGGGCCTGTTATCTCCTCACGGGGACTATCGGCGACGACTCCGAGGGAGCGCGGGGGGCACAGAGTAATAAATCAAACATTTCGGGGTTTTAGCGTAATATACAACTATTTTGGGGCACAAATTGTAAATATCGAATTCTACACTGGGGGCGGCTAATTTCCGGCACGATTGATCGATCATCATCAATGGGAGGAGACGAGAGAGAGCGAGAGAAACAATGGGAGAGGCTGCGATCCGTACCATCGTCGAAGCCATTCACTCATCTCCGACGCAGGCCGTCGTCTATCTTTCCGGCGGTGCCTCTCTGGTTTCACTCTCTCTCTCTCTCTCTCTCTTTCTTTGTGATTGATTCGTATGCGATTCACAGTCTCAATTTATACTAGATGAATTCTCTCAGGCTTTAGGTTGGTTGATGTCTGTTCCTGGAGCTTCCAACACGCTTCTCGAAGCCGTGGTTCCTTATTCCAGAGTTTCTATGGTCCAATTACTCGGCAGGGTTTGTTCATAACCCTCAAGCAATCGTTGTTTCTCATCTCTCGATTATCGATCAGCTGATTTTGTTCGCTCTCTCATCAGGTTCCGAGCCAACACTGTAGCCAAGCAATGGCCAAGGAGATGGCCTTGTTAGCCTACAATCGGGCGCTTAAGCTCTCTAAACCAGGTTTACTTTACACTTTCTCTCTTTCTTCACTTCACCATCCTTGTTATACATAGAAATCCTGGAATTCCTTAATCTGGTTGATAGGATATCCGGTTCTTGGTGTCGGTTTTACGGGATCATTGGCAACTTCTCCTCCTAAGCGTGGGGATCACAGGTTTGTTTCCTGTTCTTATAATAATAAACTTGTTTGCTTGAAATGAAAGCCATCACAATTAGCTAGTTCTAGCATTGCCGCTTATGCTTTCTATTACTCATAGTTTTGTTTGTTGTGCGCGAGTAGGTTCTTTTTGTCTATGAGAGCATCCAACCGGATTTGGGAATCTTCAGTCACTCTAACTAAGGTCATTGCAACCTTCTTTCTCCCCTATTACTTTACTCTTTAGTATCCAACTACTCATGTGTTTTATCTTATTGTGGAATATTTTAGAACTTACGGAGCCGAGAAGAAGAAGATAAGGTGTCAAGTTGTGCACTGATCCAGGTTTGTTACCTAGCTAATTACAATCTAGTACCTACCTTGGCCTTTGCCGTCTGATTTTCCTTTCTCTAGCTTTTTAGGAAAAAAGAAAACTGACAAGGTAGTTTAGTTACTGGTACTACTAACAAGAACCTGCAGACGTTTCTCTTTCATAATTCTGTAATACTAAGACTATATATTCTTCTGGGCCAGTTTTTATCCATACTTCTCCAAAAGCATTGTTTTCTGAGGTTCATCATGGACTGAGTTCTTAAAAACTTTTCTGGTCATTATCTTAGGCTATGGCCAAAGCATGCCAAGTTTCTGGGACACTTGACTCTGGCTTGACCGAGTCTGAGGTGCCTTATGAGTCTGAAACCCACTTTACTGAAGAACAAGAACTAGAGCAGCTTATAAATGGGCACTTGTGCTGTAAGATTTATCCATTTTCTGGGGGTAAGATTTTGGTCATTTGTCCCAATGAAACTTACAACTTTTTATTTAAAACTTAATCTGGCATTTGTTGCCATTAATTATGTTGTTTTAACTTTGTGGCAGAAGCACATGGGTCTGATGAAGATAGAAAGATTATACTGCCTGGCTCTTTTAACCCATTACATGAAGGTCATCTTAAGCTGTTAGAAGTTGCTATGAGGTAAGCTAGTATGTCTTTATTATTTGCTTAACGAGTACCTCTTTCTCTTTCAGGTGAACATGTTTATAAAATACACCGTGGTTAATGTTAATCATTGTGTATAACTTGAGTCTTCTGTGTGTCTATTATTGTCTTTTGACTCTTTTCTGTCTCTCTGTGTCTTAGTTAAATCTGATATGCTATATTATGCAAGATAAGTAGTAAATGATAATTTCTTTCGCTGTGCCCACATGTTGTGATTGTGTGAATTAATTCCGTTCTTGTTTGGAGAGGCCTCTGGTATTTTGATAATTGTCCTTTTTCTCTGCAAAATAAAATTTAAACAATCTCACAAGCAGATTTGTTGATGCAGAGTTTGTGGGGGCGGGTACCCATGTTTTGAAATATCTGCAATAAATGCCGACAAACCACCGCTTTCAGTTACACAGATTAAAGATCGTGTCAAGCAATTTGAAGCAGTTGGTAGGCGGGATCTTTATTTTTCACTCACTATCTATTTATCTTTTCAGTCTCGTGCACCACTTTTTTGGCATCTCTAAGTTACAACAATCTTATGATCCATTTGTTTCCAACTAGAGGAAGACCAATCAATTTTGTGATCCAGATTCGAGCTATAAATGTTTCCAATGCATTTTTTTTTTTGTCTACATGCTTGTGCCATCAGTTGATATTGGTTTAGTATTCGGTTGGCAGGAAAGACAATAATAGTTTCAAATCAGCCATACTTCTACAAGAAAGCTGAACTCTTCCCAGGAAGCAGTTTTGTAATTGGCGCTGACACTGCAGCAAGGCTTGTCAATGTATGTAAATACTGAACCGTTTCCTGATCCTCTTTTTGTTTGTTTTCCTTAACTCTACAGTTAGATTTATTTACTACACTGTTGCGGTGAGCGACCTGAAGCTTAATAAGACGTGTGAAGTGCTCTATTACCTTCCAATTCCACACTATCAAAGAAGATTAATAAACTGGATTTCTTGCAGCCAAAGTACTATGAAGGAAGCTACAAAAGGATGTTGGAGATACTTGGTGATTGCAAACGGACAGGTTGCACTTTCCTTGTTGGTGGCCGCAATGTAGATGGTGTATTTAAGGTTTGACCTAAGCACTAGAATCTAGAGCAATACAAATTTACTCCCTTTGAGAGTTGTCTATAAGCCTAATGCCTTATCCTTGCTCATCTGCAGGTTCTTGAAGATCTTGATATTCCAGAGGAAATCATCGACATGTTTATCTCAATTCCAGCAGATATATTCCGGATGGATATATCCTCTACAGAGCTTAGAAAAAAACAAGGGGGTATTACTTCATAATACACGAAGTAATGACCGTTCAACCCGCATGAAAGTCTTGGCTTGCAAGAAAATTTCTTTAGTGCAGTTGCTTTTTGATTTGATCTGTATTGTTCCATTCTATTCGTTATTATGGAATGCTTACATATTGTACAAAACAAGCTGCATCAGCTTGGAAAGGGAAATTTTCTTTGTTCTTGCCATGCTTGTGAAAAAATAAGAACCAACCTTCTTAGCTTGGTTTTATGTTTTTTCTGGCACCATAGCATGTTGCAGTTGCCTCAAGCTTTCACTATCCAACCCAAGCTTGATTTCTCAAAAGAATAAGATAGAAATCAATCAAGAACTCAGTTATGCAGGTACACTGCTTTTCAAGGAATGGGAAGAATGTATTCCCCCGTGAGGTAATGATCTCGATTGCTTTTCCATTTCTGAGTATAACAATCGCATACTTGTGTTAGTTCTCCATGAATGCTAGATACTTAGCAAAACAAATTTCTTATTCTAAAAACTCAAACCAATTTGATTGTTGCTCTTAAATATCTAGTTCTGCATGTTATCTTCTACGAGCACAAGTACGTTGCTTCTGTGTCTGTGGTGGATTCAGCTTCAATGCAGCCACAACGGCGTGCTTGCAGGAAGTCCCGCCTCAGTTCAGTATATACTGCAACGGTGGCGGAAGGAGGTGTGAAACATCTCCCTGTGGCAGATTTTGGGTCATGTCATGTGGACATAATGAATCCGGATCAATGGTATAAGAATTTGCACAGAAGAGTGATGAGGTGCAGAGTTGCCTGGGAAGCGTTAAAACTTAAAAGTGTGCGAATATTTGTGAATTGTGACAGAGAAGCCTTGCTAGATATTTACCACTACTAGGAGCTGATTAGAATCTGTAATCATATTATCCAGGGTTCTTTCTAGCTAATTAGTGCAAATCTTGTAATAGATTCGAATGGTAGAAAAATGTGATGTTTCACAGGTTTCCGCAAATATAACATTTTAAAACTTCGTATGCGATCACCACTATTCATGCATACATTATGCTCCAGTTCTTCATTTTTGTTATTGGGCTTTTTCAATATATGGGCCTAAATCAAATGGAATTAAAGTTCTTTGTAGCCCAATGGGCAGTATAAAAGTCAGCCCAAACGTGACACGCGTGGTTGTCGCACTGCGAAACGCAAGTTTCTTACCTACTCGCAGAATAAGCGCGTCGACGCCACCTCCAAGAAATTGCTGTTTTTCGTAGAATTTTAAAATTTCGCGCGTGAGGATCATCATTCTCAGTTTGAGGCAACAACAAACCAAAAAAATGCAAACTTTTTGAGGGAACATGGATTTTTTTATCTTGTGTTATCACTGTCCAAGAACTCCCAAAGTTTTATTATTTTCTGTTTCTGATAAAGTACTTGACCCTCACATGATGTGACAAATTAGTATATGTTTTCATCCTTGTTACTACTAGGAATGTGATAATAGCATATATAGAGGTGAGGTTGGCTTTCATTCCGGTCATGAACTACTCCACCTTGGGGGCCCTAGGAATTTTAGAGACAACTTTGGTTTTGAATACTTCAAGTAACTTGTCCTTCTCTTCTGATACCTTCCCCATGAAACTGTCAATGACCTCTTGAAATTGCATGTACAAAACCGGAATCGTCATCGAGCAGACTAAGCCTGGAAGGGCGTGGTTATTATTTAGTTATTAGAAACAAATACAAGGACGACACAAAAAAATACAAGGAGATAACAGGTCAGTTATGTGTGGTCTTACATATATACAAAATTGTGAGGAGGCTGATGTAGCTCCCAATGATGTGTATGGTGGTCACATAAAGGATGGTCTGCCACATGAAGTTTATAAATGAATCTTTAAAATTGTATGGAAAACTAGAAAGGTGTCGAGTAGTGAAAGATTCACCTTAAGAAAGGTTTTGTTGTCTTTCCCATATGCAATCTCATACATCATAAGGAGATGGCCCTCCATCTTTAAAAACAAGGCTTTAAGTGGGGAATCTGGTTGATTTAGCTCTTCTGGAGTGGGAGGTCTCCTGTGTAATTAAGATCACAGAATTGGTGAAACGTTAAATAAGCTGGCTCTACTGTAAGTTGTTTTTCTTTCATGACTTACTAAATGGTAAAGATGTGTATATATATATATATATGTATTTGGTAGGTACCAAGTGAAAAAGACTTGTCCGAACTTGGCCCAAAGGAAAAGGAGGAGCATGAGGAGTAACAAGATTGAGCAGAGAAGCGGAACAAATCGAGCCTCCATGATCTCTAAGAGGAACCAGAAAAGTGTGGCCGTTACAAGTGTTATCCCCGAGTTTATCCTGTCCTTCCACTGACATAAATCCCCCACTGCAACAACATTTCCCAATTGGTTAGTCTCTTCTTTGATTAGATCTTGTTTCCTCTAGAAGAATGTCAGGTCTTTATCATATTTTACAAAGTGAGAGAATTGTGCATGGATTCACATTCAAAATGTATTAGTAAGTACTAAGTACTAGAGGAGAATAAAGAGGCTTTTTTTTTTATAAGAGAATGATAATCGTAGATTATGATGTCACCTGCTCCATCGCCAAGTATTTGATCCACAAGAGACATTTTGGTTGTGTTGTGATAATTCCTTAATTCTTAAAGGAGACCTGCAATTTCCTTAGACCATAGACTATAGGGATTATATAAGTAGAATAAATCAACCATTTAATCTCTCTTGTCAGCTTTTTTTTTTTTGGCATGCTTTGTAGTCTTAACTCTTAAATCTTAATTAAACCATAATTATGGTAGCCTTTAATATCCCAAAGGCCAAGTTCACAGAGATGATGATACATGTTCTATTTATTCATGCAACATATTCATTTTTTTTTTTTTAAACAAAAGATTATCTTCTATTCCATTATTAGTCTATTATTAATACGCGTTGATTTATTTATCATTGCATGCAAAATTATGGTAACACTTTTTAATATTTAGCTAGATTTGGTTTTCTAATTTTGTTGTGTATAGTTATTAATATATAGATTACGTTTTTTCATTTTATTTCTTTCCATTTTAATTTAAAGTATACATCTCTATATACTCCAACTAGAATTCACAGGAACGATTACTGTTTCCGCCACCGAGTTTATTACGTACCATTGATCCTTACTTCACTTACATCAAACAACGAATTCGTTAATAAAATGAAGATATGGATTTTTAAACAGTTTCAGACACATTAAAGAAAATGTAGAATTACTTGCAGAACCCATAGCACAAATTAAGATCCAAAGAGAACAAAAGATAAGATTCAAAAAGTCTTTCAACTTAAATAAGAAGATCAAAATCCAGGAGGAGGCATATAATGAAAACACAGAGAAGTCTGACATTGAAAACGATAACATCTAATTCATCCTCCTGATAAGCTCATTGATGAAGTTCTCACGGTTTCCAGCATCACCACCTTCCACGTAGTGATTTCTCTTCTTCTTGAGGCCACCGAGTGGTGCCTTAAGCTGGAAGGGCCAAAGGAAGTTGTTGGCTTCCTTGAAATGAGGTCCTACTGTGAGAATCTCGTGGATCAAATCCTCAGTGCAGATGATTCCATGCTTTCCCAGAGCCTGTTTTAGTTGTTGTATGGAAGAAGAAACGGTGAGTCTTAACTTGATATCAGAACAACAATTAAGAAGCACAGAGGCAGATTTCAAACCTGCTCAACAATAGAGTTGTCAGTCAAAGCCACCCTCTGGTGGTTTAGCTTGCCATAACCTCTCTTGTAGATCAATTCCTTGACACTCTTCAAGTTAGGGAATCTGAAAAGAGAAGAGAGAGATCACTGTGATCTTGTTTTCATGGTAGCAAATTTAAGGGTTTAGGATGAAAATGTATATACCCGTAAGTGACATAGGGCTCAACACGGCGAAGCATGTTCATTGTAGCCTTGTTGACTTTAAGGAAAACGCCATTGAAAATCTGCATTACACAATGCCAAATTCCATCAGTATTCAATACCAACAGAATCATTTCATTCCATGTGACAATATCAGAGCAGCTGATTGTCAATAAAAGATAAGAGTCTATCTCTAACCGAAGACTAATAATAACCTAGTATTGCAGTTAGTGACAATCCTTCCAAAGACTCATCAACACAAACACAATCATAGATACCACAGCAACAGATAAAAATGTACACAAACCTGTCTCAAACGCAAAAGCTGGAGAATCTTCTTGGTCTTAGGGTCAATGGCATTGATACTGCAAATTAGAGGAACAAAAGATAAGGACAACAACATACTGCAAATGCTCTAAAACTCAGACAAAAAAAACAGGATTACATACCCACGGATACGGATGATGAACAAGAGCTTAGCTTCAGGGTCAACATAGAAACCTCCCTTAAGCTTGGCCTCGCGTTTCAACGAGATCAACTCCTTCTCCTGTGACCATAAAACTTGAGTTTCTAAACAAGTGAACAGAGATCAACTCCTTGAATTTGGAAATAAAAAATGGTTACCTTCTCGGCATATTCCTTGGAGTATTGCTCGGCTCTTTTGAAGATAAGCTTCCTGTTCTCTGCGTTCTTCTTCTTGGCGGCTTCAGCATTCTGCTTCTTCTCCAAAGCCCATTCCTCCTCTCTCTTCCTCTTCTTCAGCACCGACTCCGGAACTACAACCTTTGACTCAACCATTTCCGAATCCTGCAGATCTCAACCCAGATTCAATATTGATTATCTTCGATAGATAGATGATGACTGAAATAGAGAATCGACGACACTAACCTCTCTGTCGAACGCAATTTCTCAGAGGCGATTTATTCTGCGGCGATGAGAGTTTATATATATATATGCTTCTCAAATTAGGTTAACGTAGGAAGATATGGGCCTCATGAGCCCGTTATTCTTTTGAAAGCCCGTTTGGTTCTCTCCCTTATGCCTTAAGGCCCCTTTTGAGATTTGAGAAGACATATAAAAAGGATTTGAGTGGATTTTTTGGAGCTTTTTGGGATAAACCTGAGGGAAGATCCTGCAGCCAAAGTGATCTTTCTCATGTACGTAGATTGCAAGTGGAGGAACATATATGGCAATCTGTGGTTACTCTTTAACCTGACATTTGTCTACCAACTTTATGAGCTCCGAAATTTTGAACATTCATATGTACTCCAAAAGTTTCTATTATTGCACACAACATTGTATTGGTATATAGCAATACAGTTAGCCCAGGGTTCACATACATTATCTGCTGACCAAACAAAATTCGTTTATCTATATAACTTACAGATATAAAACTCAACTCCTTTTAAACCTGAATCTGACAACAACCCATATCAACAGTTTTTGAGTTTCTTTCTAAAACTCTCTCAAAGTGCCTCACAACTTCATGTCATTTCCGTATCGAATCTTCCGTATAAAAATCCTACTCAGCGACGGCAGAAGAAGAGGAAATCAGGGTGGTTTACATTACAAGAATGCAACCACTTGTCAGCGGCTTGGAACAGAGAGTTCACGAGCTGGTGCTCGGAACCCCCAATGGGTGTCCATAATGAACCTCTGAACTTGTATGAAGCAAGCCCAAACACAGGCAATGACATCTTCTCACTCTCCCTTGCCTGCATAAGGCTCATTGATTGTGCACTGCCTTTACCTACAACAGCCAAACGTTGTGAATACATCTATCTACCAAACAATTTGACTTCAAACCAACTGTCTCTAACTCTTCTGGTGAACACACACCTAGTTATGTTGTCGAGTAATTGATAGTCAAATCATGCTACTCTAGCCACAGGTCACTAATAAATTGGAATATTTTGGATCTACTCAAGTATATTTTGGAACCATGGCTGATTAGATATAGTCCTACGCAATTTTCGTCTTGATAATTTTAAGTTTTTAACAGTGTAAACCTGCAGCTTGTTGTTTTAATAGAATAAAACGGTTTTGTTTTACCTCCAGAAGGTGTGTGTAGGGAATGATAAGTCAAGAAACAAGCATCCAGGTCCTTCAATGTCGGTCCTGTGGGTATTCTGTAAATTGGGTACCTGCAATATATAGCACAGATTTTCAGAGACATGAACAACATTGTGTCAGCAAGCAACTGCATTCAAAATACAAGCAACAATACCATGCAACAGAAAACCAGCTTGACGGAAGTAAGTCACAGCTTTTCAGCGTCATCAGCTGGGGAAACTGAGCTGCAAGATCAAACACCTGTATTGCAACATAGGCGATAGTCATGAGGAGGAGCCTAATATGAAAGACAGAGTCAAACAGGTTCCCATTTCTTCGCCAGTTTAGAATGTGGTCTAGTTTATTGACTAAAATAAATCGAAAAGAATGTGGTTTAGTTTAAGTTGACGATGACTAGTTCCTGAGATTAACGGGTTGGAAACAACCAACTGTCATTTCTGAGCATTAGCTTTGAAATTTGAAGATACCTGGTATGATGTAAAAACGCATAAGATATGAATATCTGTCATCATCTTAGTTTTTGGGAATCCATCTAATGATTATACTAAGGGATGCTTTCGTAATTCTATATTGTGAGGTTCTAGTAGAGAAATGAAAGCACAAACCTTGTCGGCCAAAGGTTCACGGATGTATGGAAGGTCTCTTTCAAGATACTCAAACATCAAACGACCTTGAGAGCCTAAAGGTTCGCCATCATCACTGGATGAATCTTCATCCCTCAATGAGATACGGTCTACTCTAGCAGAAAGCTGTTCAGAATCACTATCGCTGCTGACATCGCTACTTGAATCCCGGAAATCGCTGTCGCTACTATCACCTGGACGCCTGCCATATAGGAAGGTAATATAAGAGCCAACATAATGAAAAACAGCTTGTTATGTTATAGTGCTGCTGATATGATGAGTCCAGAAAGAATAAGAACCTTGATTTAAGAGAAGAATTCAAGGCATGAGAATGAGCATAGATTTGAATGGCTGACAAAGAGGGGACATAGTATTGGATAACACGATCCTTGTTGTTATTCAAGACAAGAGGCACTCCGGTGCCGTAAGCACTCCACTCCGCAAATGAGTCCCATACATCTCCAAGCACAAAGTAAGGCACAGGTTTATAATCATCATCGGCTCTTCTTTCCCATAGCAATGTCTACACAGAGATTATCATCATCCACCAAATGCCATAAAAAGAAAGAGAAATAGAGTTTGACATGTTGATTGAAAGAAACCTTAGATAAAAACTGGGCCGGGACGGATGGTGTGACCGACTCTAAAAACCGATCTAGATTACTCGAAGACGAAGCGGACGGGTCAGAGGCAACAAGGTTAGGAAGGAGTTTATGTTGTTTATGCGGAGCTGATGAGGGGCCGTTAGAGACGTCGCTCTGAGCTCTCCGGAGCTGATCGATGCGCTGATTGGACCTGCGAGCTTTTGCCCAAGTGTGGAGAGGATCGTCGCCGTGTCGGCCTCTCGTCAACTGAAATCCAGCACCCAACATCGAGTTCGTTCGTCGATCGATAAACACCAACAGTCCTCGTAGTTGATTTGACCTATCTATCTATCTATCTATCTATCTATCTAAGTTCAATTTAGCTGATTTTGCGTAAAAAAAGAATAAGCATGTGTCTGTCTCCGATGAGACGGCGAAGAAGCTTGGTCGAATCGGAGATTCCAATTCCAAGAAAGAAAGGGGGAAAAATGGATCCAAGGAAGACGAATTGATAGAACAAAAAAGGCTCCTGATGATGATATCTAAGCTCCGATTAAACTGGCAAACATATTAGTGGAAGAGGAAAAAATCCCAAGAAAGGAGAGATTCGCCGAAATGGAGAGAGATTTGGGAATTTCAAAAAAAAGGGGTCAATGAAAAGAGAAAGACGATTGGTTCGTAATTGGAGAGGGAGAGAGAGAAAGCCACTGAATAACACATTTGTCCCTCATAGTTTTTGGTATTTACAATTGGTCCTTACATTTGATGATTGATTGCAGTTTTACCCGAAACTTTCTTTTGTAATTGGCGTGAGGTCATAATTCAAATATACGGTTACTTAAACAAGTTAATCCCAAGGAAATGCAAAGTATTTAAGACTGCTCAGCTGCATAACGTAGATGGTGGGTAGGAATGATTTGGGGTAATGAATGTAACATTGTAAAATATGATGACAAATATGTGACTATGGGAAAAATAAACATTGGCAAAAGCCAAAGGCCATACATATTAGGAGGCTCTATAATTTAATGGTGGATACTCGATGTTTGCTTGCTACATAGATGCTGACAAGATGATAAAATATATGCAGTGGCAAATATAAAAAAGAAAGGCTGTAAACATTTGGTCTTTCTTTTTTTTCTCATAGAAAAACTTCACAATGTTGAAGAATAAAACTATACCATTCAAGTTTCAACTAATACATGTGTACCTACTTCTTTCATCATTCATTGACATTTGACAATAGCATAACATTAATATTCATCATTCTTATTCATTGGGGCTTGAATTATCCATTAGATTTTTTATATTTAATAACACTTACATGAGATTATAAGGAGTTCTTACGCGTAAGCTTAGACTTAGTCGTCCTTCTCTCTCTAACCCTAAAAAACCCTCTCCTTTCTCTCTTCAAAAAGTAGTCGCCGCTGTGTTTTTTTTTCTGGTTCCGGTGGTTTCCACAGCACTGGAGCCGGAGAAACTCTTTCTCTAGTCTTGTTTTATCTCTTTTCTTTAGTACCTCCATGTTTTTCTTCCAACGGAATCAGATCTAAGTTTTTAAAGCTTAAATCTTTTCATCCTTGTGTTCTTGCTGTTTGGCTCTTTTGTCTCCGCCTTTCTCAGCTTCCGATCTAGCCGTATCTTTCCTTGGCAGAGGCAGTCTTCAACCGGTTCTTCACTGCCTCAGATGAAGAAATTTCACCTTCGTAGATCTAGATCTTCTTCCTTTCTTCAAGAGACGATCCTTGAGTCTCTAGGTTTTGGATGTGTCTCACCGCCTCCGTGGCTCCTCTCTGGAGCATTATAAAGAGGATCGCACGACACTTTCATTCGGTTCCAAATTGTGGTAAAGGAGATTCTTGTATTGTAACCCGTTTGTGTGTTTTTCTTAATCTCATATTTGATTTAATTTTCTAAAGTTTAGGTTTTGTAATTCTTTTTTTGGGATTCTAGATTATGATCCGGGAAGTATTGATGGTTGTAGTGTAGTTGGTTTGTTTGGGTTTTTTTTTCTCTTTGTTTACCTTGTTTGATCTTTGTCTCTAAGAATGTTCTTGTACTCGCCAGCTTATGTCTCCGGAAGTGTCTTGTACTTGCCGGCTCATGTATTTCATCTTAAATCTAATCAATAAAATCCTATTGACGAAAAAAAAAAATTAGAAGGAGTTTTGATAAGTGAAATGAATCAATTTTATTGAGCACGTGAATCTGCATTCTGCAATAGGCGGCTAGTTTTTTATCAGCCACATAAGTAGTAGTAGTATTTTATTATTAGAAGATGTGCACATGACCAACACATTACAGTGTTCTTTTTGCCTGGCTTCAAAGGTCCACAAATAATGGATTTAATAATTAAAAAAAAAAACAATTGTTGCATACTGTGGGGAATTCGACTATACAGGAAGCATTTTGGAGGGGTATAAAGTTGGGAATTTACTACTCAATTTAGCACTATGATTAGTGTTTGAATAAGGTGATCTTTGAAAGATAGCACAATTGGGCCCAAAGTGTTGTCTGAATAAAGCCCATTATAAAACAGTAACGGAGTTCAAACAGTGGGTAAGAGATGTGCGACGTCGTTCCAGAGCTTGTATATCAAAAATCTTCTTCATTTCTCTCAAAAGAAGAGGAGGGAAGCTTTCGTCTGTAGATCTCTCAGAAGAAGAAGAAGAAGAAGAAGAAGAAACGAAACTTTGAAATCTGAGAGGAGGGTTCGTATTTCAACAGGGCGCTTCGATTGGATTTGATGTCTTTGGTGCATCTGCTTTTGTTCGCCGGCCTTGTAATCGCCGCTTCTTCTTCTTCCCCGGGCTCGCGCTTGATTCTCCGGGAAATCGCCGATCAAAAAGACAAAGCTGTTGAATTGAACACTACCAACTTCGATTCAGTTCTTAAAGACACCCCTGCCAAGTATGCCGTCGTCGAATTCTTCGCTCACTGGTCAGTTCTTCGATTGCTTTTGTATTAAATCTCCACTTTTGGTTGGTGGGTTTTGCACCTTTATCTACCTAATGTTTGGTGCTGGATCTACCGTTGAATTCTCTTGCAAGTGTGTTCTTCTTATCGGAAAAGATTTTAGCTTTATGATCCTATTCGTGTGCTTATTGCTACTACAAGTCTTTATATTTCCACTGATATGTGTATCGTTTCACTTGATTCTAGGTGTCCTGCCTGTAGAAACTACAAGGTAACAACTATTCAAAGCCTCATCTTTCGTTATTCCACGCGTTTTACTCGGGAGATTTCCGTTGCCTAAATTGTTACTCTTCTGCAGCCTCATTACGAGAAGGTCGCAAGGCTCTTCAATGGACCAGATGCAATACATCCCGGAATCGTTTTGATGACTAGAGTTGATTGTGCAATGAAGGTTCTTACTCTATGCTCCTAATTTATCTATCAGTGATGTTCAGTTGTGTTGGTTCACTGTTTCTGATGCTAAGTCGGTCCATTTAATGACTTCCCTGGCAGCGCAGACGAATACCAACCTCTGTGACAAGTTCTCTGTTTCTCACTATCCAATGCTCTTTTGGGGTCCTCCTATAAAGTTTGTCTCTGGCAGTTGGGAACCTAAAAAGGATAAAAGCGAGATACTTGTTATTGATGATGGCCGCACTGCTGAGCGTTTGCTCAACTGGATTAACAAGCAGATTGGCAGGTTTGTGCCACAGATGCACCGGACTTTTATCTTCTGCATTGGCTCGAAATATATCTAACATATTCAAACTATGTTCCATCTTTGAAGTGTATCTATAATTTTCCTTACCGAGTTTGCCAATATCACATCTTACTTACTCTGTTTTGTTTCTCAATATTTTGCAGTTCTTATGGCTTGGATGATCAGAAATTCGAAAACGAACATGCCCTGTCCAATATTACCAACTACAACCAGGTATCAAGACTGATCTCTACCTAACTTTACTGAGATTATTAGCGTTTTTTCTAAGATTAAAAAGCTTTAAGATAATCGGGTTTGATTTGCCTCAGATTTCTCAGGCTGTGTATGACGTCGAGGAAGCAACCGCAGAAGCGTTTGATATCATTTTAGCACATAAGGTAGAGAGATGTGTATGGTTTTTGTGTATGTTTGTGACCTTCTTCCATTCGCTCAGTTTCGTTAATTTATAAGTAGTTTCATGATGTGTACAGGCCATTAAGTCATCTGAAACAGGTGCTTCATTTTTAAGATTTATCCAGCTTCTAGCAGCACATCATCTTTCCAGGAGGTAAATTAAAGTCTCATTATCCTAATGCTGTCACAAGCATTCCGATGGTAACCCTCTTTTTCCACACTAATTGTGCAATTTATATTCTATAGGTGTCGGAGAGGAGCTGCAGAAATTCTAGTGAACTATGATGATTTATGCCCTTCTGGAAATTGCTCTTACGAAAAATCTGGAGGGAACGATACCCTGGGGAATTTCCCTATTTGTGGAAAGGATGTTCCGCGTGGATACTACGTGAGTGCTAGCAACCAAGTCTATTACTGTTTTCCTGTATATCCACATTAGAGATCTGATAGTCCTAATATCATATTTGGTAGATGTTTTGCCGTGGCAGCAAGAACGATACTCGTGGATTCAGGTACTGTAGTTCCTTTTTAAACTTCATACCATGATACTTCAATTCAGTTTACTGAACTAATCCTTGAATGCTTGACTGTAGCTGTGGATTATGGGTTCTGATGCATTCACTTTCCGTGAGAATTGAGGATGGAGAAAGTCATTTTGCATTCACGGCAATATGCGACTTCGTCAACAACTTCTTCATGTGTGATGAATGCCGCCTGCATTTCAACGACATGTGCTTGAGGTAAAAAAATAATAATAACTCACAGCTCGATTAATTGCGGTATTTGCTCAACTAAACCACATATGCATGCGTTTCATGGACAGCGTCAAAACCCCTTTCAAAAAGGCACGTGATTTCGTATTGTGGGTGTGGAGCACACACAACAAGGTCAACGAGAGACTCATGAAGGACGAAGCTTCTCTTGGTACAGGTGACCCTAAGTTCCCCAAGATCATATGGCCACCAAAAGAGCTTTGCCCATTGTGTTATCTCTCAAGTAACCAGAAAAGCATAGAGTGGGACCACGACCATGTCTACAAGTTCTTGAAGAACTACTATGGGCCTAAGCTCGTCTCCCTTTACAAGGAAAAGAGTGTCAGCGGGAGCAAGGAAGAGACCGTCGCAGCCACTGAAGACTTGACAGGGGCCACCAACGCTCTGGTTGTGCCGATTGGAGCAGCATTGGCAATAGCCATTGCCAGCTGTGCATTTGGGGCGCTTGCCTGTTACTGGAGGACACAGCAGAAGAACCGCAAGTATGATTTCCATCTAATCTATCTATTTAAATCTAGTGGTAGCTACCAACTCCTGTTTTCTTACCACTTGTGGCAATCTTTTCTTTTCAGGCCGAGGAGAAGGTGAAACTAAACTACAAGAAGCTCTTGATGTTTTCATAACTTACAGGCAACAAACACAAAGGCTCTTGTTTGGAGTTGAGATCCCAAAGTCGCTTCCTGCAGGTCCTTTCCTTGTAACTTTTGTCTCTGATTTTGAAAGATAGTCCAGATTCTTCTCTCGAATTTTGGGATACACACACAGAGAGACACTTGTGAATGTTGGGATCTTTTATAGGAATCTTTATAATGGTTTATAATTTTGTATCCGACCATATGGTTTAGTTGTTGTGTATGAATTCAAGACGAGTCTTTGTCTATCTGCATTGCATATCTGGGAAAACACTTGAGAAGAGAGCTTTCCTAATGAGATACCTTTTTTGTTTCAATCTGTTGAATCAATCCAACATTTTACATGTATAAGCCAGAAATTATTATTTACAGTGTCATTTGACTTTGTGTGTATGTCTGTGAAAGAAAAGAAGAGTGCTCATCGTACGCCTATAATGTAAGATTGAGTTTGAGGCAAGCGCCATGAATCTGTTTCTTCATCAGATGATGAATCATCAGAGTGAGAGGTGTCTAAGGTCTGAGGATGGCGGCGGCAGGTGGCGACTGCTTTGGTGACAACGTAGATGGGTAGCATGATTCCGAGTACTCTCAGAAATAACAACTGAAAACCAAAAATAACAGTTAGGGTTCGTTCATTCAAATTAGTCCCTTGAATCTGTTGTGAGATGATAATAATGCTGACCGTGAACAAAGGGAAGACATGGAGGTTTGATCCAGAGAGGACTAAGGGGAGGGTATGCCGGAGAATGAGAAGAGCCATGAACTGCAGATTACAAGCACAAACATGAGTAAAGAGACATCATCAAAGTCTTGGTTTGGTGGGAAAAGAGAGGAGGATCCGTACGATGAGAACAAGGGAACGGCAACAGATGAAGCTTGTGGTGGAAGAAAGAGGATATTGTTGATCGATGAAAGTTGAATCAGCAGGTACAACTGTGATGAAACGATGCTCCCGTTGAGAGATTCCCCAGTTTCCCCTGAAATGGAGAGGAACATGACCCAACTCTAGCAACGGAGGCGGCGCTGTATAATCCGGCTTGAATTCCTGAACAAAACATAATCAGATTTCATTCACAAGGAAAACAGAAAGAGAGAAGGAGAAGGAGGAGACCTGATGGCAAATCTCGCAGGTGGTATCACCTTTCTCGTTGCACCATCGCTGTACGCACCTCCGATGCGCAAACTGCCAAGTTCCAACAACAACAACATTGATCAAACCAATGTTCTCCTAACGAATGTTTCTAATTGTGTTTACCTTGACGCTGCCGCTGCAAGAACAAGGAGTCTCCATGTTTGAATCCAAGTCCTCGTCGTGACAAATCCTGCACTGAGCCATTGACAAATCTCCGTTACGCAGCATCTCAAGTGTTTTCTCGTCCAAGATTGTACATTCCTCAACGGGTAAATTGGCTTGCAACATCTGGTTCCTGCTCTGAATGGCAGCCTCAATAGTGGATTCTGTTATCAACCGATCCACCAGCAGCACGAAATGATCTCCCATGTTCTCTGTTTCACGGTAAAGAAAGAAACTTGCTTGCAGCTGAAGAAATCCTTGTTTATTCTTCCCCTATTAGCTGCGAAATGATAAATAATGGATTGGGGTCAGCATTTGCATTCAATGCTAAGGAGATTCCATACGCAACATATATAAACATGTGAATTAGAAGCTGCGAGCGAATTGATGAAGAAAGAGTTTGAACATTGATGAGATCAAACGACTTAAATAAGGAAAACAGTTTTGTGGATTAATTGAAAGAGCTATAATGGTATTAATGGATGGTGGTTTAGGTGAAAGCTGAACCAAACCTGGTTGGTTACCAGAACACAATAAGCTGTACAAACTATATATATTAATTTTTCTTTTCTTTTGACCAAATTAAACTGCACAAGTTTATCGAGTCGAGTTTTGCAACAAAATAAATAAATTGCCGCTACAGAAAAAGGAAAAAAAGAAAAAAAGAGAGTTAAATCTAGGAATCTGAATTTACCCGGATGAGGAAAAAATTAAACAAGTTTTGAATGAATCAAGAATACACCAAGACAAATAATGGAAAGGGAAATTGACAAACAAAAAGAAAGCGAAAACAGAGGAAGAATCGAGAGGCAGACCCAAAAGTTAGGAGAAGAGCAAAAGAGCTTTGTAGCGTTTTCTTCTGCTTTTGTCGAAAAAGAAAGAAAGAAAGAAAGAAAGAAGAAGAACAAGTGGAAAAGCGAAGAAAAAGGAGACTTAGAAGAAGAGAATCGTATTTAGTTTTTTCTGACGCTAACAAAAGCTTCCTTTCTTTCTCTCTGATTTTTCCGAATTATTCAGTCAGGTCATAAATAAAGTTATGTGTGTTTGGAGATGAAGCAAAGAGATGGAGTAATAGATTCGAGAATCTTACGGTTGTTTTTTTTTACTTCGTATACCAAAACAAAATATCATTTATCATTGGAGACGTATCCGTCCGTAGATGATATAGTACATGTGTGCATAACATATACGCATGGCCATTTCATTACTAATTAATATATATATATATATATATATATATATATATATATATATATGGTCAGAGATCAACAAACAAATAAGATGAAATTGACAACAATCAATAGTATGTTATGGATGAAAGAAAGAAAAGAGAGTAATACATACTACTAATATACAAAGCTATGAGAGTGATTCACAAAAACCACCAAATTTTGTTCGATTATTGCATGACACGGTGGAATGAGGTGTGCCATCATTTGACCGGTTGATAACTAACCACAATCAGTTTTTTGTTGATTTTTTAACGCCGAAGAAGCATTTGCCGATTTAAACTTGTGTATTTTGGTTGAGATCGAGATGTTTCAATATGGGCCAAATCCGATTTATCAATGGGCCTAATAATGGGCTTAAAACAAATAAGGGATGTGTTGTATCGACTTCCCACGCTTTTGTTGGTGTCTCTATTTCTCTTCCTCTTCCTCTTAAGGCCCGGCCCATGGCTAAAGTTGATGAAGCTAGGGTTTTAAGCATCACAGATATAAAAGAATTTAGAGGCAGTCGTTTCCAATATCTCCCTGTGGCACAGCGGTTAAGGCTCCTCATATCTCCCTTTGAAAGGTTTCAGGTTCGAGCTCGTTGCCATACAATATTTTGAGTCTCCTCCTCAACTTATTGAACTCTTGTCGTTTCGTCGTCCCTTTCCGAATTTCTGGTAAGAAAAGTAGATGTTTAGCCTGGATTAGTTTGTGTTGATGATGTTGAGTAGGAGGATGACTATAACTAGAATTTAGGAGAGAGCTTTTCTCCAAAAATAATCAGATCTCTCCGTATCTGCCATGTCTTTGAGTTTTTATTAGCTAACTTGAGAGGGGTCATGGTGTGGTGTAACCATTGTGCGAAGAATGTTCCCGGAATTCGCCCCTTCGACGGTGGTTTGTAAGTGTTTTCAATTTTAAACTTTCGGTTTCTATAGCTCCGAGGGTTATGATGATGAGCTTTGTGCTCTTTTTTTGTAGGGCATGTGATTTATGTGGGAGGATATTGGAAAACTTCAATTTTTCTGATGAAGTTACATTCGTTAAGAATGCGGCTGGACAGGTATGTATGTATACTCAAAGCTCCTCCATCAATAGGATGCAAGATTAGAGCATTTTGTTTTTGTCAAATCATCTCTTCTAAGATTGGTTGTTTGACAAGTTAGCAACTTTTTTCTTCTTTAACAACAGTCTAGTGAGTAACTTAGATATACTCGTGCCTGCCTTTCTAACTTGATCCTTACCTCCATCTTTATGAAATTATTTCTGTGCCTGCAGAGCCAAGCGTCAGGTAACATAGTGACGAGTGTTCAGAGTGGGATTCCAAGCTCACGTGTACGAAGATTTAGAATAGGTATAAGACTTTCTGTTCACTGTTGGCCTAAATAGTGCCACTGATACATGATCTAGTCTTCAGCTTTCGTTTATTATCGATTTGATCTTACCACTTGCCAGTTTGCACACATTCACTGGCTCATCTTTTAGCCTTACTCCTTATTCTTTTTTTTTTTTACATCCGGCCAAACTTGAGGCCATGTGACTCTCTGAAAAGTCATTGCGTTGTTAGACTCTTTACCTTTGTTGGCAGCTAGAGATGAGTTTAGGAATTTGAAAGATGCCTTGGGAATTGGTGATGAAAGAGATGATGTGATTGACACGGCTGCCCGATTCTTTGAAGTATGTTTAGGTTTTACATATCGTCTCAATATTAATCACTCTGTCAGGATTCTTACACCGTCTAACTTTATTTATCTTCTGAAGATGGCAACTGAACAAAACTTCACCAAAGGGCGCAGAACTGAACTTGTACAGTCTTCCTGTCTCTACTTGACTTGCAGGTTAGAATCTTAGTAATCCTACTTACATATTTCTTTCCCTCATATATCATGCTGAGTTATGTTACGAGTGATGCGTTATTTCGATTTATGTTAACCAAATACTTTCTTTACTTGTAGAGAAAAGAAAATTCCGTTTCTACTTATTGATTTTTCAAGCTACCTTCGAGTTAGCGTGTAAGTTGAGTTGTTTTTATTCCCCGTACTACTTTTCTCTTTATTTGATAGCCTAATTACCTGTTAAGTCTACTGCAGAGTCGAGTAATGCTGGTATTGGTTTCATGTCTAGTTACGAGTTAGGTTCTGTGTACTTGCAACTCTGTGAAATGTTCTACCTTGTGCAAAACGGGAACTATGAGGAGCTTGTTGATCCTTCAATCTTCATTCCTCAATTCATGAACAGTAAGTATGTCGTCTTTTGGCTCCCATTCTTTTTCTTTATCGGATTGATGCAGAACATTCTATTTTAGTCAAAATACAAAACAGTTATATCAAATTCTTGTTTCATTAAATACTTGCAGACTTATTGAAAGGTGCACACAATATAGCAAAAAATGTCTTGGATAAGGTCTTGGGTACGGCTACAAACATTATATCTAGTATGAAGAGAGATTGGATGCAGGTGTGTTTTTATTGTTAAAAGGATAGTTGCCTACATGTTCTTTGTCTTAGAGTTATTTATTGGCTTGCAGACCGGCCGGAAACCAAGTGGAATATGTGGAGCAGCAATTTACATAGCTGCACTTTCTCATGGTATCATGTGCTCTAGGGCAGATATTGTAAGAATATGATTTCAGCTTTTTAAGAGAATATTGTCATAAGATGAGATAGCAAGGATGTTTCGATTCGATGTGTTTTCTAAATATTTTTCAGGCAAAAATTGTGCATATGTGTGAAGCAACAATAACCAAAAGATTGGATGAGTTTGCTAATACCGAGGCTGCAAGTTTAACTGTGAGTTATTTCATTTGCAGGATTATGTTACAAATCGTTTCTAGTTGTAGAGTTAGTTATTCGCTAATTAGATGTTGTCAATTTTTTGCCTCATATTACTTGTTAATTGTATGTTGATTCTTTTTCAATTGTTGTACTTGCTTGTCTAGGTTGATGAGCTTGATAAAAGCGAAAATATATTGCGTGAAAAACCTTTTAGCCCAAGACCAAATTCTGACGAAGGAGTAGTGAACTGTAAGCATAAGGATTTAAAACGTTTTGGTTTCGGATTATGTAAGAGCTGTCACGATGCTGTAAGTCTCCGGACTTAGTTTTTTTAACATTTTTGTGATGCTTATGCAACTGGCGACAAATGGCTCCGAGAGTTGACAATCAGATGCTTCCAAAATTTTCCGGCAGTTCATGAAAATTTCTGGTGGAGTTGTTGGTGGGTCGGATCCTCCTGCTTTCCAGCGAGCAGAGAAAGAGAGAATGGAAAAAGCAGCTAGAGAAGAAAACGAGGGAGCAATTGGTAGCTTAAACCACCATGAACAACTATCGAAATTTTATATTTTGCTATTGTTTAGCTCTTGAGAATTTGTTTTTGTGCTGTGTCTCAGAGAAAAGTGAAGGAGAAACAGATTGGGATGCTGAAGCTCCGGATGAATCAGGCAATCTTTCTGACCTCGATGGTGATGCTGAGGTGGGCAATAATTTTGCTTCCTTGTGTTGTATCCTCTAGATTCTAAATAGAATGTTTAACCTCGAAGAGGGAACATGAAATGGAAAAAACTCTCTTCAGTCTATTTTCCTTACAACAGTTTCTCACTTTACATTTGATGGTTGGTCATAATATTTCACTGTGTCCCAGGTGGATGGCTGTTTTCTCAACGAGGACGAAAAGCTCATGACGAAGATCTCATGGGAATTAGATAACAGAGACTATCTTGAGGTGAATCTTGAAGCTGTGGCGAAATCTAGAAAGGAAAAGCGACAAAAACGTGCTGAGGAAGCAAAGAACGCGCCTCCACCAGCTACAGCCATGGAAGCAGTTCGCAGAATAGTTAAGAGAAAGGTAAAAGTATTGTATCTTTTGAAGAAGAACGTTTGGAGTTTTCTTGTGTTTCTGATTTTGAGTCTTATACAGAGACTCAGTGGAATCAACTGCGATTTTTTGGACGAGCTCTTAGATAATGTGGTAAGTTTATTATCCTCTCTTCTCGTTTCCTTAGTTGTCATCACTTTCAGGTCTATACAATTTTGTTCTTGTTTCTTCTTTCAGCCAGCGGAGAAGTCACAGAAGAAACCGAGAACCGAGACAGTTACAGAGAAGAAGAAGGAAGAGCATGAGATTGTTGAAGATGAAGAAGCAGCATACGAGATGAACACAGATGAGAAATTCTATGAAGACGAAGTGGAAGAGGAAGAGGAAGAGGATGGTTATGATTTTGGATTGTACTAATGATACTTTATATTATCTAGTTATATTTTGATTCATTTTTATTTTGCCGGACTAGTTAAACAAATTTGTGCATTAGTAGTGTAGGAGTACCCAAATTGGTGTTTACTATCTTCTAGTATGTCGATTTGCCGATTCTAGTAGTTTTAGTGCCATCGTTTTTGCCTGATGCATGTTTTTGACGATACAAAAGAAAAGATCATGATTTAAGATTGAGAATGTAGTACTGAGCCTATGAATCAACTATGATATTTTAACAGAAGAAGAAAAGCCCAACACAAGCCCAGTAGTTAAAAAAGAAAAGCATTCAAACTCAAAGGCAAGATTGATGATGATGGTGACAATGTCATGCAATCCAAAACTCCGTGAAAAGTCAGTCATATCTCCTCCTCACAGTGACATCATCCAAAACCTATCTCATATCATCTAAATCATAGAGCAGCAAACCATAATCCTCTATCTCCTAATACAAAACAGGCCAAAATCAACTAAGAAGAGGAGGTGTTGTGTTGTTTGTGCTTGATCTTAACACCAAGCTCGCCTGCAATGATAACAGTCGAAGCCATATCCAGAAACATTCCATGCTCCACTACTCCTGGAAGCCTCAGAATCGCATCACTCACAGCTCCCAAATCTCCCATATCCTCTTCCAAATGCATATCCACTATGTAATTCCCATTGTCTGTCACAAAGGGCTTACCTTTCTCTCCCACTCGGAGATTCGCTTCACACCCGTATCCTTCCAGCAGACTCCGGAGCTTCTCCGCCGTGAATTTCCAGCAAAAGGGCACTATCTCCACCGGAAGAGCAAGCTTGCTTCCACCGATGTGCTTCACCATCTTGGACTCGTCAACGATGACCACGAACTTCTTAGAAGCTCCTTCGATCATCTTCTCCCGAAGCAGAGACCCTCCTCTGCCTTTCACGAGGTTGAGATAAGGGTCGACCTCGTCGGCGCCGTCGATGGAGAGATCGATGACAGGGTGTGCGTCGAGATCAGAGAGAGGGATGCCGAGAGACAGAGCCTGCTCCTGCGTCTTCTTCGAGGTTGGTATACCAACGATGTTCTCGAGTTTGCCTTGGCGGAGAAGCTCGCCGATGCGGTCGACGGCGTGTTTGGCGGTGGAGCCGGTACCGAGGCCGAGGACCATGCCGGATTCGACGAATTCGACGGCTTTGTAAGCGGCGATGCGTTTGAGCTCGTCTTGGGTTAAAATCATGGGATGTGGCGGTGAGGCTACATCAAAGGCGGAGAAAGATTTGTCCGATGCAATGAAGAGAGGATCATACGCAAGCGCCATTTCAAAATCCCGACCGATAAAAAAAAATCGAAAATTGGACAAGACTAAGAGATGAATTTGGTGAAATTGCAGATGAAGGAACCCTCGACGGGAAAAATGAGGGGAAAGATAAGATTTGAGAAATTAGGGAAAATGAATAGAGAAGGTCGAATGAAATGTGTGTGTATATGTATAGAGATGAAGAATAGCGTGAGAAATATGCAACTTACAGAGAAGGAAGAAAGAAGAAAGAATGTGTTTGTGTGGTGGCGGAGAAAAGATAAAACAAAGTAAAGTGGAGGAGACTGAAGACGAAGAAGAACAAGATAGGGTTTGTGTTTGTGCGAGAGAACAAACGAATAAAGACAACAACACCTCTCACTTTCAAGAAACGAATCTTTCGGGTTTTATTTTTATTTCTGTCCCTTATTATTTTATCCTTATTTACATGAATTAACCGAAATTTCGTTTTTTATAAATTCCCAAAGTCAGTAATTCCCAAAATATTTTTTCATTTTTACGTAATTAAAGAATTAACGTTTTAAATTATGGAAGGAGCTATAAAAATTAGAAAGCGTGACGGCGGATATTACCGGGGTCAATATAAGAAAGAAAATTTGGGACAACGCACAACCTTGTTGGGCCCAAAAAGGAGCTACTGTAGACGCCGTTCCTTTGTCCACTCACCTCCTTAGGCCTGTCCATTCGGTTTTCGGTTCTTTCGGTTTTAAAATTTAGTATCTATTTGGATATTTTGAAATTTTGGTTCGGTTTCGGTTTGGTTCCGGTTTTCTTGGTTTTAAAATTTAGTATCCATTCGGTTATTTTGCTTATGATATTTTCGGATATTTCGGTTATTTTGAGTATTTTCAAATATTTTTGGATATTTTTCGGTTATTTTTGAGTATTTTTACTATTTTTATAGATTTTCAAGTCTTTTTGATTATTTGGTCAATAAATAACTAATTATTTTGAAAATATAATTGTATTTCGGGTATTTCGGTTACCCGAAATATTTCGGTTCAGTTACGATTATTTCGGTTATCAAATTTAGTATCCATTCGGTTATTTTCAAATTTTCGGTTCGATTCGATTCGTTTTTTTTTGCTTCGGTTTCGGTTCGGTACATTCGGTTCGGTTTAAAAGCCCAGCCCTACACCTCCCTTTAAGGGAAAACAAATCATAAAATGAAATTCTCAACAACAAAACAAAATGATGATTACATACATTTGACCAAAACATATCCTAATGTATTATTATAAACTCCATTACCTACCTTATCGAGAAACATTTTTATAACTAGAATGTATATTTGATTACTAGCATTCCATCACATCAAGAAAAAAATTACAAACCCATGTAAGCATTAATAACAAACGAGACTTAATTTACACATATCTTAAGGCTTAAGCTAATGTAAAAAAATCATCAGATAAATAATAAAAGAATATGGTGGTTTACAAAACTATATATTCACATAATGAAATATATATATATATATATATATATATATATATATATATATATTTATAAAGAATTTGTAGGCAACTAGCTACGAAAAAAAAAAGAATGAGATCAGGTCACGAGGGCTGATGTTGCGACGGCGAGAAGCCAATGGAAGAGGTCAAGAAGACGAAACGCGATCGCGGTGGAGGAAACGGGAATGCTGACGAGGAGGAAAAGCAGCGTTGCGATTGCTACGTTGGGGCGAGAGTTCATGAGGAAGCTCTGAAGAAGACCAACGGAGTCGCAGATAACAGAGTCGTAGCTGCTGTAGAAACGTTTCTCCCAATCCATCCAGTGAGAAGGAGGCTCGTAGTTACGCTCAACCATCTTCATCTCGTGGATACGTTTCCTAAGAACGATCATGTTCTCGTCCACCAATCTTCCTCCTCCGTAGTAATGGTCTTTTCCAGAAGCAGAGACGCTCATCGTCATCGTCTTCTTCTTCTGCGAAGTGGTTGTTCTTTGAGAAAGAACCAGTGGATGGAATCGGAGTGGTGAAATCGAAGCCGGCGAAGAAAGTAGTGTGGCCTCCATTGTATTGTAGATTGTGAGTTTGGAATGTTGTTGTTGGTTGGAATCAGGGGATGGAGAAGATAATGGACAGTTGGAAATGTATTTATAACCGAATTATTTGGATGATATAATATCAAACAATTTATCAAGATAAAGTATAGTTTATGATTAGCGCGTTGCCATTCGCAATTTGATTAATGAATGGTATGGAACCCACTTTCCTTTACCTCCACGTCATTTTTTCGGCGATTCTATTAAATTCTGCTTACACGTCTTATACTATTCACCATCAAATCAACCAACTTGTATATGGATATATCATTTAATTCTGCTATATCTATGGATATTCTATGTTTTATTGTAGTTTCACTCTCTGGTTTGTTTCTAGATTACGTGTTTGTATTCTAATCTTTCTGCTCCAGCTTGACAACGTTGATTTTTACTCGACATGCTTATTTTTTGACCTAGGTTTGGAACACACTTGAAAAGTTAAATTCTTTTTGTAACCGGTCGGAAAATTAATCCTATTACTTAGAGCGCAATTAATGAAGAAATGTTAATGATTAAGAAACGTGAAGTTATAATTGATGCATTATGAAAACGCCTACGGTACGTTAACTTATTGCTTGTTAGATTGGGAGACACGGTAATCGGAAAGTGTAGTGAAATTGAGAACCCTCCATTAATAATGCACATGATATGCATAATGCGTAGGCCGACGACTCTTTTTCATAATAACCATTTAAATAACTCTCAATATAATGATATACTATATCCATTCTTTATAGCGAAATTGACCTCCCATTTGTTTATGTAATTGCACCTGAAAAGCGTACAAGTCGGTGACCTTTTTAATTATGCGCTTACTTGTTTACATTTAAATTAAATTGGAAAGTTTAAGCAAATTATGGGAGATCGTTTTGTAACCTTTTTTCTAGCTAGGCATGGGAGTTAAAGGGTTAGGGGTTGGGAGTCTATAGGTTGCGTTTCTGGGAAGGAAATTTTGGGTTTCAGGTTTGCCTCGACGACAGCTCGGCGACGGGAACCGGTAACTCCGGTCAAGGTGCTCGGCGTCGAAGCGTAACCGCAAAGAAGTCTCCTTTGTTACCGCCGGAGCTATTCGTCTTTCCTTGTGTTTCCATCCACCGTAGCAGCTCAGATCTCTTTTTCCGGTCATCGACGTCGGTTTTTCTCACCGTTTTGCAGTCGTGTTTGTTTCTCGATGTAATTACTTGCTCTGCCCAGTTTGGGATTTTTATAAAATATATATTTAAAAAAAAAATATATATATATATATATATATATATATATATATATATATGGGAGAATTTATTGTATGTTTCGATACTTTTATTTGTCTTACATGTCCAAAAGTCACCATCATATACATAACATCAGCTGATCACAAAACTATAAACAAATTTATACAAAGCAGCAAGGGTTAAGACCTTAAGTTTTTATGGTTTAATTTTTTTTGGTAAACTAGAAACAAAAAGAGCCATCTGCAGGCAACGAGTCGTAAAGGTTCGAGAATGTTTGGACCGGACGCCACGTCACGGATGGTGTCTTTGACTTTTTCCCAATGGACGGCTTCTTAAATACTGTTTAAGTGTTTATTACTAGTATCTTATTTATTTAGGGAATTTAATTCGGTTATTAGTATTAGTTTACTACTAGATTTTCACCCGCGGTACACCGCGGGACTATAAATTTTTTAAAAGTTATCTATTGTTTTGTTTGATTTAAATGTACTTATATATATATATATATATATATATATTACCCCGCATTAAACCCGTTGGTCGATTTTTGATAACTAAAAATTAAAATTTTAAGTTAAATTTATTTTGTTAATATTGTTTGTTTTGTTTAGCATTAATTGTATTTTGATAGTTAATTCTACGATTTCACTAGTAGTACCGCCCCGTCCTACCATATAATCATGTCCCGTGAAATTAAACATTATTTTGTTATTGTTTTTTATAATATTTTAATTTATAAAACATATATAATTTTAGTCAATTTCAAAATTTTCTTTAAATGGCTCCCATAATATATATATTCTTAATTTTTATAGAGTTCAAATATCATTAATATAATAAAATTTTTATAAAATTTAAATATTATAAATACTTTAAACGTTCTAAGATTTCACTCGTAGTATATCGTTCCGTATTAATATCGACACAAACCTGTCACACCATATAATCCCGTCCCGTGAAATTAAACATCATGTTATTTTTCTTTTTAATAATAATTTTATTTAGAAGACATATAATTCGAGTCAATTTAAAATTTTGCTTTTAAATTGTCTCCATAGTATATATATTTATAATTTTTATAGAGCTCAAATGTTATTAATATATAAAATATTTTATAGAATTGAAATATTATAGATACTTTAAAAGTTTTATAAAATTTAAATATTTATAATATTTAAATTTCTTATAAGTTTAAAATTAATAATATTTAAAATTCTTATAAAGTTAAAATATTCATAATATTTGAAACCTTATGAAATAATAATAATCTAAAATAACATATTATTCCATAGACATAAATAGTATTTATATATTTGGTAATAATGTTTTTTTGGAGTTAATCTAATTTATAACTAAACAAATTATTTATAGCCAAAATGAGTTTGGTTTATAATAAGTAATATAGCAAAATGAGTTTGTCAAATAACGAATAGTAACCATAATTTAATTAATGTACATTAAAATAAATATATTTAAAAAATGAATTACTTAAAAAAATTGGTTTGTCAAAATTAATTAATATCTTTACGATATTATGGAAAAGATTAGTTATGGTTAAAATATTATGTTAAAAAATTTTTGGTAATTAATATCTTTGATTTAAATTTTTGAAATTAAATAATTAATGCCAGTGGCATTGCTTCGTAAATACTTTCAAACTCCAGGATTTATTTGCTAAGTGTATTCCAAAAATGTATATACAGATAATCTAAGTTTGAGTTGGGTTGGATCGGCACTTTTTTGGAAAGTCACCGCAAGCAATAGACTTTTTCTTCTCCTAAATAATCTTTACTAAATTATGAAAAATCAGTGCTAATTAAAACTTGTTTTTATATTTATTGCGGATAAAACAAGAGAATAGATCAGATAGTTGAAGAAGAAGCCTAACGAAACGAAGATGAGTCTTTCTTACATTGGGGTTAAAGGCAGAGAGAGAGAGGTGTAATAGGAGCAACTCTTTTATTCGCTCACTTTGCTACCTGCTGGAGAAATGGAGATAAATCCATTATCACCACTAAGCTCAATTAACTAACAGCAATAAAGTTAGTTATCACAAATGTGTATGTATGTATATTGATCTTTATTTCACCTTTAGTTATCTGTGTTGTTCTTAGTATTCCTTTGGATGGATTATTAGTAATTACAATTTTACAAACCTTCGAGGACAAAGGGACGGATTTCGTCAAGCTCATCTTCCGAATCCAATGTTTGACTTTGATCCTTAAGTGGCTGCTTGATATCATCATCTTCAGGTTCCTTTGCTTGATCAATCTCTGCTTCATCCAGCTGCACTCCTGGATTCTCACTTTCTCCATTGTCAACAAGAAGCTCAAGCTTTTGATACTTTGGCTTGTTTTTCTCCAGGAGAAGGTATGTGGCGCTATACCAGAACATCAGAATCCGGCTTTGAGCTGCTATCGTCTCCCTTATCCGCCTTCCTCCAAACGACAGTCGTTCTAGCGCCTGCACAAACAATGTAACCTCTGATGACCTCATCAAAGACACGGGCAATGAATGGGGTTTAACAAAAACCAGTTGTTACTTGTTCTCCAGTTTGGACGTCAAAAGTGTTCTGATGATCAAACTTGAGGCCGCTGAATTCATTGATGCAGAGTCCCTGGAAGGCCCTGAACAAAGACAAGTGGATGTTAAGAGAGTACATATATAAATAAGGTCATCATTGCTGTATAGTAATTTGGGTAAGGTGATTCACCATCTGATCAATGAAGCACGAGGAATCCAACGGAAGATAATTGGGGTGTTGTCTGCATTGACATAGTAACCTCCAAACACGATGAAAACTGTCATGAGAGATGGTCCTACAGCCATTGCAGCTTCTGTGCTTGGGACCATAGCTCCAACAGTTAGACCCATTGCAGAAGCAGCAAAAGACTCCACAGTCACTATCCCACAAAATTTTCCAAATCTGGCAAAAAAATCTATTTGTTAGGGACATAGTTGTCATGTGCATTTCTCAATGGTGTTCATTGGTTGGTCAAATACACGGAGAAAGCTCGAGAATGGCTTATCAGTGCCATGCAGGTTAGGGCGTGTGAATAACATTTAGCTTGTGGCCACAGTAATAACAAAAAGATACAAAGCTTCGGAATTACCTTGACAAAGTGGGATTAAGGCGAGCCATGGGGTATAGTACAGCACCAAACATCAAAGGAAATGCAGCTCCAATAGGAATTTCAGCTATTGTTTTGGAGAGCAGGTAAGGGCCTAAAGAATAAGACCCTTTGGACCGTTCTCTATCCACAATGGCACGCTCTTTAGGAAAGACACCAACTGTCTTTGTGAGAGCTGCCATTGCCGTGTTTATTGCAGCAACCTGAAGTATATAGATATCATTGCTTAGTATATAAACATATTCAACAACACAGAAAAAAGAGAGATGTATATAGCAAAGCAAAATGTGTTAGACCTGAAGCAAACCCATTCTGTCCTGAATTGATGTCTGAGATTTCCCCATTCTCCAGAAAACGGACCCAAATATCAGAGCAGATGCAACAGACATTCTGGCACGGACTTTGTTTGTTGGCCCATCTCGAGAAGCCTATGGAGTCATATGAAAATCAGAAAAGGTGCTCTACTAACTCTAGGTAAGATAGTATATACAATTCAAGGACCCTTCTATGATGCCTATGGAGTCGGTGAATTTTTTTTAGAAAGACTAAATGCTCAAAATAATGTCACATGACAGAAGGGGACAATTCCAAGATTCTCCCATATATCTCTTTCTTAAGAGTCTTCCTTCATTCGTAAATGTCATGCTACTTCTTAAAACCGTAAGTCGATATTTCAGGAAGTCAGAGTCTCAGAGAAGGTGTTCAAGCCCAGTATGTTATAGAAAGAGTTCTTCAGATCATGCATAGATAGGAGGATACCTGCATCCATGCACGCTTAAGCAGCAAGAAAAACTGCCTCCACCAACCATCTTTTCTCTCAACAATGGCTTTTCTGCGAGGTCTCATGCTGTTCTTTGTTTCATCTTTTATGCCGAGGGGAGTAGCATAAAGAACAGATGATGAACGCTGGGAGAACGCATCAACAAGAGCATGTACTCTCTTCTGCGAAGAGTAGACAGTTTCCGAAGAGCTATAGTCAACAGATATAAGATCAGCAAGAAACTCAGCAGGGTTTACATGCTCTGGGCAAAGGAACCTGCTCAATGATCAGAAGAACAGTCGTCAGTGGATAATCCAAAAGCACTTGCTAAATGGAGACATGTGATAAATAAGGAGAAATGTTCAGAAAAACAACCCGAAGTTCCCGAAATATGTCAGAGGTTCTTTCCCTGCAGGACCGGCATAGACTAAAGTTCCTTCTGTAAGTAACACAATGTCGTCAAATTTAGCGTACACCGAACCTCTAGGCTGGTGTATGGAGCAGATCACAGTGTGTCCATCCTGTGCAAGCTTTTGCAAGGTCTCCATCACTTTCTCAGCCTGGAAGGCGTCAAGCCCTGAAGACCACATGAATATTTCATCAGCGTTAAAAACCAATCCATGAAAATGTTTAGAATCAAACAGAGTAGGCATCTACCAGTTGTGGGTTCATCAGCAAATATGACAGAGGGACTAGCGATCAATTCACACGCAAGTGACAGACGCTTCTTCTCTCCACCGCTGATGCCACGAACTTTTGCATCGCCAACACACGAATCTGCACAGCTGACCTTTTGGAGAGCCACAAAAGACGATCAAGAAACATAATTCCAGGATTTCAATATACCACCAGAGAATCCAAAAATGCAGAGATCAATGAAACCTCACCAGACCAAGTTTGAGCAAGAGGTTGTTCACATAGTCATCCCTCTCCTCAGCAGAAGAGATCTCCGGAAGCTGAAGCTCGGCTGCGAAAGAAAGTGTTTCCCTGACAGTCAACTGCGAGAAGAAGAGATCCTCCTGTCTGACAAACGCAAGCCTGCCATTTGCAAGAAAATCAGCCAAAAAAATAATAATCAGGTTTCACACAAATATAGACTTTGTATTATTAAACTCATAGGACGTACTTATAAGCTCTGCTGGAGCTTGGTTTCCCATTGACCTCCAAGAGACCTGACAAATGCAAACGTGGAGATGAACCAAGCTGTCCAGCTAAAACATTGAGCAATGTTGTTTTCCCAGATCCAGAAGGACCCATTATCGCTAGCAACCTCCCAGGTTTTGCTTCTCCAGAGACATTTTTCAACAAAAACCGCACCTGATGAGTCACATAATCAACCAATTCTGATTCAGCTACATGGAAAGACTAATATAGGCGCGTTTTCTGTATTGCGGAACATGCAAAAGGAGAAGAAATGTCCTCACCGATTTGGAGGACTTATCGGAGAGCGAGCAGGTGATGTTCCTCCAACGGATTGTCACCGGACGAATTTTCCCCGGAGACGAATCACCACCACCGTCTTCCGTCTCAGCGTAATCATCGTCAGCCTCATCTTCAGGTAAGAGAGCGATGCCGGGTCCAGCGAAGAGGCGGACCAACAGAGCGGCGGCCACAGCAGCCAGAGCCCGGCCAACTCCATTCCCTCCGATGCCAGAAACAGCGTCCACTAAAGATTTCCCGCCAAAAGGCGCCATAATCTGTATATCCCTGTGTCAGTGTCGTCTTCTCCTTGGAAGCTCCGGTGAGGTAAAGCCGTACGAAGCAAAGTTCAAGTAAGAACCAACCAAGGCTCCAAACATTATCTCTTCCTCTAATTATTTAACCTTTGTTTAAATTTTCCTATTAACACTTTTTATTTAACCCTAAGCCTTTGACTCAGCACTAATCAGCACGACGGAGGGAGTTGAGTTTGACCACTGAGATTTGCTAGATTTCAGACACGTGTGCATTTCGTTGATCATTAGATACTTAAGCTTAATACAAACAAGCCACTGTCAAATATATAGAGACTACAACTTTCGAGGATGGTTTTAGAAAAAGGTTATAACAACAAGTCACTGAGGTTCGATATGCCACAAACGAACGGAAGCGTCTTCTCCGGAACTTGCTACGGTGCAATCATCAATGAAGCCGACAGCATTAACTCCGCCCAGGTGCGCGTTTCTGACGGTTATGCGACTTGAAGCTGGCTTATCCACTTCATATACAATGACGCAAGTGTCTATGGACCCTGTGGCTACCATCGTGCTGTTTGGTGACCATGCCAAGCAGTTTATACGAGCCGTGTGGAACAGCATGTTGTTTAGCTTCACCTGCAAAACAAAAACCGACTTCCCAGATTAGCTTCTAAGCATGGTTGAATATATAAGACACACAAGAACGCCTCGTCACCTGTTTGGTCTCCCGATCCCAGACTACAGCTTCGCGGTTGGCGTCTCCAGATGCAAACATTGTTAAGTCAGGAGAGTAACGTATTACTGTCAAAGCACCTCTGTGTTTCTCCAGCACGGCTTCCTCTTTCAGGCTGTTATCCCCTGAGACTGAGTATATGTGTAACTTCCCGTCTTGCCCTCCTACAATCGCTTCTTTCCCGTCAGGTGAGATCACGGAGGCTGCCACAGCAAAACCCAGATCGATCTTGCTCAAAATGTTCAGACCATTGAGCAATACAACTCCGGAATCAAACGAGACTAGTGATGTGGATTCTGGCGAATCAACGGCTATGCTTATGTCCAGAGGCTGATGGCCTATATCGACATGTGCTGCAGCTCCAAATTCGTTGTCGGTTAATGGAATTCTCCACACCTGTCAAGAATTGAAGATGTCATATGCGATGTAACACTGACTTTAACAAAGTCCAAACCCAACTCTCATTGAACAAGTGTTTAGTTATCAGAACTTGTACCTTGTTATCAAATCCGGATAGGAAAATGCTAGATTCAGTAGCCGCTAATCGCTTGATTTTGGTGTCTTTCATTTGTAACTTGCAACTGTACCCAACCCCTTGTAGCCATTTGACTATGAGACCGTCATAGCTACAGGACAGAATCGTCTTCTGGTTTGCTCCAAGAACAGCCAAAGACGTGACATTCTTTATATGCCCAGATAAAAGCAAGGGAGGCTTATCCATATCATCTGCAGAGAAGAGGGACATGGTACCGCCAAGAGACACAGTAATGAGATGATCGTTCTGCCAAAGACATCCCACAAGCATGTCTTCTGCTCCACCAGATTCCATAAACGTCAATGTTTTAATTACAGAGCCAACAGTTCCATCTTCAGCTACCTCCCATACCTTGGCAGACTTATCAGCAGAGACAGTGAGCACCTGAAAACTCACAAATGTCAGTAACATTGCATAGCCTGGTAACATGTTGACATCCCTAACAACATTACCCGTTTGCTGTCGGGGCTCCAGCTAACAGCGTAGATGCTGCCTTTGTGCCCATCTTCTGAGGCCAGTTCTCCAATTTTATCGCCAGTTTTGCCATCGTAAATCATACCCTTTTTGTCAGAGCTTACGGTAATGAATTTAGTACCATCAGGTGAATATCTGATGCAGTTGACGAAGTTGGAATGTTCCCTGTGAAGCAGGTGTATTAGACAAGAATACAAATTGTTGAATATATGAGAGACATATATGATTGATTGAGCAGAAGAAAGGAAGTTGCCTGTGAGAGGAGTGAAACTTAAAAGGTGGACCGTCGTAAAAGTTAACCAAGAAGTCTTCACCGCATGTGGCGATTCGGAAAGGTCGCGTTGGCTTGAAGGCACAACTCAGAACCCTACGAGAATGACCATCAAAATCTCCCATTGTATTGCCAGAGTCCCATCTGTACATATATATAACAAACGCAAATTGATCAAGCCCTAGAGACCATTCCAGCATTTCCAGGTAATCCAATCTCAGAACACACAAAGAGAATGTCATCATTGAGACCTAAATTGTTAGAGCCTAATTTTCAAGGAAACGCTAAATCACATTCAACACGAAATTGAATCTCAAAATCAGCGAAGAAGAAGAAGTGGAGGAGAACTCACGCGAAGGATCGAACAAGAGATTTGCCCTTTCCATCGCCGGAAGCAACAATTCGAAGCCCATCGAAAGACCATTGGAGATCATCGATCCGACCAGCGAGGACTCTGAATTCGTTCTTGAGCACGAAGTCGTTGTGCGTTCCCCAAACGCGAACGGTACCAGAGACATCAGCGGAAGCGATCCACTCGCCGTTGGGAGAGTAGCGAGCAACGGTGACAGCATAGCCATGTTCACCGTAAACATGGACGTCTTGGGGTTGGCGGAGGCTCCGGATGAAGACAGAGCGGCCGTTGCAGTAGAGAATGGTGTCGGATTTGGGGTCGCCGGAGATCAAAATGCCACGGCCTCGTTCGGTGGACGGAACACAAGGAAAGGTCTCGAGGAGTTTCGCCATCGTAGAATCGGTAGGCAGAGTCGGAAGGAGTGCGTCATTTCTTCTTCTTCTTCAGAGGAGAAAGTTTAGGGGAAATGGCGGAAATTAAGGGTTGGGGATTTTGAACGATTCTTATCAACATTTGCTAATTTTGACTCAACACATGTACCGGCTTTTTGGTCTGGTTTGACGTTTTCCGGTTATTAGTTAAAATCACAACTATTGAACGACTAGTGGTTGGGCCATAGGCCCATAGCTAAATCTCTTTCCTAGGCTCCTTGCTCTTTTCAGCTGCCAATTCTTCCCTCAGTTGTGTGTGTTTTTTTTTTTTTTGTTAGATATTCTCTAAATCGTTAAATCACACTAACCCTTTAGTATACTTTTCAGACAAGTTTGAGAATTTCTTAGCTAGTCACAAATTGTGGAGAAAGATCCCACATTGAAAAGATGGGAAAGGACTTGAGTAGTATATAAGAGAATTGGGCCAATCCACTCATTGCCAATTGGTTTTGAGTTGGAAGTCCATGTTAAAGCCTAAATCTATCATGGTATCAGAGCCAGGTTCATACGCTGACCCATTAATCCGGCCCGGAAAGTGGCCCGATCACCCCCACTAATTGATGGCCCAAAGGAAGGCTCAATTTTGTTGAGATAGCTAGAAGAGCATTATCTCGATGGGGCGTGATGGATTCTGTCGAAATTAATGGCTAGAAGAGCCATTATCTCGAGGGGGCGTGTGGAGAAAGATCCCACATTGGAAAGATGGGAAGGGACTTGAGTAGTATATAAGAGAATTGGGCCAATCCACTCATTGCCAATTGGTTTTGAGTTGGAAGCCCATGTTAAAGTCTAAATCTATCACAAATTGATAGAAATGGTTTCTTTGTCATATGATTGGTTCATTCGCAATCCATTCTTTTTTTATTAGGTTGTCGGATTGGTCATCAATGGAGATTAACAAGCTTTTGAAATTTAAGTAACAGCAGCTGGACGTGGAAATTGATTTTTTTCCCCCCGGCTAAGTCACAAATTTGACAAACATGAATAAAGCACGTTTTGATAATGTGATTTCGAGCTGTTTAATTTGAACCACGATGTACATATGATCTATCAGTCAATAAGGAATCTTTATATACTACTAATTAATACATAAATTGTGTGCAACATCGTATGAATAAATATAAATCGTAATATATCTACTTAAATTATTGACCAATATTGACGATAAAAATTCAAGTGTAAATTCGTCATTAGTGGACGAGGTAGGCAACTTCGCAGGAAGTGATATTGCGAGACTACAAGTTACAAATATAAAGGGCCCATGCTTTTCACGCAGCTATCACACTTAAACGTGATTACGTTACGTACTTGTTTAACGTCCCTCATGCTCTTTTTTTATTTGTTTGATAGTAACCTTCATGGTCTTTTTTTGGTTTTAAAACATTCATGGTCTTACCACGTTCTTTGAACGTTTCTTAACTCTTGACTTATAATCAGCATGTATAAACAACCACGCTTAATTGTATGTAATGATCACATTCAAGGTAAGATTTTGATTTTTTTCCCAAAAGAATGGAGCCTAAACATTAAAACAATGATTCAAGCTACATATTTCCGACTGACTTTTAATAATGTACGGATTGTCATGTTGATTTAGAAAGAAAAAAAAAACTACTTAATTAATTTAATCGTGATTAGTGATATACATGCAGAAATATTGTGTCAGCTGTTATGTCATTATTTATTGCTTTCCAAGTTGCAAAGGAGACCATCATTTTGGACTTTTCTTGTAACATCTGTTAAGTATCAGTCGACACTTGCAATTAGGTCCACAACCAAATAATAAATAATATGCATGTTACCTTTTTAATTATCTCGTTAGTGGACGGACCATAATTAAGAAATTAGACACGAGTGGCCGAAGTATAAAGTGTGACATGCATATTGTGAAATCTGCACTTCGTACTTGTCAAGTACTTCGTACTTCATTGACATAAAAGGTGCATCTGAAATAACAACGTTGTGTTGGCCCAGTGATAAATCTTCCAAGTAGAAGTATTGGGTTCGACGCCCGTTGGAAGAAATCTCTTATCCAAAGAAAATGAATTTAATCTGGTGTGGGTCCTGCTTCTAGGAGATGTAGGGCATTCGAAAAAAAAAAGGTGCAACTGAATTATAAATGATGGATAGTAGAGGGGAAAAATAAGTAATTATCTTAACCATGCACCGTTAATTTCCCGTAATCAACGTAAAAGTAGCAATCAGTATTAAAAAGCAAAAGACAAATGATTATCGGTCGCAAATTACCAACCCATGAAGCTTAAATGCATGCGTATTAGATCAATCAAATCAAAGCATTAATATGGTCCACAAGTGTAGAAGAGTTGTACCGCGCATTCGCATGATGTTGTCAAGTTGAAAATTGCTTACAAAGTCCTGTTTTTTTCAACCTAGAATCCATTTCCCACAAAAGTTAGCACTTTTATCACTATTATTTTCCTTTAAAATTAGTATAAGGGAAGGAACCCTCAATATAGGGCTTCACTGGTTTAAACGCATCGGTTGCGGTTGCGGTTGTGGGAGTTTACGGAAGTGGGCGATTGCGGTTTCAAGCGTTATTTAGCGTTTTGACCGACTGGTTTAGCGGTTGAAAACTGGTGCGTTTGCGGGAGATTTACGACTGGTTGATCAGCGGGTACGATAGCGGTTAAACCAAACTTTACCAAAAGAAATATAATATATAATTATAAAAATGTATAAAAACACCAAAAACTATAATTATGAAAAAGTATAAAATTTTAAAACATGATTAATGATTAAAAACCATAAATAATTATTCAAATAAATTTTATATTGAAAACAAAAATAATTATTAATATTAGAAAATTAAAATTAGATAATAATTATTTTTTTTAGAAGGGAAAATTAGCCCCAATACCACTTTTTCAAAAAGTTTAGGCCCAGTACCATTTTCTGAGCCCACTTAGCATCCATACCACATTTATCATGTGAAAAGACGATTCTACCCTCCAACTTACTGAGACAAGACCCTGCGGGTTGATGGGACTCTCCAAATTTTCTGTCGTCCACAGTCTCTCTGCTAACGTATTGGTAACCGTTTTTGTCCCTCTGGTAAAACAAAGTTGTCCCCGAGTAAATCCAGATCTTCGTCTTCGGCTCTTTGGCGGAATAAAATAAAGATCAAGTTATCTCCAAGTAAATTCAGATCTCTGGCTGGTAAAACCACATCATCTGGCGATGGACAATCAAGAGAAGTTGTCCCCGAGTAAATCCAGATCTCTGGCTGGTAAAACCACATCATCTGGCGATGGACAATCAAGAGATCTGGACTTATTCTTGGGGGACATCATTCACTCTATTTCATAATTATTGTCTATGGTAAATGTAAACTGCATTTAATGCAATGTTTTGTCCTTCTTCTCTGACACAAAGTTGTCTTTCAGACAAAGTTGTCCTTCTCTGACACAAAGTTGTCCTTCTCTGACACAAAGTTGTCTCCGTTTCCCAACCGGCGTCTACTGTAGCTTCTTCCCCTGACACATACCTGACGCACATAGAAGGGCAAAATCGTCCAAGAGTTGTCACACAAACACCAAATGTGGTATGGATGCTAAATCCATTTCAAATGTGGTACATTTGCTAGGATTTTCCCATATTGTGGCATATTTGGCAAAATTCCCTTTTTAGAATTAACATGAATATATATAAGACTTGATAATATATATTTTAATTTGTTCATTTTCCTTTTTTAGGTTTTTTCCTTTTTTAAACCAACCGCAAACGCTTGCGAGAAGGAGCTTTTAAAATTCAGCGATTTCGAGCGATTCGAAGCGGTATGAAGCGATTTCTATGATTGGTACCAACCGCTACCAACCGTAATTGACCGCTAAAGAACGATTGAAAATTTTTAAAACAATTTTAGGGTTTTATATATGGTGATAAATTTTCTTTTATCACCTCTTTGTTTAGTTTATTATTTCGTGAAGCTCATTATTTGATGAGGCAATTACTTAATTCATAAAAAAATTCAACGTTGGCACAAAAAAGGTTTAAATAAAAAAACGGAAATATAAAATTAATTACTCTTGAAATAAACATGAACTTGTAAAGCCAAACCTTTTCATTTTTAATGATATTAACATTCATAGCAAAAAAAAAAAGAAAAAGAAATAAACATGAACTTAATAGTTGCAGCTGGTGATTCACACAAGTACAATCTTGTTGAATAGTAGTTGTACAATTTGAGAGAATTCAAAATATCAATTAAAAAAGTCATCATGATTAAAAATAATTAGGCTTGAAATCGTATCGTCGTAGTCAAAAGGTTTGTCCATTAATTAAGTAATTAAAAAAAAAAAATGGACCAGCTTTTCCACGTATCTACAATCTCTCTTACCCCATATGCACATGTCTGCGAACCCCATCATTTAAAACCCCAACGAGCTATTGTCTCACTGCCCTCAATTCAAGGTTCCTAAAACTTTATCCACTTTTTTTCTGTGGGAGAGAAATTAATTAGGGGTGCATAGATGGGTAATAGTTTAGGCGGCAAGAAAACGACCAAAGTCATGAAGATAGACGGCGAGACTTTTAAACTGAAAACTCCGGTGACGGCGGAGGAGGTCTTGCAAGACTTCCCCGGCCACGTTTTGTTAGACTCCGAATCCGTCAAGCACTACGGTGCTCGAGCCAAACCACTTGAGGTATTTTTTTTTTATATCAAACTATATATATATATATATATATATATATATATATATGTTATGTTTCTTGTTAAATTATACGAATCATGTTTTGATAGTCAAAGCGTTTTAATGTTGTTTGGGTGTGCAGGCGAGGCAGAGGTTGGAGGCGAAGCGGCTATATTTCGTGGTAGAGCCGGTGAAAGAGTGTCCACCGAGAAGGGTAAGATCGGGAATCCACGTGAGTGCCAAGGAGAGGCTTGAGAGTCTCATGCTTGCCCGGAGATCCTCTTCCGATCTCTCCATACTCAAACAAGCAGGAGGATGGACGACGGAGGAAGAAGAAGGAGCGGTGAGGAGGGTGAAGGTGAGGATTCCCAAGGCGGAGCTTGAAAGACTCGTCAAGGAAGGAGCCACCGAAGCCGAAGCCACCCAAAAGATCGCTGCTCTCTTTATGGCCAAACAGAGGCAAGAGGAGGCACATCAGAACACGCGGGAGGACGTGCCCGCTACCACCGTCACTGCCGCCGCCACAAGAGGAGTCAAATCCCGTCTGGTATATTTTTCTCATCCATTTGTTTGTTTTTTTTGTGTACAAAGTAAATAAGGAGAAATATTTTGATTAGATCAGAGTGGATTTCGCGAGTTTTGACTTTAATAATATTACGCTGTGTTGAAAAAATTCACTTTTTAAAGGAACTTTGTTGTGGTCAAAATTTGCATGCTGGTACTTAAACACTTTTATACTGTTTCCAGATATAGCACAAAATTATTACACAACTTTTGATTCTTTCCTTAAAAAATCATTTAAATTCCATTCTACAACAATGTTATTGATATATTATTATTATTGATGTTGCAGAAACGAGTGAGTTTCATGGCGGAAAGAGGAGGAAGCGAGATCACTGTAGCTTGAACCAATAAATAAATAAATATATATATATATATATATATATATATATATATATATATATATATATATATATTAGAGAATAGAGAGTGCTTCCCAACGTTTCTGCAAATGTATGTACATAAAAAACGCAGAAAGTTTGAGAGAAAGCTTATTCAATATTCATCCATGTCTCCACTCTATTATTATTCTCAAAAGACTTTATTATTATTATTACATTTGTAGAAGAAACATTAGTTATTATTATAGGCAGATTCATTCGTTTGTCTCTCCTTATTGATTATATGTTTCCCGGGAATAAAAAGAAAGCAAGTAAGAATTAATACGAGGAGGACGATGCTCTCTATGCTCGTTTAGTCCTTCTTCCCACCTCGAGAGCCAACTCTGTATCGATCTTCAGAGATATGTCTAGCGCTTTCACCGAATGCGTAAGAGCTCCACTGCATTCATATATTCTTTCAGTTTTTTTTCATCTGCCCCAAGAACCAAAACTTGTATCAAACAGGTTTGAAAGAATATTTACCTGCTAATGAATGTAACTCCACTCTGTCCGATCTTGTGTACTGTCTCAAGGGTAACATTGCCTGATGCCTACATCATGAGATTAGTGTCTTCCATCAGAAAGTTTAACTTAAAGAAAACTGTTCTCTCTTTCTAACACACACACAGACCTCTGTCTCGAATCTCCCGTTGATTAGCTCTACCGCATCTTTAAGCATTGTGACATCGACGTCTCCATTCTCTAATGGCACAACCATATTATCCAGCATTATTCTCGTCAACCGAGTCTCGGATCCACTAACATACTCTAACACTTCCTTCACTTCCTCAAGTGTTCGCGTCTCCACCTTTAAGTAAAAATAGATAGTGATGAAAACTTGTTTCGCGTCTAATTTTCAGCCACAAAAGGGTTTCAGAGCTTTAAATTAGTTACCTCTACATCCATTTCGAGATTCTTTTGCTTTAGATATTCGTCAACGGATTTGATGGCATTTACTATACCTCCTGCAGCTGAGATATGGTTATCTTTGATCATCACCATATCAAATAACCCCATCCTATGATTCCTCCCTCCACCAATCAGCACCTAAGCTAAGCAAGAAAACTTGAGGTGTATCAAGAAATAATAATCTCAGAATCTTAATGTTCCAAAGATGAGACAAAAATAGCAACAAATGCGTCCCAATATTTGGGTTTGAAATAGGTAAAACATGTTTGGAACGTACCGCCCATTTATCTACCAACCGCAAACCAGGAGCAGTTTTTCTTGTCTCCAGTATACGTGCAGGGGATGCAGCATCTGCCATTAACTGCACAAAACAGACTCATCAGGTAAACTCTCCAACATCAATTTGAGATAACAAAGAGAATCATGAACCTCCATAGAATTCAGAAACAGACAATAACCAATTAGATGGACACAATTTTACTACTATACACTGCACTATAGAACAAAATAAGAAATGGATATCGGTGAATTACCATAAAGCATGTACTAAGCCAACAAAGCCTTCTCAGTATAGATATAAGCCCACTAAGTTAATACGAATGCAACCACACCAATCACTAGAAAATGCTTGAGAGAATCTGTAGAGATAAATAAAAAAGAGAAAACCTTGGTAAGGGTAGCAATTCCGCTCATCCTCTGCATAAAGTTGAGCACAACTCTTTCAGCAACAACAATCTTATGTGCATTCCCTGAGACTTTTCCAAACTTCAATCCTTTATGAACATAATCTCCATCCTTTCGCATCCATTCAATCTGAGATTCAACAGTAATCACTTAATACATACAAAGCCCTTTCTCAAAATGAGGGATCAACTTGTTCAAGAGTAAGATGGAAACACCTTCAAGGAGGGATCAACTTGTTCAAAAATCATGTCAGCAAGAGCAAGTCCAGCAACAATACCATCTTCCTTGGCCAAGAAATAAGCTTCCACTTCCAAATCAAACGGTATCGTAGCCATACACGTTACATCTCCTTCACTCAAAACTCAATTTCACAAAATATTTCAAATTAAAAATCGAAACTTTAGAAAGTGAAGAGAGAGAACCTGTATGACCAGCATCTTCAGCTAGGGCTAATTTGATAACGGCTTTCAAATCGTAAGTGGGATGTGAAGGAGGCTTGATCGCCATGGAAACTTCTCCGGCCGCTTGAGTCGCAGAAGCAGACATTTTCACGAAGCTCCTGAAACAATTGAGGAATTTGGTTTGTTGGCGACAATTACAGAAATGAACAAAAGATTGGGTTTTGTTTTGTCGGATAAACCTTTGAATTGCGTAGAATTGAGGCGACAAGAATCGAGAGACAGAGATCATTGTAGAGAACTACTGACTCAACTCTGTCTGTTTCTTGTTTGGTCTTCTTCTTTCTGTGAATATAACAACAATAAACAGGTCTCAAAAGAACCAACAAACTATTGGGCTTTATTTGTCTCTTCACAGAAGCCCATTCCATACTAGTCACTTCTGCATTTTTGTTAGTTTAGCTGTATTCAACCAAAAAAATCAATGAAATCATGAGAAATTTAGTTAACGTAGACAAGTTTTCATTGATTTTTGTCAATTTTCATTTTCAGAAAAGAAAAGTTAACATTGTTTTTTAATGATTGGTCTAGACTCAAATACAAATCCTAAACTAAAATGCAGTTCATAAAAAAGAGCGAATCGTCTTCATAGACCTATTTGACTAAATTTGTTTAATGTGTTAGTATTTACAATTTATATTAGTACCAAATATATAAAGTTTTAATTTCTCTAAATCAACTAAAAATAATTTTGTAAAATAGTAAATATATAGGGTAGAGTTTTTCTTTTTGGACCAAAGATACCTAAAAACCAAATTTATGTTAGGATTAAAGGTAACAACATTAACTTAACAAAAGTTCAAATTGCTTAACGATTAATTTGGTTTATTTATTCAATTAAATCTATATAAAAACTTGATTCAATTATTGTTTCGCTTGGGTTATGATTTTAAAATAATTTTGTCTTTAAAGTTGGTTGTAATTTTTGTTTATTTTTAAACCAACTTTTTTGACACATGACATCTAATTCAGCAGTAACTGTATATGTAGCATCTAAGTCAGCATAAACTGTACACATAGCATCTGAGTCAGCATAGTTGACCAACACCATTTCGGTCAATGTTGATTTTGGACTCATAGTTGACCGTGAATGTTGATTTTGGCATTCTTTTGATAGTTCGTGTAGTTTATTTGAAAAATTGTTTTGTTCAGGTTGGAATCAGCACTGCATCAAAATTGGAGTAGGAAAAAGCACGATCAAAATTGTACAGGTTGAAATAGACCATGTACCCTGTCTTTTTCAGTTTTTTCCTCTCGTGAGACACGCTTTAAATTTTAGATTTAATTACTCTTTCGGATAAAGTTAATCGTATTATATGAAGTAGTGTGCAATTAATTAAAATATGCTAATGATAAAAGAAAGGTGATGATGACGATGCATGTGAAAACTCCTAGGAAAGTGAAGTGAAAAAAAGTTTTCAATCAAATCCTTTCTCCATAATTTATCTAACAAAACTCTGATTTAACAATTTGAACCCTAGACAGATCATTGTTCTATAACCTATAGTTATATATATTGTGCTATAGCACGGATTAACTTTTATACTAAGTAGACTCTAAAAATACTAAATAATACTATCACTTAACATATTCCCTCTATTTGAGGTTTAATTTCATTGAAATTAACTTTAAAAGTAAAAACGAGACTTGAATGAAAAGAAAGTGATTTAAAACAACATTGTTCGTTGGGAAGTAAAAGAAACCATTCACGATCTGAAATGATGCCATAGAGAAGAACAACAACACACCACGTGCATGTGCCATGTACTCTTCTTCTTCTTCTTCGAGATGCTCTCATTTGATACGCCTCTTCTTCAACTTTCTCTGCAACGTTTTAGCATCAAACCAAAGTCAGCAACTCAAACTGTATGCATTCAAAGAAATCAGATATTATTTTTGAGATGTATTAAAAACTTGCCTTTGATTGCTTCTTCACCGTGGCGGTGGTCAGACTGTCAGAACCAACAACGCCGGCTTCATCTACTTGTTTATTCAACTTTGATTTTATAAACTCACTCATTAATTTAGTTAAGAAACTTGAGATATTTAGACCTTCCTTTGATAGCTTCTTCACTGCCGGGGAATAACGAGTCCCGGATCCAGGTTCCTGATTCAGGTAGTAGTAGCCAATTCTAAATGCCTGTTTGACAAACCATCAAGTAAGTATAAGAGGTTGATCAATCACAAGCAGAGAGAGGAGGTAAGGATGCTTACTCGCATTGCATGTTCGTCTCCTCCCATATGAATGTCGAAACTTTCATAGCTTTTGTAAGATAAATCACAGGTTGTGCAAATAAAACAGCTAGATAATTCATCCTTCTGTCTTCTTGTCTCGGGTCTATTACCTAAAGGAACTATTACATATGGTGGAGAAAAGAAATAGAAAGAGTTGAGAAACAAAACTACAATTAGCTCAGAAAACAGGGTTATGTCAACAAAGAGGACAAACACCTGTCAGTAAGTCTTCCCAGCGCCAATTAACATAACGGTTAAGACCTTCAGGCAGAGTTTGTGTACATGCCAGAAGGATGTTGTATCCTTTCTCTTCAAGGGAATAAAGAGCAGGAGACATGCATTCCATTAAAGAGGAACTGGTTACAAGGATTATCTTAGCCGGAGGTGGATTAGTATTTGCCCAAGTTAACACATCTTCAATAATGCTTGGGCCACCTGCTTCAGTCAAAAGGAAAGCAACTCAAATACTGCCAATTGAATCCAAACCCTATCTTATGAATAATAATAATAAAACCGCAGTCAAATCTAAACACTAATATGTAGAAAGAAAGAGATAAAAGAAGATTAACCAAATGGGACATGTTTAGAAACTATTCCACTGGAAGAGATCGCTCGCATGACGTGAGAAGAGGTGTATCTTAGGCTGCCAATGGCAATGATGGTAAGAGGATCATAGAACCCAAAACTCTGCAACATCTGATTTATACGCGGACCAACTAGAGAAGCATCATAACCATTGGGAACCGGACATCTGTCGATGTCCCACCACACCACCCCCTTGTATTGGGAAGAATCGGCTCCAGGATTAACAACCACATTCTCCAACGTTGTCTACAGTGTTTTGGCATGATCAACCAGAGTCTGGTTAATTATTATAAAAATAAAAATAATAAAAAGGTTTCAGAGCAATCAAATTACTTGCCTTTAATTGCTCCGTCATCGTGGTAGCAATATTTAACTCCAGAAAGGGGGAATCAGGCCCAAGTAAATATTCCTGCAGTCAAATTAGATATTTTCTTTGAATGGTGTAGATAAGAGGCAAATGTATAGATGATAAAAGAAGAAGAGAGGAGGCAAAAGGATGCGTTACATTCATTTCATGTTTTTCACCCTTAAGATGAGTTTCGAAATATTTACGGCTTTGGAAAGCTACATGGCATAGTGTGCAAGAAAAACGGGCAGATTCTTGAAGAAGCTGCCTTTTTCTTGTCAGCTGTGTATTACAAGTATTTGCCAGTAAGCTTTCCCAGAGCAACCATTCAAAAGAAGTGATCATTCCAGGCTGGGGTTTATGGCGATATACAACAAGGATGTTGTATCCTTTCTCTTGTAGGGATTCAAGACTGTGATACAAATCGAACCGTACAGGGGAATCGGATATGAGCATAAACGTAGCCGGAGGTCGACTTTGTAATTTCCAAGCAAACAATTGAGCAAAGATGCTCGAAGTACCTGTTTTAGTAAAAGGAAAGCAACTCAATCGCAACACAAGATTAAGCTACAGTTTGAATCTAAAGACTAATTATAGAAAAGAGATAAGAAGATTAACCGTTTGGGACGTGTTTAACAAGGATCCCAGAGGAAGATAGTGCTCGCAAGACGTGATCAGGGGTGTGTTTTAGGTTGCCAATGGCAGTGATGGAAATTGGACCAAGGTAGCCTAAATACTGCAACGCCCGATCTATACACGGACCGACAAGGGAAGCATCATAAACATGGGGAAGCGGACACCTCTCTATGTCCCACCACACCGTCGTTTTAGACTTGACATACCTAGCTTCAACCTCCTCCTCTTCCACCTCCGGAGTTTTGTATCCAGGTGGAGTTTTGTAGCCAGTTAAATGGATGACTCCTTCATCCATGGAGTGGGAAAGCACAAAATCTTTCTCCATGATGAGATCAAAGGTAATGAGAGGAAAATGCTTTCGGGAAAGAATTGCCAAAACGTATTTCTTGCCATTAACCTTGGCATACAAGTACACCGGACCATCGTTTATACCTTTACGGACATCTTTACCGAAAAAGGCCTACATAGAGAAAACAAAATTTGAGTATGCTTTCATAAAGAAAGATCCTAAGGAGTTTGAAAATTATTACCTGACAAAGGATGACCCTGCGGAATCCAGGCTCCACTTTCAAAGACTCCCTTGCCTTCACTTTCACTTCTAATAATGAAATTAGGATAGGAAATCAACATCTTTTAATATTTAAAGACTAAATTAACGAATGATTCAACAGATATTTGCAGTTAAGAATGAACGCAGAATCGAAATATGCTAACAATGAATAGCTCTTACCCCAGAACTCCATTGTCGCAAGAGTGAAGAGAATCGACGACACTAACCTCTGTGGAGCTCGACGAGATTCGAACGGATGGCGAATAATTCAGCGGCGATGAGCTATTATATATATGCCTCTCAAATTAGGGTTAAGTTAGAATTAAATGGGCTTCACGAGCCCGTTATCTTTAATGCTTAATAATAAAGCCCGTATGAGAAAGGCCCATGAATCTATCTACGGCTCGATATCTTATTCGTGATTCAAATTGATAAGGCCCCCATTTGTAAAGTTAAGGGAAAGATCCTGCAGCCGTGGAACATCCTCATAGAGATTGTAACAGATATGGCCATCATCAGGTTACCTGACATGTGACATTGGCATGCCATTTTATCTTGTCAACCAATTCGTTAGATAATAGTTTGAACATTCATATTTACTCCAAAAGTTTCTATTGTAAGACAACATGGTATTGGTATACAACAAAACGGTTAGCCCAGGGTTCACATACATAATCTGACCAAACAAAATTCGTTCTATATAACTTACAGATTTAAAAAAATAAAAAAAAGCAACTCCTTTTAAAACCTCAGTCTGACAGCAACCCATATCAACAGTTTTGAGTTTATTGTTAAAACTCCCTCAAAGTGCTTCACAAGTTCATATCTTTTCCAACTTTTCCTTATCGAAACTTCCTTTTAATATCCTACTCAACGGCGGCAGAAGAAGAGGAAGTCAGGGTGGCTGACATGATAAGAACGCAACCACTTTTCAGCAGCTTGGAACAGAGAGTTCACGAGCTGGTGCTCCAAACCCCCATCGGGTGTCCATAAAGAACCTCTGAACTTGTATGAAGCGAGCCCAAACACAGGCAATGACATCTTATGACACTCCCTTGGCTGCGTAAGGCTCATTGATTGTGCACTGCCTTCACCTACAACAGCCGAACCTTGTGAGTAGATCTATCTAAGTAATATCCTTCAACCAAAATTTGACTTCGTAGTAACTGTCTCTAAGTCTTCTGGTGACCACACACCTAGTTATGTTGTCAAGCTGATCGATAGGCGAATGATGCTACTCTAGACACAGGTTAATAAAAGATTGGAACATTTTGCATCCACTCAAGTATACTTTTCAAGTTTCCAAAGGTTCGAACCATGGATTAGATAAATTGCTAAGCAAGTTTTCCCCTGACAATTGCACCATGTAAATCTACAGCTTATTGTTTTATGGAATAAACAGCTCTTTTTTACCTCCAGACGGTGTGTGTAGGTAATGATACGTCAAGAAACAAGCATCCAGGTCCTTGAGTGTCGGTCCTGTGGGTATTCTGTAAATTGGGTACCTGCAAAGTATATAATATAATGGATTCTCAAAGACATGAACAACAATATTGGCAGCAAGCAACTGCATTCAAAGTACAAGCAACAATACCATGCCACAGAAAACCAGCTTGACGGAAGGAAGTCACAACTTTTCAGCGTCTTCAGCTCGGGAAATTGAGCTGCGAGGTCAAAGACCTGTATTGCAACACAGGCAATAGTCATGAGGAGGAGCCGAATATAAACATAGACTCACACAAGTTCCCTTTTTTCGTGAATTTAGAATGTGGTCTAGTTTATGACTAAAACAAGAAGAAAAGAATGTGGTCTAGACTGTCTAGTTTAAGTTGACGATGACCAGTTCCTGAGCAGATTGAACATTTCTGATTAGTAGATAGCCTACAAGTTGACCAAAATTAACGGGTTGTTATCAACCAACTCTCATTTTCCTAAGCATTAGTTTTTAAATTTGAAGTTACCTGATAAGATAAATGATATAAAGAGCAAAAAGATCAATAATATCAATCAAATCGTCTTAGTATTTGGGAGGAATCCTCTAATGAGTATTTAGTATCTAGGGCATGCTTTCGTTATATTATGTGGGGTCCTAGTAGAGAAATGAACGCCCAAACCTTGTCGGCCAAAGGTTCGCGGATGTATGGAAGGTCTCTTTCAAGATACTCAAATATCAAACTACCCTGAGAGCTTATAGGTTCGCCGTCGTCACTGGATGAATCTTCCTGATGTTGATCTCTCAATGAGATATGGTCCAGACTAGCAGAAACCCGTTCAGAATCACTATCGCTGCTGACATCGCTACTTGAATCCCGGAAATCGCTGTCGCTACTATCACCTGGACGCCTGCCATAGGAAAAGTGATATAAGAGCCAACATGATGAAAACATGTTACATAGGTGTGGTGGTACGAGTCCCATAGAATATAAACCTTGGTTTAAGAGATGAATTATATTCAATGCTCGTGTGCCCAATACTTCTATAACCGGAAAAACAAAACTGAAAGAAGTTAAGAAGTAAGACAATTAGCTTGCTGCTTTACAAATTAATAATATGAAAATTGAAAAGTGCCAACACATTACATACCATTTGTACCATACACACTGGACAGATTACATTTCCCATTTACTATTTTCCAGATTAACCTTTCCCACCTCACAGAATCATATATCTAATTCATTCTAATCAAGTGTCATTCTATTAATTTGTATTGTTTCACAAGAATCTAAGTATGCTTTCATGATCGGGAAAGTAAGAGCCTAAATTACCTGAGAAAGGTGAATGACCTTGTGGAATCCAGCCTCCACTTTTAAACACTCTCCTGCCTTCACTATCGCTCCTAATATTATAGTTTATGATGTTTATGAAGAACAAGAATACATAAACTTCACACTAATTGCAGTTACAAATGAAGGCAGAATCAAACATAAACTTCACACTAATTGCAGTTACAAATGAAGGCAGAATCAAACATAAACTTTCAAAGACTCCCTTGCCTTCACTTTCACTTCTAATAATGAAATTAGGATAGGAAATCAACATCTTTTAATATTTAAAGACTAAATTAACGAATGATTCAACAGATATTTGCAGTTAAGAATGAACGCAGAATCGAAATATGCTAACAAAGAATAGCTCTTACCCCAAAACTCCATTGTTAGGTGTTTAATCTAAAACGGAAATATAATGATAATTTTTTCCTAAACGGAAATATAATAATCTAAAATGGATAATGCTACTTATAATAGTGATAATTTTTTTCTTCTGCATAATATATATATAATAGCAATCTAATAAATACCATTTGCACATCTGAACGGTTGCGTCTTTTTATCGCAACTTTTCGTATAAATTGGTTATTTTTTTCCGGTTGTTTTGGTTGCGGCTTTTTATCGCAATTTTCGTTTTAATCGGTTATTTTTTTACGGTTATGTCGTTTCCAATAAATACCATTTGCACTTTCTGAACGGTTGCGTTTTTTTATTGCAACCTTTCGTTTAAATATTTATGCTTTTTTTTACACTTCTAAACGGTTGTGTTTTTTTATCACAACTTTCCGTTAAAATATTGACGGTTACTTTTTCGGTTGTGTTTTTCTCGCAGCTCTTCGTTAAAATATTGATGGTTATTTTTTTGTTAACGGTTATTTTTTGGTTATGTTATTGCAATTTTCCGTTAAAATATTGGCGGTTACTTTTTTCTTTTGACTTTTTTTATCACAATTTTCCGTTAAAATATTGACGATTATTTTTCTCGGTTGTGTCTTTTTATCGCAATTTTCCGTTAAAATATTAAAAGTTATTTTTCTCGGTTGTGTCTTTTTATCAAAACTTTCCGTTAAAATATTGACGGTTATTTTTTCGGTTGTGTATTTTTTATCATAACTTTTCGTTAAAATATTGACGGTTAGTTTTTATGTTTTTGTCTTTTTATCGAAACTTTTCGTTAAATATTGATGGTTATTTTTTTCTCGTTTTTGTCTTCTTGATCGCAAGTCTTTGTTAAAATAATTACGGTTATTTTTTCTGTTGACGGTTATTTTTTTGTTGTGTCTATTTATCGTAACTTTTCGTTAAAATATCAACGGTTATTTTTTTCGGCTGTGTCTTCTTGATCGCAACTCTTTGTTAAAATAATTACGGTTACTCTTTCAGTTGACGGTTATTTTTTTGTTATGTCTTTTTATCGTAACTTTTCATTAAAATATTGACGGTTATTTTTTTTGTGTCTTTCTACCGTAAATTTTCGTTAAAATATTGACAGTTACTTTTTACGTTTGTGTATCTTTATCGCAACTTTTCGTTAAAATATTGACGGTTATTTTTTTTGGGTGCCTCTTTTTGATCGCAACTCTTCGTTAAAATAATTACGGTTATTTTTTCGTTGATTTTTTCTACTGTGTCTTTTTATCTTAATTTTTCGTTAAAATATTGACGGTTAATTTTTTCGATTGTGTCTTTTTATCGCAACTTTTCTTTAAAAATATTGACGATTATTTTTTCTCTGTTGTATCTTTTTATTGCAACTTTCCGTTAAAAATATTGATGGTTATTTTTTCTTAGTTGTATCTTTTTATCGCAACTCTTCTTTAAAATATTGACAGTTACTTTTTTCGTTGGCGGCTATTTTTTGGTTGTGTCTTTTTATCGCAAATTTCTGTTAAAATATTGACGGTAACTTTTTTCATTTGTGTCTTTTTATCGCAACTTTCCGGTAAAATATTTACGGTAATTTTTTCTAAGTTGTGTCTTTTTATCGTATATTTTCGTTAAATATTGACGGAAACATTTTTGGGACTGTTCTATTTGTTAAATTATAGTCATATATTTTTTAGTTTACGATTGTATCTTTATAGTTGCATCTATTCATTTAAAGTTACGTCTCTTCACTATATTTCATTGTATTTTTTCGTCACAACTTTTTGTATGAATAATTATCTATTTAAGTATTTGTGACATTTGAACTCTATGTATTTGTCCTTCTTCTTAAGTAGTTCCCAAACTTTTGTTCTTTAATATAGATTATTTGTTTCATGATAAATCCAAAAAAAAATCTGTAAAATGCCTCCAACTTATTTATTCTCTAAACTATTTCTAAACATACATAATATTAATATTAAAAAAATTCTTCTCATTTAACTAAATTTTTTTGGAGTGATTATAAAAATGGGGAAGTTTTAATCAACTTTAAATATAAAATTATAATGAAAATACCAACAATTTTTTTCTTAGAATTTGACGGATTATACAGTAATTTTTTTTTATTTAACTATTTTATATGGTAACAATGATGCTTTCTATCTTAAAGCAATATATATGGATTGTATACAACGAAATATTGATATTGAGTTAGCACTATTACAAAGTCGGAATATGAGAAGACATCCTCATGTGACGCTTGTGATTGGACGCTTTGAATGTGGTAATCATTAAATAAACCGTTTCAAATAGTATAGTAATCCAGAAATCATCTCCGTTATTAGGAAAAAAACAATGGTTCTAATTCGTCACATGAATATTCAAGAGAGAAGTTTTATTACTCGTTAATTTAAATATAAATAAATGAGATATTTTAAATATTTATTTGTTTGTTATAGATGTAATTTAAATCATCAAATTTTATATACTTTCGAATATATATAATAAATAAATATTAATTTTATATTTAAAAGAACAATGGACAAACAAAAAACACCAATTCTCGAGCAAAGTTCTTAGTCACCTACAAGTCATGCTGAGTACAGACTCCATCTGAATTTTTGGGTTTTGACCGGCTAAAATTTTTTATCTCAATATTATAACTATTTGTTATGTATTTTGTCACCTTTTTTTTTCGTCGAAAGTGAGATATATTTTGTCACTTATAAATAATTTTACATTCGCAAAAATTGTTTCAAAAGTATTTTTAATCATAATTTTTTTTTTTCATTTTTATTCATAAATTTGTTTAACATCTTTGAAAAATATTTACGTTAAAACATAGTTAATTTTATGTAATAATTCAAATTTTTGAATAAATTATCATAATAATTTAATACATAAACACAATCAAATATATTTGTTGAAAAATGAGTTCCCCCGCGATATCGCGGGGTTCATAACATAGTGGATATAATGTCTAAGCCCATATAAGACTTTGTAACTTTAAGGCCTTATAACTTCATTCTTCAAGTGTTAATGATATTATAAGCCCAGCCAAATTTTCACTTGAAATTCTTCTTACCCTGATGGGCTTATTGAGCCCGGTTATAAGTTCAATATAATGTATTATAACATATCCTTTATTTTCAATTCTCCCATTATATATAGATTAGTAGCTAAACTGAGTCATAGAATTGAATAAGTAATAAATAGAAGAGAGCGGTATATTAATTGTCATTTATTTTCCTTTTTTAATTTATTATTCTTCGCAAAACACAATATATAATTAATTGAAACATTCCTAATATCATTTCTTTAATATTTCGTTGGCCTTCTTCTACTATTTATTTCACACTACAAATCACATCTCTCTTCTTCTTTTTGCTTTTGGCCTTCTTCTTCTTCTTCTTCTTCTTCTTCTTCTTCTTCTTCTTCTTCTTCTTCTTCTTCAAATTTTCGTCTTCACCTTCGAGACACGCATAGTATCGGCGGTTCAGATCTAGTTTTCGTCTTCACTTAAATTCTCATTCTCCTTGCAAAGGTAATTTCAGTTTCGATTCCAGATCTAATTCCATTCCGTTTAATGGATTGTGCTTTTTCCCTGTTGAATAAAGATTAGGGTTTGGTAATTAGGGATTCCCTCTGTTCGAATCAATTAGGGATTCCCTCTGTTTGGTTTTGTGAAGTTGTGCGTTTATAGCTCAGACTGGCCCTTAATAAAGTTGACATTTGAGTGGAACTGCAAATAGAACGGGCCCTTAATTTGTTTCTCTATGGTGAAATTTGAACATATTAGAATTAAATGTGATACCAACCTATCTCTCTCTCTCTTCTAATTTGCTCCGCTATGAAGTTGAATCCGTAAGTGTTGTTTCATTTGGTTATTAATCTGCATTTGCTTCATGGTACTTGAGCTATGGAATTTGAGTTTTGTACAAGTCTTCTCATATGTTTGATTTGAGATTGCCAAATTGTTTTGAAAATTGCAGTTTTGAGTTATGACATTTTAGTTTATGTGGTTTGATTGTATCAGGTTCATGAATATAACGAAGTCAATGAATTTCAAAAAGAAGCAAAGAAAGACACACCGTGCCCATAAGGTCTCTAACATTCCGCAGGTTAGAACTAGAAACTTGTTTGATGAATTTGGTATTTCACTTCTAGTTTCTTCAACGTGAAATAGAAGTGAACTGATTGTGGTTTTTATTAAAACGCATTTCAGGCTTTCAAAAGGAAATTCAATGTTAATTTCACTTGCACTGCGATGAGGCGGCATCAACTGTCTATTCTGTTTACAAAACGGAGATTACAGGCCATGAAAGCTCCCACCAAGGTGTGGTGGGACATTGAGAACCAAAGGATTCCCGCTAATATGGAAGAAGAATACATAGTCCAGGTTGGTCATAGGATCATACAAGAAATCCGAAACCTTGGCTATGTTGGTGATGTCGAGATCAGAGCTATAGGCTCTGTTGACAGGAAACTTTCAGAACGCGTTAAAAGATGTCTGCACAATCCTAGAAGTGGAGTGAAATTGTCGTTTGTTGGAGAGGGTAAGTATATAGTATAGAACTATAGATTTTCTTTATTATTTTGTATGTGTAAAAAAATGAATTTCTATGTGTTATTTCTTGAAACAGAGGGTTTAGAAGTGGCTGATGCTGAGATCATGAAGGAAATGAGAGCGTGGTTAAAGGAAACTATAAAGAGTGGAGTTCCTGGAAATGTATTGCTCATTGTTGGAGATAAAGGATATCTGGCCCTTGTTGAGCAGACGGTGAGAAGCGGATCAAATTTCTTTCTTTCTTATGATCCTCTCAATGGTTCGCCTATTCTGAAGGCAATGGCGAAGCATTTCTGGTCATTGAGGCCACTAATTGGAGCTCCAGAAGAGCGGGCAGAGAAGCCTAAGTAAGCATCCTCTTAACTCCTCTCTCTCTTGTATCAATACATCTGTCTAGTTTATTTTTCTCAGTTGCTTAATTATGTTTTACTTGCACTGATATCTTTTTCCACTGACATGTGCAATTAGGTGGCCAAAAAGGAACAAAACGTCAAGACGGAAACCTATGCAATAAGTAGCGTTCTTTGTGGCAAGAAGTTCAAATCAGCCTTTCACAACAAAGGCCAAGCATTTTGCTGCTAAATGAAGTGGTTTCTTAAAGCTTCTATCAAAGTATTCTTCTGTTTTGGGTTTTGAGTAGGATTAATATGAGAGATTACCTGTAGTCTCTTTGCAAACCTTTGGATTTTTACTTTATGAAAGAGAGCCAGTTACAGTATTATTAGTTTATTACCATTATCTTTCAACATTCTATCTCAGTAAGTGGTATTGTATCTCAATGTTCATATTCTATTTCAAATCATGATAACAATGTAGCGCACATATTGCCAAAAACAAAACAAACGAAACAGACGGTTCCTTCACTTGTTTTTCTTACAAGTGTCTTCTTGAGAAGGTTCCACCTTAGCCTTCTTATGATGCTAAAAGATGACCCGGAAATTTACTTGTTCTTCTTTCCCAATGCAGTTTAAACCCTCTGCATTTTCATCCTTTCCCGGATGTCTTCTCAGTTGCTAATAACCAGCTCCCATGATGAACTTTGTTATACCATGCTTTATGCATTGCAATTCAATGTATTTGAAGTGAATAAACCGAAGACAAATTCTTTTGCAAAATACCTTGCACTTGTCTTTTACCTTCTCCTGAGAACATCCACTGAGAAATCACTTCAATAACTTTTCATCTTGAGCTTGTACTTCTGCATTGCTTGCTGAACTTCCAAAACTTGCAACTGATATCCATATGTCTTCACTACTATCAAGCATCTTTAAAACCTGAAAACTTTCCTTTCCACTCCTGTTGCAGCCCAGTACATACTTGACCTTACTAACACCTCTTCACTAGTCTTGAACTTTTGTAGTATTCTCAACTGACTATTCATGAATCTTCTACCAACAATGATTTGTTTCTCCTCTTAACTCGTCCTTCTTGAGCTACTAGATACTTCCCTTTTTGATCATAACAAATATTAAACAACATTCAAATAAAACCATTGTCTCTCCCTCTCCATGTATCTTTATATATTTCCTCTATCAAAGCTTTCATCTCCCATCTTCTTAATTCCGTTCTAACTCAAAAGATCCAGTATTAGCTAATACAACGTTTCCTTATAATCAACACTAACCCATTCATTCAATTTAGTTTTAATCCCGACAAGACCGAGTTTTTGCATTATCATGAGGATCATGTGGAAATTCATTATAGTGATGTATCTGATAGCTTTGGTGGGATGAAGAGGAACCTCGGCAACGGCAAGGCTGAGGATGAAGAAGGAAGATATAGGAAGAAGGTTTGCTTTGCAGAATAAGCTCCAACGAGGTCCGGTTCCTCCTTCACAGCCTTCTCTCTGTCACAACAAACTAAACCCTCTTTCTCATTCAGAAGTTTATTCTTCCCACACTTATGTTACTTGCCCTTGATCCAGGCACCACATTTTTTTATTGTCTCGATCTCTTCTCAGACATAAATGTATCCGATCCAAATTCGAAAGAGTCGTACGTGTAATTTGTTTTGGACATAAATTATACAACCTTTTGTGTTATAGAGTAACTAATTAGCACCATTTTAGTGCCACGAATTTGTTTTGTACCGTGGAAAATTCAGAAGAAGATAAAATTAACAAATAAGCGTAGACTAAACACTAGTCAAAGTAAAATATAACTTGAATAAAACGGCGTCTTCATTATTATTGAGATTTTATTCAAACAAAAAGTGGGAATTTAGAATTTTGGTTCTCTCCTGGGCAAGTTTCATGCGCTTCTCTACCATCTTCCGCAACATCATCCCAATCCAATTCTCCAATCGCCGGAGCTCCGTCAAGCTACTTCACGCTCTTCCTCGTCCAAAACCGAGAAACCCCACCAACTCCAAGCGATTCTTCCAAAAACCCAAACTTGTGAAAACACAGAGCCCCCCAGATCTAAAGGTTTACACAAGAGACATTGTATCCAACATCTATAACATCCTCAAGTACTCCACTTGGGAATCTGCTCAAGAGCAGCTCCCACATCTCGGCGTCAGATGGGATTCTCACGTTATCAACCGTGTCTTGAAAGCTCATCCTCCGATGCAGAAAGCTTGGCTCTTTTTCAATTGGGCTTCTCAAATCAAGGGATTCAAACACGACCACTTCACTTACACCACCATGCTCGATATCTTCGGTGAAGCCGGTCGGATTCAATCCATGTACTCTGTTTTTCACCTTATGAAGGAGAAGGGTGTGTTGATCGATACGGTGACTTATACATCGCTGATTCACTGGGTTTCAAGTTCCGGCGATGTGGATGGAGCAATGAGGTTGTGGGAGGAGATGAGAGATGATGGGTGCGAACCCACCGTCGTATCGTACACTGCTTACATGAAGATACTTTTCGCCGATGGGAGGGTTGAAGAAGCCACGGAGGTGTATAAGGACATGTTACGGTCGCGTGTTTCTCCGAATTGTCACACTTATACGGTATTGATGGAGTATCTTGTCGGCACAGGTCAGCTTCGTTCTATGCATACCAACTGTTTGTTAAAATGCCTAGCTGAAAATCCACAACTTTTGCTTTTTGTAGATGATTTAAAAATAAATGTTTGTTTTCTGGTATCTGAATGTTTTGTAACCTTGTTGATGATCTTGTCTTAGTTTCTTCATTTGATTTGCAGGAAAATGTGAGGAAGCCTTAGACATTTTCTTTAAGATGCAAGAAATTGGGGTTCAGCCAGATAAACCAGCTTGCAATATTCTGATAGTGAAAGCTTGTAAATTCGGGGAAACATCATTCATGGCTCGAATTCTTGTTTACATGAAAGAGAATGGTGTTGTCCTTCGTTACCCTATCTTTCTTGAAGCTTCAGAGACCCTGAAAGCCGCAGGCGAAAGTGATGATCTGTTACGGCAAGTCAACTCGCATATTTCCGCTGAATCTTTGTTGTGCTCCAAAGACATCGATGAGACTCCAACAACCGAAGTTGATGACACTAACAGTTCAGATGATAGTAGAGTTATCAGCTCCGTTCTCTTGATGAAGCAGAATCTGGTTTCAGTTGATCTTATTCTTAACCAGATGATAGATAGGAACATAAAGTTGGATTCTTCTGTTGTTTCAGCAATCGTAGAAACAAACTGTGACCGTTGTAGAACAGAGGGTGCTTCGTTGGCTCTAGAGTATAGCTCGAAAATGGGAATTCATCTCGAGAAGTCAGCACATCTTGCGTTAATTGGTCATTTTCTGAGAGTAAACGAGCTCCCTAAAGTGATTGAAGTGGTCAAGGAAATGCTAAAAGCCCAACACTCGCTTGGTTGTTACCAAGGAGCAATGTTGATCCACAGGCTGGGGTTTGGGAAAAGACCTCGCTTAGCCGCAGAGGTTTTCGACTTACTTCCGGATGATCAAAAGGGTGTAGCTGCTTACACTGCACTGATGGATGTTTACATCTCAGCAGGGAGTCCAGAGAAAGCAATGAAAATATTAGGAGAGATGAGAGAGCGAGAGATAATGCCTTCGCTGGGAACATACAATGTTTTGTTGTCTGGTCTTGAGAAAATCAGTGAGTTCCAGAAAGAAGCGGCGTTGTTGAGGAAGGAGAAGAAGATTCTTGTAGCTACTGCCCGTTTCCGGGAAATTGTTCATGTTGAAGACAAAATATGTGATCTTCTCTTTGCTACAAATCTGTTGTAATCTGGTTGCAGGTGAAGTCAACATGTACATGTTTAAACGAGGCCCATTTATGGGCAAATTTGAGGCCTATATTGTTTTAAAGCCCAACACCCATCATTTTTTATTATTATTTTACATTTTATTGACATTTCTGATTTGCTACTGACGCCGGAGAAGAGAGATGGCGAGATCGTGCTCTATCTGGACACCTGTTTTGATCTCACTTTCTCCGATTACCGGAGAATCACCTAAATTTTCCCGTCGCCGGGTGATTTTAGCCACAAGTGTAGGATCTCATCAGGTTCGCACAATAGCTTTCAAAGATCCAATTAGTTTTCTTTTCCTGGAGAAATATGTTGTGCTCTGTGTGTCAATGAATTCGTGGCCTTTAAGTTTAGGTTTAGCTATTAGAGATTGTTTTTTTTTCAGAAATTCAGCTGTTGAGATTTTGAGTTCTTTTGTGCATATGAATTTTGGGCAACAAAGGGTTTCTACATATATGAATGTCAAGCCATAAACTTGTGCAGACAATTTTTTTTCATTTGTTTATGACCTCCACATCAAATGGTCTTGCTTCTGCTGTTTTTATGGTCAATAGATGAAGATTGGTATTAAGTCTGCATTGCAAGCATAAGTTTTGTTAGTTTGTGCCGAGCTCTGAAGTCGGTCTTTTTTGCCTTTTCTTTGGCAGCCTTTACTTGATGCAAACATTAAGGAACCCCAGAAGCTCCAAGTCCTTGATTCCAAAGATGTTTCCAGAAGAAACACTATGCTGTATCTAGCGGCTGGATTACTTGGAGGGATCAACATTCTCCATGGTGAATCCGCAGAAGCTCGAGTAGGGAGAAAGGAGAACAGAAAAAAAGCACTGGAGAAGCTGAGGGCGAAAGCTAAAGAGTCAGAGCCCAACAACAAGTCAGGAAACCAAAAGATAGAGAGAGAAGAAGTATTTCCTCTACTTCCTCCACCTCTTGTGGTGGAAGCTAACTTGCTGCAATAAGCTCTCTCTCTCTCTTTTGTTTACTTAGCTACACAAATGTCAGAATCAATCAATAGGTTTCATTTCAACACTACATGCTGCTGTTCTGTGCTAGGTTTCCTTTTACAAAACGTGTTAATAAAAAAGTGAAGATGATGAAGCTAAGAATACAAGGACTAAGTGATCTTTTTGTCCATGTTTGTGATGAGCTTCTTCATCTGAAACCTCCAGAAACAGAAGTAAGCGAAGCCAAATCCGATCAACACATATAACCAAATCTTATCTTCCCCACCTTCCTTCTCCGACCAAACCTCTTCTATACCAAACCATTCCCTCGCTCCTTCTTCTTTGTAACTTCCCATTATCCCCTCCATCACTCTCCCGTATAACACATATATCCTATCCCGTTCCCCCACCGTCACCGCCGTCGGAAAGCCCTCGAGGTCGAGGTCAATTTCGTCATATACCACTCCTTCGCTCCAACTGTCTTGGCTCTTGAGTAACCAAAGCTTCGTCTGCGACACCACCATGATTGTCCCGTCCCTCCGTCTCCTCGCCATCCCGTCCGCCGCAATCAGATCTCCGTTCAGCAACACCAGCCTCGCATTCCCGCTATCTTCGTCTACTTTGAATACCTTCCCTGTGTTGCTCTGCACCACCAGGAGGTATCCTTTGCTGATGTAAACGATCCCGTTCAGGCCGCAATCGCGGAAACTTGCGTCCGCGTCTGCTGCCACAGGCTGCGAATTGAACAACGGCGATCTCGAGAAGATCGAGGCAGCGCCGTCGCGATCGACTTTCCAGATGAAGTTTTTCGCTGAGTTGGTGACGTAAGCGTTGCCTTTGAAATCAACCGCCACGTCATTGGCGACATCACGAGCGATGTCTTCGTCGTCTCCGGGAAGCGACGGGAGAGGAGAGAGGAATACACGACGGCCGCCGCTGCGGAGATCGTAGGCGGCTAGGGCACTGAAGGGAGGGAGAGGCGGCAAACTGTGGATGCACGCAAGCAGACGGCGATTAGTAGAGTCAACGGTGAGGCCGAGGATAGTGGCGTTCTCCGGTAGATCGAGATCGGAAATTAGGGTTTCGATGACTCCAGCGTCGGAGACGGAATGAATTGTGCGGCTGTGGAGGGAACCGACTAGAAAATGCTGGTCCCTTGGATCCCAGGTTAGTCCCTCCGGGTAGAGTCCCGGCGATCGGAAGTTGATAACGTGGCGCTTATCGGCGGAGGAGGGGAACAGAAGTCCAAACAACACGACGGCGAAGAGAATTGGGAAGACGAAGAAGGATCTGCATCGAGTGGAAGAAGACGACATGTTCGCTTTCATCTGTGATTTCGATTTAGGAAAAGTTTCAGAAATAATGAATTGAATTGGCTCTTTTTAAAAAATCAAATTTTATGTATAAAAATATGACCAGGCCCATTATGTAACAAACGGGCCACATTTTGCGCGTAAGAGCCCGTAAAGTTCCTTCATTTGCTGTATCGTTTTGTTGTTGTCAAAAAGAGAAGAGTAGTTTGTTTGTTTGTTATTGGCAGATGCCAGAAACGAATGATTTGGTTTTGCTGATGGTCTGCAACTCTGCATAAACTCAACAAAAGATGCCATCGCCTCTAGTACTTGGTCCCATCATTCATTTGATTTTTGGGCTCTATACTATAGACTATTGGGCCAATCATGAGTTACAATATAATTATATATATGTAACCCTTAATCGTAGTTTACGATAAATGGAGGCTTTCCTATATTCATGAGTTACAGTTATTGAACTCTTGCTACGTGAGGACAAATTTCAAGTTTTTAATATGCATTAGAATGAAAAAAAATTCTATATACTATACGATATGGCCACCACACCAGACATATATAAGGCGTTAGTACTTGGTGTTTTGTAGTTTGTATACACACGCATGGATTTGTTATCCACAAGACATTAAATTGGGAAATGATAGATACGTACGTGAGATGTGAATCTTATGCATGTTATGTAATTTGGACCGTTGCATCTAAATGTATAAGGAGAACGACCCTACGAGTAGACCAGTGTTCGTGGTTCCTCATACATTGCCCATCACCTTTCTCTCTCAATACCCCATTAATTCGTTTTTTATTGTTTTATTCGATTTAGATTTTTATAGATGGTGCTTTTTCATTTTGTTTCCTTTTCATTCAATCAATTAATTCCAAGCATTTCGTTTCACAAAAAGTCATATTATAGACACTACAAAAAAGGATACAATGCAATCCCCCGGAAGAACTGTATGGAAATTTACTGATCGTTCCTATATATTCATATGTGTAAACAGAAGTCTTATAATATTGTTAAGATGCAAGGGCTAGTCTATGCAAAAGTGCTCTCCATGGTCGACTTTTATGTCCAGTGTGTTAATATATATGGGTCATATATCAGTATATATGTAAATATATATATATGGCTTTTTGTCTTTGTATTTGCACGACTATAACAAACTAAAAAAAAATGAATCATGAAGGAAATTATTTCTATATACAAGAGAGAAGAAAAAAGCAAGAATACTCGATTAGAGAGGGAAACTTGAGCATAGTGTATAACAAAAATGTTGTCCAAAGCAAGCAAAAGTACATTTTATTACAGCCAAACGACAACTTGAATCCAATCTTTTCACAACAAATTTATTTACTGGATTTTATGAGGACCACATTGTAATTTGCGGCAATACTTGAGATGTCAAGGCAATCCAGAAAAAATACTGATATTAAGATCAGCTAAAACAAAATGATTGCTAACGGAAAAAATAACTTAGTAAAAATGAGATCATTTCTATAGATGGTTTAATACTAAAGAAAGTAGTATATATTTCTTCTTGATGAACAAATCCTTTCTTTGAAAGTATGTTTTGTTAAATTTGGGCTAATTCTGAGCTTTTCAACTAAAAACCAATTGACAATTAGTGGATTGGCCCTAACCCTTTATATATTATTGATTGTCCCATCAAACTTCCGATGTGGGACTTGGATTGTATCTCCAACAATCTCCCCTTCAATCCAAGGACCACATGGATCTTAACACATCTCTTCGATCCCTCACTCGGACCGATAATAAGCCCCTTTCTCGGGCCCCCATTACTCGGGTTTGAGGTATGTCCGTATCCACTTTTCTAGGTCCACCAGAATTTGAACCTTGGGCTCTGATACCATGTTAAATTTGGGCTAATTCTGGGCTTTTCAACTAAAAACCAATTGGCAATTAGTGGATTGGCCCTAACCCTTTATATATTATTGATTGTCCCATCAAACTTCCGATGTGAGACTTGGATTGTATCTCCAACATGTTTGTCCCGTCGACTAGAGTTTGAAGGATTCCTAGATTCGTCGATGACACTAGCTCTAACCAGTAATTAAGTAACTCTGAACAAAACGTGACATCCATGGATAAAGGATTCGTACATGATTTGATTATGTAACTATAAGTAAGAGTTATTAATTTAATTACTATATCGTTTTGATGGTTACCAATCACAAAAGACGTAGAAATTCAAAGTTCTAAAAATAGTAATTATTTATTTTTACGTACCGTTAATATTTTATGGTTTTAATTATTCTGCTATCTTTTGTTGTTATTTTTTTATTATTAAAACAAACTTTTATTTCTTTATGTCACCAATCAAATTTATAATGAGATAGATAGAAGATGAAAAATCATAATTGAATCAGTAAAAGGAACAGCCAGCTGCTACTTTCAAAGTGGATGCATAATCGAAGTTGTTCAGTTTTGAAGGAATGAAAATCTTTTTTTGTGATATTATCGATAATATGTGGGAATATGATAAACTCAATATTTTGACTGTTGATTAGTTCCAGGAAATCTGATAAACTCAACATTTTGACTGTTGATTAGTTCCAGGAAGATATATAGTTAAGTGTTATAATCGAAAGTGTGGTCCATGTTGTTATAATACTCTCAAATACACACGTGGGAAGTTTTTCTTTTTCCATAAAAGTTTGAACTTTACGTTTTAAAAAGTCTAGTTCAAAACGAATCCTTTAGAATTTCCCAAAATAAAAGAACTCAGAACTTCTAGGGGCATATATAAGAATAAGAATATCGGGGCATGTATGTAAACGACTAAAATAAAAAGGTTTACTTGCAAAAGGTTAAAAAAAAAAACTTCAACTTTTGTCGTCAAGGAAATGCGTCGTCGCTTTCGGGCGAAGCCTGCATGTTGGTGTCCGTCTTACATTTGCATTCCAATGAATTTTCTTCATATCCACTCCATTAGTTTTGATGTTACTTTCGGAATAATTTGCTTTGTTTTCTAAATAGCATTTTGATGCCTTCCAAAAAATACTATTATAAATGTTGGAAGAGTAATCACACAATATATTAACTATATGAATGACCAATCATAACATCAGATATTGGAAGAGTAATCACACAATAATACGAACATCAGATGATCAATTCATAACATTAAAATGTTTGCGTTGGCCCGAGTAAATCTCTATAGGTTCTTATTAAACAAGATGAGATTCACACTACTTTGATAGTCTCAAGACCTTTTTCTATAATCGTATGATGATATGATTAATTAATTAGAGATTAGGATTTTGCTTCTGTCGTAAAACAATGTTTGTTATCAAGTAATATGCTTAAGTTAACTGTAACAAATTAAAATCACTACCATCTTCCATCTACTAGGGTGTATAGTAATAGTATATAGGACTATTTCAATCCAAACAAAATTCGTAATTAAGCTAGTTTGACCCAGGATTAAAGTAAGTTTAGTGAACAAAAGTACTTAGGATTTAATAGTTTGTTTTTTCTTGTATCGTGTAAAACTAACTCTCGCTTATTATCGATTTTCAAATCAAAGTTATTGCACGGTGTCATTTACTAGTATAGAGTATAAACCACTCGATTAGAAACTTCAGTTAATAAAACAAGGTGCATAATACATAAGCTTAGCCAAAATCTACACATAAATTAACAAAAACAGAAAATGAAAAAATAAAGGTAGATGGAAGAGTTTTTTTTTTGCGCTTTTATCTTCTTGGCGTCTAATGAAGACAAGGTCCTTAATCCATTCAAATCTTGTTCACTAAATCCTAAGTACGTTTGTTGTGTTCCACAAATATTGGAACCAAAAACCAAAGGTATATCTTCTTCTTCACCTACCACTCTTTCCCACGAAAATAAAAAGCTTTGTTTATTTCCTGGTTACCGAGAAATAAATAACCCAATCTCCGAGGCGCTCTCAAAAGCCAGTTGAAACTGAAGGGACCAATTCAGAGGCCAAGAAGAATATAGTAGACCAGAGTTATGGGTAAAGCTATTAACATTCCAAATATGACCCTGCATCCATTTTCACAATCACACCCAACAATATTTGTTAATACTATATTGGAACATAAATATAAATGTCGTTGTAACATAAATAAGTTTGGAACTTACCCAGTGCTTAGAATCGTGGGATGCACATTGTACTCTTTTGCAAAGACAAACGGAACTATTCCTTGAGGCAAGGCAGCCTATAATTCATGCACTCAACATCATCATCATGACCATGTAATAGTTAATATAGACCTAGCTAGCTATATCATCATGTAACGATATAAATTTGTATACCTGGACGATGGCTATACGGAGAAGGTCCCCGTGTAACCCAATGGCAATCCCAGCAACAGCCATGATGGCCGGACCGGTTATAAATCTGACGGCCATGGCAAACATGGCGACGGAGTTCCCACAAGCAATGATTTTGGGTTGAAGTGCCATGAATAAACCTTAAAATTACACCAAAAATAAGCAATTCATTAATTAAGGGATTTGAGAAATTGACAGCAAGAGTTAGGTCAGCTACTTGGTGAGACCCAAATAAGTAGACACAGTCTGTGGGGACCGGACACACCAACATGTCTGGGTCAGAGGGTCAGGATTCGCTTTGGGTAAGTGCTTTGTACAGTTTATATGACTTTTACCAATTACAAGCTGGACAACTACGACTAATTAAACACCCAGACCCACCTTTGCATTAAATGAATCTTTTAACAGATAAGATGAGAACAAATTGGACCCAACTTTAAAGATTAGATCATCATCAAAACAAGTGTAGCTTTGCATGAAGCAAGGTTAGTAGTATTACCTAAGCTGAACATAGCCATTCCAAGACCAGCATCGGAGAGTATGGAGATGGATTGTTGTAGTATTTTTGGCATAGCCACATGCCACCTGCTTCCAAAATAACCCATACTCATTATTATTAGTCCCATTACAATTATTCCATGCACATATATGATTATATTCTTTCCTTTTATTATTATAGTATTTATCCATAAGATCGGTATGTAAGAAAATGATTGGACTGACTGACTGACTGACCGGTAAGCAACAAGAGCCCATATGAGACCGATTAGACTGGAGTATGTGTTTGGGTTTCTGATGAGTTTTCGCCACACCATTATCAGTATCAGTCTCGTCATCACACTTGTCGGCGGCATATGTGTTCCGTTGCCGCCTCCGCCGCCATCTCCACCAGCCGCCTCTAGCTCCGCCGTGGAATTAGACCCCACTTTATTCAGCCCTACTGTAGCTTTCTCTATCTCTCTTTCACCCTCCCCAATATCACCACCGCCGATATCATCACCACCACCTAACAAAAATCAGAATCAAGAATACACAAAAATTAGAATTTTTTGATTACATAATATTTGTATACTAATTATACTAATTAAATTAAACCAACCAACCTCTGGCATTACTCTTTCGAGGTTGATCAGAAACAACCATACGGATCTCCTTAGCACCTTGTTCAGATTGTTCCGTTGCCACGTGTTCACCTGCACCTCCGCCAAACACGTCGGAGACCGGCGAAGCGCTTGAGCTCCAAACAAACATGTGAAGCTCCTTAGCGTCATGGCTCGCTTTGTTATCCTTATCAAGCTGTTGTTGGTTTTCTTTAGGGGTTTTATTCGGTTTAGTTGAAACAGTCGTACCGGAGGAGAACTCCGGGTTCGGAGCCGGGTACGCCGGAGCAGAACTCGTGTTAGTGTTAGGGTAAAATCCATATTTCACGGCGTTGTTCTCTTCGAAATTCGAAGGCCGTGGAGTCGGACCACGAGAAGATTGAACAGAGTATAGATCCGCCGGACCAAAGTTGGAGAGCCTCCCGCCGGGAAATCCCATCACCGAGTAAAAATCAGAATGGTTAAAATTAGAACCTCTAGGAGTCGAACTAAGACTATAGATCTCAGCTCCGGTGAGATTAGAAGGCCGAGGAGTCATCATCAGTGACCGTCTCGACGCGTTTGATTTCCTCACCGTAACATGAAGCTTCCCGTCGTTTCCGATCTCAGCATCCGTCTCAAGAAAATCATGACCGTCGAGAGAAACGACGTCGGACTCAACTTTAAAGGAGACAATGGACGCACCAGTCTCAGGGAACTGCTCCATAATCAAAAGCTTAGCGCCACGGTACTCGAAGAGAAAGAGAAGGAGAGTGTACCAAATGATACACTGAAGAACAACGACTTGAACCATGAGAGAGCCAGCGTAAGTTCCGTACATGGCGATCAACAAAGGGATTCCCATGACAAGAGTGTTTGGGAGAGTGCTGAGAGAGAAGATGGTGATCATCCATTCCAAGCTACCGTTCTTGGTTAGATTAGCCCATAAACCAAGCAAGACGAGCATGATGATCTTTTGAAGCGTGTCGGCGGCGACGAAGCGGAAGTTCATGGCGTAAGGATCGTTGGTGGAGATGAAGTGGAAGGAGAGGAGAGGGACGGCGAAAATGGCGACGAAGCGATTGATGCCGGAGCACTGGTCAGGGGAGAATATCTTCCACCACTGCACGGATCCGTAGGCAAGAATCATGGCCACGTACAGTGGCACCACGGCGGTGAGGACGGTGTACAAGTCGTGCCACGTAATCATTTTTTACTTTTCCGGTGGGAAGAATAATAAAGAAACCGTTAAGAGAGAAAAGTACAGTAATACAGTATTTTTCAAGGATTCGGTGAAGGGACTTCATCATATATAGAGGCTTTGAGGCACTGACAGTGTCATCATCATCAGCACACGATTACGTTTTTAAGTTTAATTAATTATTTTTAAGTGAGAGATCAAATGGGTTTGTATGTATGTACGTAGTTGAGTGGGGACACGTGGCTAATCGCATGTGGGGGGAGTTTTCTGGCGGGACGTGGACAGTTTTATGGAATAGTCGTGCTTTTGCTACTATCTTATTATTACGAAAAAAGTGGTCAAGTTTTTGCACTTTTTAAAGTTGCCAGAAAAAAGTCATAGGGAATAATACGAATTACTGTGTCTAGTAATTTGAGTTTTGATACCAAATTGAATTAAACTGGGAGGGCAGCCACACAAAAATTACAAGAAGAGCAAATTAGTGTCATTAGTGTTTGGTCCAAGCACTGTTGGACCGTTGAATTTAATACACATTTATTCTCAAAACACTTCTCTATCCAATCCACCAACTCAGGAGCTTTCTCATTGACCAGCAGCTCAGCTTATTCTTCATTTAGAGGTCTATCAATTTGCTCCTCCTGGACTGTACTGAGTCTCAATATTGCTCTTCGCTTATCTGATTCTCAATGCAATAGCCACGAGTACCACTAAGCCTTGAATGGCGTTGCAATCGGAATAGTAGTCAAGAGAAGGCATAGTCAGACTTGTTCTTCAATATTCTCTTGCATTATTAACATGTAGTTAACATTTTGAGAAGCTGATCTGATGCATTCAGTAAGAATAACTGCAAATGAAAATAGGTTCTTTTTTGTAAAGTAAATTATTGGACACATATAACACATATGTTTTCAAAAGAAGAGTAGTAATTTGAGCTTATGAATTTTCCGAAAAAATTTCTCAATGTCATTCTTTGCTTTTACTATCTAGTTAAATACAGTTATGATCGGTTTCACTATCTCAAAAGGCACGTCGAACTTGTCTTCCAGCTCGTCTTGCCAATTAGTGACCCGTGATCGCTGATCTCATAGAATTTGTTGTGAATTCGATTAAATTTGATGAATCTCAAAATGCACAACTAAGAAAATATATATTTTTTGAGGCAAATACTTTTTATCCTCTAGGGTTTTTCATTCTTTTATTAACCGTGTGAATAATGAATTACAAATTCTACACTTATATATAGGTCTCAGGACATATAAATAAGGGATACTCACAAAAATGTCCCTTTTTCAATACCTTTTTTCAAAAATGCCCCATTTGGCTGTCCATTTTTAAAAATACCCCTTTTTATGTACAAAATGACTAAATTACCCTTCTTTTAATAAAAGATATCACAAATATATAAGAAAAACATGAGAATGTGCACACATCAAAATTACAAATTTGATTTTGTAAAAACTTGTAAAACCTTTAAAATACCTTGTAAAATTTTCTTGTACAAATTTTTCCCTCCAAAAATTTTTTTTTGCGGGAAAAGTGATTCCGCAATTTTTTTGGCATTACATTTTTGGCGTGAAAAATTTATAAGGTATTTTAAAGGTTTTTTACAGGGTATTTATAAGGTTCTACAATGTATTTTAAAAGGTTTTACAACGTATTTATAAGGTATTTATAAGATATTATAAGATTTTACAAGCTACTTTATAAGGTTTTACAAGTTTTTTATGAGGTTTTACAAGTTATAAATACCTTATAAACCTTATAAGTATCTTGTAAAACTTTTTAAAATACATTGTAAAACCTTACAAAACATCTGTAAGTACTCTGTAAAACCTTTAAAATACCTTGTAAATTTTTTCCGCCAAAAAAATTGCGGAATCACTTTTCCCGCAAAAAAATTTTTTGGGCGGGAAAATTTTTACGGGAAAATTTTACAAGGTATTTTAAAGGTTTTACAAGTTTTTACAAGTGTTTTGGTGGGAAAATTGCGGGATCACTTTTCCCGCCAAAAAATATTTTGTATTTTGTAGACCTAATTTTGTTTCAAATAAGGGTAAAATGGTCATTAAAAATTAAAAGAGGGCAACCTTAAAAATGGACTCTCAAATGGGACATTTTTGAAAAGGGGTATTGAAAAATGGGCATTTTTAACAATTTCTCTATAAATAATATAATTGAAACACGAGTATAACCCTGAAAACGGTACACGTCGATTTTGAGTCACTTTGAACACGATCTCCGGCTTTACGGGGTTTGAGCTTATTTTGGTTACTTCAAGTCTTCAACGTAGGGATCTTGAAACTTGAATTGGGTCTGGCTTTGATACCTTGGTAGTTAGGTTGTTAATAGATAAGCTCGAATCTTGGCGACCAAGGCCACAACCACCATAATACTGGTTTTAATCCGGGATGAGGCTTAGGTTCGAAGTCTGACACCAACAATATACTCAAACTCAACATGTTCGATAAATTAAATTAAAACTTATGTCGTAGCCAACTGAAGTAATGGCATCCAAATGAATTGGCGATAACAAATTATAGTTTCATTTCTCTCCACAATATTTATAAGTGTTATTGTAACAATGATTATTGCTTGGTAACCAAAATAGTCTTAGGAATATCATTCACAATTTTACAATTTTATCTGCTAATTATTGATAGGCCCGGCTCACTCATCGGTAAGACCCGGTGCTATACAAAAAAAAATCCTATCTTTAATAAAAAATTTATATATATATATATATATTTACAAAAAGTTATATTTCATAAATTATTTTGTATTTTATAGCTATTTGGACATGTTATTTTTGTTTATTAATTTTGGGCCTCAATATTACCTTTTAAAATAAAATTTTGGGACCTTTACATATAGATATTTTATAAAATTTCAGCATAATTAAATAATTAAATAATAAAAAAACTATGAATTTGGACCTTAAATTTGTTGGACCCGGTGCAAATGCACCACTTGCACATGCCAATAACCGGCCCTGATTATTGATAATTGATGTGTTACAGTCTTGCTGATAATGACCTTGAAACAGTCATAGTTAGCTCTCTTCCAGAACCTGTGATTTAGATAATCTTGCTCAAATTCAAAGGATCTCATTGATTAAGCACTTGATAATATCATTTGCCGTCCAAGATCATATTATTATTATTCCACCCGCATAAGACACCTCAATTATGACTACCAATCACATAGATACAATATCTTATGATCCTTTTTTTGTTCTTCTTTTCTAGAGACGAATAGAGTTTGACCCTAACACTACTTGATACTTGATACGACCCAATCATTAATCATGGGATGCTGCAAATTGTTTAAGAGAGTGAGTATTTGCGGACGAGGGGGTATATATATTTGTTAATTAACGACATATTTTCTAACTCACACCTAATCACATGGCGAAGACCGAAGAAACGAGAGCACGAGTGATCACAATCACCATTAATCGTTTTTTTTTTGTTCTTTACATAAACTACAAATAAACTAGCTAGCATTCAAACACATATTATAGTATCAAGATTACGATGATATAAATAGAATTATAGACCCTTGGATAGAAAAGTATAGAGTTTGGCGTACCCAGAGCCGGCCCAACAAATTTATGGGCCACAAGCAACAATTTTTTTTTGGACCTATAAAATTAATAAGCTAAAAAAAACTGAAAGTTTTATAAAGAGCAATAATGAAGCTTCGAAGCCTGCACCAATTTTCTCCATTAACTTAAACGTAACCACCTGAACTAAAGGATACTTTGTTAAAATTGGAGGCTGAAAATTTACTTATATTTAAGAGGGCCACAAGCTGATGCTTCATCAGCCTGTCCCTAAGGCCGGCTCTGGGCGTACCTACAAGATCAATGCTCTTTTCGTATGCTTGTAATACTAATATATAATAAACACATGCAAGTTCGTTCGTTAGATATAATATCTCACTATGGATCAAATCTTATGGTAAGACACAATGATCTGGATTCTGGTCCCATGCATAAGAAAAGATCACAGCTGTGATTTTCTCAAAACGAAAAAGAGATAAAGCGTCCTTATTATTCCTTAAGCAGACGCTGATGGGTTTAACAAACCAATGAGAGGGGTACGTATGTCTTGATCAAGTCTGGTGTCTCGAAATAAAGATACCATAATGATATCACGTGACGCGCACATGGTCCATTCCCATACATGCCTTTCTACCTCCCGCCGGGTCGTCCCCGTCGCTACCAAACCCCAAGGCCTCAAAAACTTTTTGTATTCAGTTCCCAATTTTTTTTTCTTTTTCTATGAATGTAGATTTTGGGTAAAATCCTTTAGTACGTTTACGTACTTTAGAACCTAGGGTTGAAAACTTGAATGTAAAATTAACGATGGCACATAAACGTAAAAGAGTCATTTTCCCCTCTAAGTATTGATATTTGATGAATAATGACCATACATCAGATGTTACTTTTTTATTTTTTTTGAATCTAATGTTAAATTATATTCAAAGAAAAAATATCGTTTGTACAACTAGTGCAACGTTTGTCTGATGTTTAAAATATGTAAAGCTGAAACTCAAAGAAACTCAAAGAAACTCAAAACCTTGATTCAAACCACCTTTGTAGCCCGTTGTCGTATCTTCGATCTCCCAGAAGTTTAATAGCCGAAAGAGTGTTCCGAGTGTGCTTGTCAATCCAAGCAACTAGTTGACTTGCCGAGTTATGAGGTTCTCCATGCCTTCTACCATTCCGCTCTCGCCAAATTGTGTAAACGGATGCTTGAAGGATGTAACGTGCCAAAAAACTCTCGATTCGGTTGTGTTGCATATTGGAGATATAGGAAATGAGGGAGTGACAGTCCGTTGAGTACCTTGTTTTGAAAATGTGCTTAACCAAAGCAGCCCAAATCTCTGACCCATAGCCGCATTGAAAGAAAAGATGGTCTCGGGTTTCTAAGTCGTTATTGCAAAGCACACATCCCACTTGAGAACCCGTGTTCCATTTGTCGATTCTATCCCCTGTTGCAAGCCTGTTAAGGACTGCGAGCCAAACACAAAAAGAGTATTTGGGAGTTGCATGGGGGAACCAAACTCCCTTGTGCCATGTAACTTCATTTGATGTGGTTCTGATTCTGTTCCATGTATCTTTAGTTGAGAAACAGTCTTTGAATGTGTCGTTATTGCCTCGCCAGAGCACTACATCATTGTCCTCTGTCCGTCATTCTCTTGCTACCTGAAGAGCCTCTTCGATTTGGTTTAGAGGTTCTGTCTGATGCCTTCTTATTCGGCGGGTAGACCAAGCCTCTGCGACAGTGAGGCTTCTATTTATTCCCAGATCAATTACTCCTCTATCTCTTGTCACCTCCATTAGTCTCCCACTACAAGAAAACATGTAATTAGCGACCACACATTAAGTAGCGTAGTAGTCGCTAAACCTATTAAGACGACAGTTTGGCGACTAAAACACGTAGTCGGTAAACCTTGCGTCGCTAAATTTATGAGTCGCCAAACAGTCGCCATTTAGCGACTGAATAACTACTAAATTATGTGCCGTTATTTAGTCGCCTAACAGTCGCCAAATTAGCGACTGTTTGGAGACATTATTGCCACTACATAGTGACTCTTTGGCGACTATTTGGTGACTGATATAGCGACTGTTTTGCCACCATATGGCGTCTGTTTAGTTTAAGTATTGGTGACTGAAATGCAACTAATTGACGACTGATTACAGGTTTAATTATCAATTTTACATTCTAATTTATGGAATCCTAAATTTAAAAAAACTATATTTAACAAACAAAGAACCTTGATTCAAACACACAACATAATTCAAACATGTTCACAACATAATATTCAAGCTACATAATATCAAGTTTTTAAGTTTAGACAAGAAAAGCAACTAAAGGAAGGGGAGATGAGATGTTCACTCCTAGGCTTGATCTTGTGAAGCATTAGCAGTCTGGAACTCTTCTGTTTGATCTTCTGAAGCAGACTCGAGAAAGGCGAAAAACTTGGGGTCAGTTTTGGTCAAGTACTTCTTCACCATCCTCAAGTGTTTGATCTCTGCTTGTTGCTCATTAGCAACACGCTTGATCTCTGCTTGCTCAGCTTTCACCCGCAATGCCTCTGCCTCCCGATGTGCTTGGAGAGTCGCTTGTTCTTCTATCTTGCGGTTGGCTTCCTCAAGCTGTGACTGCAAGGAAGTGAAAGCAGAACTGCTTCCTGGGTACTTCCGCTTCCCATTGATGTACCTCCCTAAGCTTCCCATTCCGAAGTATACCCCTCTCTCGTTTGTGACAGTTGACTGCAAAAAAAAGACAAGAGGATTAGTTCTTAAAAGATGAAGTAAGTGATAATAATAAAAAAAAAGAGGATCAACCACATTACCAGAAGGAAGATCTCATCATCCTCCTCTTGAGATAGTTCTGATCGACGGGATGTACCATCAGACCCTTCATCATTCACAAGGGCAGCCAACTTAGCTTCCTTGTTCTTCAAATATGCCTCATGAATTTCCTGCGCCTTCCTATCAACAAAACTCCCATCTTTTTTGGTATGAGTCCTAATGAATATCTCACCAAAAGTAGGTGGTCTTCCCAGCTCAATTTCCTGAAATGTTGTTCACAAAAAAATTCAAATTCTTAAGGAAAACCATTATGTAAATAAACAAGAGTGCTTGATGTAACTTACCATCTCTTGCTCGATTTGTAAGAAAGACTTTGGCCCCGATACATGCTTGTGAGGACCAAGACCATTACGGTCAGACATTCGAGCTGCTGATGTGGTTGAACTCTTGGCAAGTGCTTCTTCTGTGTCCCAATACTCACACATTTCCTTCCACAATGTCTTCTCAATCCATGGCGGTCTCTCAGTGGCTCGTTTTGAGCAAGCCTTAGAAACCATGTCCTTCATACGCAGCTGACATATTTTGTAGAATTTCTCTTCAATTACACCGGTCAGTGATGGATGCCATGTGTGTGTTTTCTACAAAACAAGAGGAGAGTTTGATGTTAGTGATCAAACAACCAAACCAAACCAAATGGATACAGACAATAGAAGTTAATTTACCGCGAATTCGAGGAAGTATTTGTGTCTTCTTTCAGTAGGTACACAGCTCCAATTGTAATATGGCCCATTAAACTTGTTTGTGAATACCTTTGTGATCTTCCGGGTCAGCTTACCATTGTCGTGACCAAACCTACAATTACATAAACCAATTAGCAAGCTTTATACACACATAATCCTAATCTACTCAACTTACCATACACACACATATTACTCAATATTAACCCTAAACCTAATATACTCAGCTTACCATATACACACCTAATCTACTTAGCAGATACACACACACATTACTCAATATTAACCCTAAACCTAATCTACTCAGCTTACCAATAGGTTCCAGGCTCAAATGTGGGAGAGATGACCGTTGTAAACTTCTCACGTCCTGGCTGAAGAAGCAACTCATGGAGAGTAGCAAGCGAATCTTCAGGAAGAGTTGATTCCCTTTCATAATTAGCCTCAGCTTCCTCATCTTCATCTTCTTCCGCATGTGAGTTTTGAGCTTGAGAGCTGTGATGTGATACAGAGGCTCGAGGTGGAGGATTTGACGCCTGCCGAGGTGGAGGATTGGAGGCTTCCGGTTGAACCGACGCTGGAGACTGATTGGAGGCTTCCCGTTGAACCGGCGCTGGAGACTGATTGTAAGCTTCCCGTTGAACCGGCGCTGGAGACTGATTGGAGGCTAGACGATGAACAGATCCTCCAGATCTAGGTTGAGTCGATCCGGATGCTCGAAATGGAGTCGAGCCAGATCCGCGAGGAGATCCTTCACCTGACTGGAAAAGTTGCGTCGGAGGAGGATAGTCCCTGATGGTTGGACCCGTTGGAGGTTGTGCAATCGGCTCTTGTTCAGAATCTTGAAGTGGGGCTTGACGATTCGCCGGCGTGAACTCGTAATGGCTGGGAAGACCCCTAGGTCTTCGATTCAAGGTCTTCGATTCAACTCGTACAGGCTGGGAAGAAGTGGGTCGATTTTGGGGGGGAATCTTCGATCCCCTTCCTCTCTTGCCTTTTCCACCACGAGTCTTCATCATTCAAGCGTTCAATGGAGAGATTGAGAGGATTGATGAAGAATTAGGATCGAATCGAGAGAGAAGGAAAGGGGAATTGGGTTAGGGTTCGTCGGGTTCGTCGAGAGAGAAGAAAAGGGGATTAGGGTTAGGGTTTCGCGACTCCGAGTTTATATACTCCGAGCTTAATGGGCTAAAATTACTGGATCAAGCCCGTAAAATCCCAATTAATTGCCCAAATAAAATAAATGAGTCGCTAAATAGTAGCTGTAACTGGCGACCTATTAGCGACTACGTTAATCAGTCTCACATTAAAGACTGATTAGCGACTAATGTTTAATATAGACTACTTAGTCGCTAATACGTCCCTAATTAGTCGCCAAATTTAACGACTACATATTCAGTCGCCGAATTAAGTCGCTAATACCGTGTTTTCTTGTAGTGTCCCTAACTCCGACCAATTGTCATACCAAAAAGAGGTGGCTTCTCCATTTCTAACATCCACCTTACAGAATGTTTGTGCCGTCGCTCTGTACTTGAGCAGTTTTTGCCAAATCCAAGACCCCAAAACAGAGCTCTCTTTCACTGACCAAAAAGAATTTTGTCGTAGAAGGTTTGTTTCTGTCCACTTAACCCATAAAGAGCTGCTGCGGGAGACAATACGCCAGATCAATTTCAAACAACAAACCTCATTAGCTTCACGTACAGAGTGACGTATTGTCTCCCGCAGAGCGTATTGTCTGAGTACAGATGTTACTTTATTAAACACAACGATTGAGTCTACTTTAGTCTTTATGCAAGCGTGCGATAGTTACTTGTCTAGTTAAGACTGCTAAAACTTATTAAGGGCCTGACTGGTTTAAACGTAGTGGTTGCGGTTGCGGTTGCGGGAGTTTGCGGAAGCGGGCGGTTGCGGTTTCAAGCGTTACCAAGCGTTTTGAAAGACTGGTTTAGCGTTTGAAAATGGATGCGTTTGCGGGAATTTTATGACTGGTAAACCAGCGGGTGCGGTAGCATTTAAATAAAAAATGACCAAAAAAAAATATATATTACAAAAAAAGACATAAAAACACCAATATATTATTATGATAATATTAGAAAAATTGAACATACTTAATAATTAAAAACGTAAATAAAATACTAAATAATTATTCAAAAATAAAGAAATTTTGTAATAAGATAGTACTTTATGCTGGTTTAACACCAAACATTGCATCAAGTAATGAGACAAACTGTAAATAACGTTGAATTCAATCAAAAAGCAAGTGATTTTCTATTCGAGAAAACAAATCGAAACATATATTAAATCAAAAAGCAAAGCAATACATAATGAAAAGAAGAAAAACGATACAATGAAAAATATTCAAATAGTTACACATGAGGTGATGAATGAATAAAAGGATTTATGATACTTACGTTTGGTTCTTGATTTTCATCGGTTTGGGTGGAAGACATTGAGAAAATAAGGTTTTAGAATATCGATTAGGGTTTCCGATGAGAACGTGATACAAAGATGAAAGATATATATAGGATTAATATATTTTATAATAATTATAAGTAAATGTTTGATTTTTTTTTTTCTAAACCCAACCGCTATCGCCCGCAACCGCAAACGCTTGCGGGAAGGAGCTTTTGAAATTCAGCGATTTCGAGCGGTTTGTAGCGGTACAGAGCGGTTTCTATGATTGGTACCAACCGCTAACAACCGCAAACGACCGCTAGCAACCGCTAGGAGGGTGCTAGCAGGAGAACCAATCAAGCTCCAAGTACATACGTTGCTTGCCGTTTTGCGCCATTATCGGACGACCAATAATGATTGCAGGCCTCTAACATAACACCTGGCCCAAACTATGATCACAGCTATAAGCCTATAATGCAACTATTAGATAGAAATCAGAAATGGGGCATTTTATCATAACGGCCTGCTAAAAACATAAGTGGGCCTCTTTAGTTTTTGTTAAACCCAGTAACCGGTCGAGCGAGGAAGATGCAAATCCACAGATTTGTTTTCTAAAAATGACATAACAGCTGACACAATATTTCTGCATTTATATAGAGGGTTTCTATAAATAATGACATAACAGCTGTGACTGGATTTGGTACGAGTCGTTGGAGTTAGGGTAGAATCATTATTTCGTGGGCTTTCTACCGTCGAAACCCAACAATTGCTAGTTGGAGTACTAAAACTCAACAATTGGCCTTTAGCTAGTAGGATTTTGTGATAATAATTTGAGATTTAATTTTTTGTACATCTTATTTTGTTTCAAACAAAATTAAGGATATTGGATTTCTGGTTATAAAAATTAATAATAGTATTTACAAAAAGTTGTTGAAGGAACAGAGTCTCAGTCTCTTAGTACTAAAATATTTACACGAAATCATGTGATCGTCAATTTTTTCTGAGCCCAAGGGTTGACTTTCGTTGACTTCTAAACCATACTCCAGTCCAGTGTCTAAGATACATAAATCAATGATCACGCTCTTGCGGCGGAAACGTTTTCTTGGCCGGAACCGGCACCACCGCCCTCGAAGGGCTCGCTGCAGTGGTAACTCGCTCGCAGCGGGGACACATAGTGAGGCTCGAGGCAGAGTTCACTGTTGTTGGGCCAACCTTCATGGCTCTAAGCTCTTCTACTTCTCTATGGAGCCTGTGGTTTTGCTCCGTTAATGAACCAAACCACCTTTTGAGGTACTCGCATTCCATCTCGGTTTGCTTCAATTTGCTCCTAAACCAAACAAATCCAAAATCGGTACGATGCGATTTATTTATTTTTGACATATAAACACATTAAACTCATAGATGTTTTTTCACAACTTGTTAGTTTATAACATGCAAGCAAGGATCAAATGCTCGTCGACGATGCATATACATAAAAATATATTTAAAAAATCATGGAAATGAAAACGCAGGAACTGCCGAATGAATTATGAGTCAAAGGGCATTGATGAGAAAGTAAGTACACAAGGCAGAAAAAAAGAAAACACATTGATTGATTTACTTGAAATTTATAAAATTTAATAAATCTAAAACATATAAATAATTGAGATAAAAAGAGGCTATAAAATATATTTATTAAAAAGGGTGTGGTTATGATTATAGTTATTATAACTTATAATTCGGGAAACCGTCATAATATTAATAGTAATACGACCAATGTTGAAACTCTTCTTATTTATTGCACCATATGTACCTTTCCCATCTGTTCACAATTATTGTGGGATCCAAATAAATTAACTCTTTATATATTGAGTCTATAAAAGACAAGACATTCTAACCAATTTAGCTTTGCTTTTTCGGTTTGAATAACAAATTAACAATGATCACTAACGGATTATCTAGATTGAATTAATAATATATGTTATAGACATGAACAAAATATATTCATGCAGAAACTAAAGACATATATATACCTATCGTTACCAGGAAATTGTAATAAACGACTGATGAGTTCATGAAACATCGAGTCATTGACACGTGAATATTTAGGTATATGAATTAATGTATACACGTATCGTATTGACGTACAGGGGCCAAAGTGTTTTGTAAAACTGGCTCCAAGTTACATCACACATTAAACGTGTAATGGATATCACAATTGGCGGCTCCGAATGCTGTTGTCACTTGTGAAAGTAACCATGCAACAACACATATGTACGTGATGTTGATATATAAAACTACTTCAACATTAATTAATATATTACTTTTTATTATTATGTGTGATTAATTGAGTGGCTGTTAATCTATTTCCGTAATTCCTTTGACTTCAAAAATAGGAATTGACATTTTCCTTCTATATGTGTAACAACAACTAAACAAGTGGTGACTCTTCAAGAATTTAAGAAGGACCTAGAAGGAAAACATTATAAAATAAATATTTGATGGAGGAATTAATGAGAAATAATTTATGAAAAGGACAAGATTAACTTTATATTATTTAAGGGTACGACTTATATATGTTAACGGGGTGGGTCGAATCCGATTCAGATTTCATTTTTTCTGCTTTATTTTTATATTCCGTCAACGTTTAACGCTTATATTTGTGAACTCTCTCGTTAATCATCAACCACCCGCTTATTATTTTAACCTTATTTATACTCAGATATTTATTCACCAGTGATGTAAAAAACAAAAGTTGGTTTAGAAAAAAAAAGGAAAATAAAATCGTACCTTGCTCTACGGTTTTGAAACCAAACTTCAATTTGTCTTGGCCGTAGCATCAAATGCTTGGCAAGTGCTTCCTTTTGTTTCTACATTTTACAAAATAAAATAAAATAGAGAAACATTCAATACAATTCTTTTTGTTCTAAAAATATAAATAAAGATATAAAAACAGAAGTAATTATGTTTTATTGTGAATAATAAATTACGGGATTAAGGGTATGATTCTGTCTGAAACTATCTTCAAGAAGACGTGACTGTTCTCTGGTTAGACGAAGTTTCTTTCGCGGAGGAGCAGAGCCATCGTGACTGAATTCTTCATCGTCTCCGTCTTCAGACGACGGCAATCGATTCATGTCTAGCTTTAGCTGGTCTCTTCCTCCGCCACTTCCTTCATCTGAAACTTATTGCGTATATAAATTATATTAACAACGACAAAACGAAAATTTGTGATCAAAGAGAAAATAAGACGATGAAAAAACTGAATATCTTTTTTTTTTATTGTTGTCGATATCAGTTTTAAGATTTTGAAAAAACTGATATGGTTTTTCCATGTAAAATAAGAAAACAGATAATCTGATAATCAAACAAAAGAAACATAGAATACAAACACAAGCCTCATAAATATATACTTGTGCATATAGTTGTTTATTTTGATTATATAAATAATATATATTCTAGTGTAAATATGTGTGTAAAGCTTACCGGAGGGAGGGGAGGAAGAGAAGCCTGGAACGGAGATAGTAAGATCCAAGTTTGAAGAGTTTTCGGGTAAAATCGCCATTATATTGATCAATTAATTTTAGGGTTCTTAAGAGGATCGAAGAAGAAAAGGGTAAAGTTTGAGAGGAAAACTCTCAGTTTAATAGTATAAAAGAGACAAACTTGAAGCGTGACGATGCCTTTACATTTATACATACACACGCATGCGTAATCCATAGATCGAGCATATAGTGCTATATGTATATACGTACGTATATCATTGTCGTCATATGTACGTAAATAGTAGTTTAATTTTATCATAAAAACAAAGTAATTAAGGAGAAAATATTAAGATGCGTTTGGTATCATCAACCTATAAAATTATTTTAACAAGTTTTTTTTAGATAGTATGAAAAATTGTTTTTAAATCAAAAATCTAAAATTTTTGAGTCAGTACTATTGAATATACAATATAGTAGTAATAAATAGAAGGAGCGGGGGCCGTTGACTGAAGTCCGCCGGTCAAAGGAGGAATTATGAGAAGAGTCGTCGGATAAGTACCACGTGTCAATCAGTAAATCAATGGTGGAGTAAATGCTGACTCCGTGTGGGAAACTAACCAGCAGGTTTTCTCTTTGTTTTATTGATTTCTTTTTTTAATTAATTTGCCATTTATTACTTTTTATTTGTTTTTAATTTTAGTTTTTATGATCGATTCTCTCCTTTTTCCGTAGGAACCTGAGTCGGTCCAAATATTGAGACCCCTGAAGAACTCTTCTTACTCTATACGCCTCCACATTCCATTATCTCCCACTAATTTATTATTTATTTTACGTTTTTTTTGTTTCACTTTTTGTACAAGCATATAGGTTATATAGATGATCGTGCTTGTTATTAATGGGAGAGTGAGAAATAATACTATATAACTGGTGAAAATTATTGAGATAGAAACGCATATTCAATAATCCTAATTGCTTACATTAACTTGGGTTTGTTGAATTTTTGTTCGGTTTAAAGTAGACGCATTTAAGACATCATATGAATTTGTTTCCAGATTCAGTAATAGCTTATATTAACTCTGGGTCAATGTCCACCGGCTAACCATGGAAACATCTAACGTTCCATCTATGATTTTAAAGTCAATTTTTGTAACGTTTCTTTATTTACTCTATAACTATTTTGACTAAAATAGTTTAATAAAAAAAGTTTTCTTTTTTTTTGTATGTATGTTTTTGTTCCTACAATTGAACCACACACATTATAAATTTGTTGACAAATAAGTGTATGTGAAATTTAACAATACTACGTGTATTGTTCGTTTTATTAATATAATTATAAGATAACATACTTGACCGGTCTTTAGACCTTTTGTGGTGCATTCTTGGTCATTTCATTTGCATGAGTCATATATTTTTAATTTGTATATAATAAGCACTGGATTATTAGATCACACACGTTCCTTTAACTGACTGCTTAATTATTTGGTTGTGTCCACGATTAGATTAGTATATCCAAATTTCGTGATTATGACAATCATATACTCCATCCGTTTCATAATATAAGTCGTTTTGGAGAAAAAATTTTGTTTCATAATATAAGTCGTTTTCAAGTTTCTATACACTTTATATATTACTTTAATATTTTATAATTATTTATATTATGCAGTCTCTTTTATGATTGGTTGAACTTTTTAAAAATATATCTTTTTAATCTGCGTGTTTAAAGCTAAAACGACTTATATTATGAAACAGAGGGAGTAGTATTTGCTCATTCATATTTCATATTCTATAAAAAAGAAATTTGTAAAAGTTGACAAAAGAAAAATAGTAATCATTTTCTCTTTTCTGCTTTGAGAAACACCATGAGTCCAATATATTCTCCTGCTAGCTCGTGAAACGCATGAGAATAATGTTTCATTGTACACTCATACTGACCACACTTAATTACAGAAAAAGAAAACTTATTATTCAGAGGTAATGGTGCATGGGACGACCCAATAATATAGTTTTTCATACTTAAAGCATATAGTATTAAGTAGTTTACTTTTTTTGTTTTTGTTTTTTTTGCTTTGTTCACATATTAAGTAGTTTACGGTTTACCATGGTGGCAAAATAGTAGATAAGGGGGTAAGTGATTTTCGTGTGGATTGATGAAAATATTTGTATGCACTTTGTGAAATTACGTTGGTCAAATAGTAATCAACAAAACTGAAGGTCAAGGTCATTTATCAATTTGTTTTAGTACAATAAATGTAGGGTTATCTAGTGTATATTTCCAAAATAAATTAGTCCTGATTATCTTTTTTTTTTTTTTTTTTGGTAAAGACTGATTATATTTGCTGGTGCATGATGATGGTTAAAGAAAGAAAATGTTTAAGACAGTTGTTATATATCAGCCAGATTTGTGTAGCTGCTACTACTGCTAGTCACCGTACCATAGTGGCAATTGCTTTAAAGTTTTTACAAAGCAAAAATTTTTCTAAAACTTTGAAATAGATTGAATTAAGATTTATAAGATTTGACTTTTTTTTTTTTTTTTTCTCACAGCCAAAATATTTCTATAATTTTTTTTTTCTGTAGATAGTCTTATTTTTTAAAGCATATAATTTTCAACTTTCCAAAATTTAAAATTTTACAGCAAAAATACTACATCACTAAAATCTATAGTCACAGCCAAAACATCTACATCATAAAATCTACAGAAAAAAATCTAAAGCTACAAGCAGAACCAATCAAGCCCATATTCTTTGTGTCGTCGATCGAACATAACTACAATCATTGTCTACTTCTTTTATTGGAACATCCGAATATATATCTGTAAAAATATATGATTCATCAAAATAATGTTCTTCCAAAATTTATGGTTAAGGGCTTAAAGAGCAATGGTTAGAATATTGATAATTTAGTAGTAAGTGTAACAGTGTCATAGTGACCACTCTCTTTCAAGTCTCAACGGTTGAAAGAATTCATTTGTTGTGTGGATTTTATCTATAGCTTCAATTATTACTGTCATGGAAGGATGATCCCCAATTTGTACAAACAACTTTTGTAGCTTCCGATGAGCAAATCATTCGTCTTGGGACGTACACAGATTTAACTTCCGACATCACTATCTTCTAAAGTCAAAAAGTTTCTGTCTTGTCTCTTAATCATTTTCATTCTGCTCTTTGGATCCAAACCCTTCTTACCTATATCATCTGCTTTTGCTACTCAATAAGGTTTCAATTTTCAATTCGAACAATTTAGCACAGTTATAAAGGTTACACAAACACATTCAGATATATATATAAGGGATTCTTGTTAACAAAACAAGGATTAAAAGCCGGCATAGTTATGTGTGATAACTTTTGGTCTTGTAGTGTTCAAATTAAACATGAGAATTGCCTTTTCATGATTGTCTTTATCAACCCACCTCCCATGCTAGTTTTATCATAAACGTATGTATATATCCAAAATGTAAAATCCTATTAGTCATCATCAAAATATTTGCCGACCAGCACCAATTATTATACCTATAATAAATAAAAGGACACCAAAAACATGTGAATGTTTTGTGTATGGTTCAATCTCAAACATGATCTCTTGATTATACAAAAATATGTTTGATCGCTGATAAACTCGATACAATCAAGATCTAGAATAGAAGCTACAATGGATTGAGTGTTAAGACGCATACAAAGAAGACGCAGAAGAAATGATTCAGGCACAAGCAGTGTCAATGAGATGCGAAACAAGTTGCCAACACTACAAGTTTCAATATGGAAGAGAAAGGACAAAGGAGGAGACAAGGAGGTTAGTGGGCCCCACTGTTTGATGATTGGGTAGGAAACATTTAGTGGGCCACCACTTGTCTCTTTGTCCCTCCCTCCCACCGTAAATCAATCTCTCCTCATTGGTTTGCTACACAAAAAAGAAAGAAACTCCTGTGGGTCGGTCACTCACTCACCATTCCTTGTTCCTATTACCACTTTCTATATTACTCCACACTCCACAAAACTCTTCTATAAACTTAGTAAGAAGCATAAAGCTACCACTAATTTTTTTAACTTTTATAGATCCCATTAGTTCACGTCCTATTCAAAGGCATCAATTCCAAGTCACACATGAATGGGTCTCTTGTTGGACACAAAACTTAAAGCTTAGATGACACCAAACATGCATGTTGGATCTATGCTATTATGGGCACATAGGATTAATCTGATGAATTTGAACACCGAAAGACTATACTACTACTACAACATGTCATAGTACCAAAATACTAAAAGGACATACCAAGTATGTACTATGTACATTGGCCTGTGCAACCTTTTTTAGTCGCCCAGGAGACAAAGTGGCTGTCTCATGCTTAGCTCAGCTTTCAGCGCTGGAAACTTCTCCAGGTCATGAGAATCTCCTAGAACGTTCTGTGCAAACACAAGATCAAAGGCAAAGTAATGAATCCAGAGGCGTAGAAATATATCATTTCACCGTAATGTGATGGGAGAATGGATGTTTACCAAAGCGGCGATGTGGGCTTCCTGAAGCATATTGCCGTCTATCTCTAGCCTAGCGACTGGGAACTCTGGCAAGTGTCCAGACTGTTTCTTCCCAAGCAAATCACCAGGTCCACGTAGAAGAAGGTCTATGTTTGCCAAGTAAAACCCATCTGATGACTTCCCCAACATCTTCAACCGTTTTAGGCTATTGGTAGTTGACCCAACTAATAAGCACTTGGATTTTCTAGTTCCTCGCCCAACACGTCCTCGGAGTTGGTGTAACTGAGCGATTCCAAATCTTTCAGCATTCATGACAACCATCATTGATGCGTCTGGAACATCAACACCTATCTCTATCACCTGGGTGGACAGAAGTATCTGTGTTTCTCCACTTCTGAATTTGTTTAGAGCCTCTTCTTTGTCGTCACTCTTCATCCTCCCGTGTAACAGTCCGCAATTGAACTTCGGAAATTTTTTGGCTACTATTTCGAGCTCAGCAGAGGCAGCACGGAGCTGTGGCAGTTGCTCTGATTGGTCAATAACAGGATACACAACGTATACTCTCCCTCCAGATTTCAGGTCTTTCAGCATCATCTGTCAATGGAAAAATGATAGGTTTAGATATCATCTACTGTGGAAAGTTTAAAAATCAAAGTCTTGAATGATTGTTTCTTTAATGACGAGAGTCAGAAAAAGAAATGTAGTTATTGTCATAGGTCTTACTGAGTAGACTTCCTTGATGCCAGTCTCGTTTCCCTCGAAAATGTGTGTCTCAACTGGTATTCTTCCAAGTGGCATACCAGTAATCTGAAGAAACAAAGAGTTGCAGTCACTAAAATTGCTTATAGACGTTTAACACATGGAACAAGTGAGTTTCAACCAGACGGATGAACGTGGAAACGTTTAACATACTTGGGTCAGAGATATATCCCCGTATAAAGCTAAGGCAAGTGATCTCGGGATAGGGGTGGCTGACATGGCAAGAACATGAGGAGCCATACTGAGATCAGCTTTAGAAGTATCATCAGAGTCAGATGATCCACTTTTTGATATCATAGATGTCCCATATAACTGCATAAGTCAGGCCACAATAAACTTCGGTTTACTAATTATATGCTTACATCGATAAACAAAAACGAAAACTAAAGACATAAATTCATTTCATGTCACCGATCAAATGATCACCATGGATCATTACTGTTTATTTTTTCATGATAGTTCAACTAGAGTGATTAAACCAGTACTTATCTGATAGAATCAAAATATTCTAGGAACCTGACCTTGCTGTTAAACTTTCCTCTCTGGATTACACCAAACCGTTGCTGCTCGTCAACTACAGCAATACGTAATGCAGAGTACTCTATCTTTTCAGCTATCAGACTGTGAGTTCCAATTATAAACGATATAGCTCCACTTTGAAGATCCTGTCATAGTGTCATCAATTGTCAGCTATAAGGAATACAAACTTATTGTATCATTTAAAAAAACATATTAGCTGCATGACTTGCCTGGCGAATCATACGTGACTGCTTTGCGGGGGTTGAACCTGTGAGCAATCCAATGGTTGGCTTGGATGTTACCCCCTCCATATTCTCCAACAGATCACGACACTGTTCATAATGCTGGATGGCAAGTAATTCTGTGGGGGCCATGAAAGCTGCCTACACGTGAGAAAAGAGTAACTCAAATAACAAATTCAACTACATGAAAAGAATGAGTCATTAGAGGATTTCTTGAGAAATTAACTTCACATGGTGAAATTAATTAAGGTCAAAGAGAGATTCTATTAACCAACCTGGTAACCAGATCCTATGACCTCCATGCACGCTAAGAAAGCGACCACTGTTTTGCCACATCCAACATCACCCTTAAAGATAAACCGATCTATTAAGAAACTTTTGTTTTGATAAAAATAAACAAATGTGGCAACAGTAAAATCTGATTCTGATAGTCTGGTAAGATTGGCTAAAGCCTACAAAGAAAGAACTAATCTATAACCGAGAAAAAGAAAAAAAACCAGCCAGCTCAGCTGACAAAACTACCTGCAAAAGCCGATTCATTGGAACCGGACGCTTTAGATCCCATATTATTTCTGAGACAGCGCTTAGCTGGCTAGGAGTAAGGGAATATGGTAAAGCCTTCAGAAAACTCTTGGTGAGAGTGGACCATTCTTCAATATAAACGGAATTAAGCACTGGCTTTCTAAACTTTTCCAGCAATACATCTTTCTCTATTTTTGTGCCAAGGCCTTGAAGCATTTGGTACAAGCGTGCCAACTGTGTAGGAGAACAAAATTCAATGGACTAATCGTTTCCACTAACAAATTAACACTAAGAATTCTGTTTCTGAGAAGACAATTATCAAGAAGCTAGTTACCTGTAGGTAAAAGAATTCGTCGAATATAAGCCTTTTGCGAGCTAAATCAGCCTCATCTAAAGTCTTTGGCTCGTGAATACCAACATAGGCCTACATTTACAGCAAGTAAAAAAATGAAAAGCAATTGAGAACATAAAATTTTGTAGTGGATTAAAGAAGAAGTTAAGCAAAGAGCATGCTTCAAAGAGAAGCAAGACTTACATCATTAAGAGATGGTAGGCCAAAAACTGTAGTAATTTCCTTAGGAATCGGATCCATATTGGCGGGGAGAACCCGCAGAGCCCTAAGAGATAAAAAGTGGGTGAGGTGTGATAAAAAAGCAAACCAATCATCGAAATATGTAATGCTTAGTTCTGAGAAGTTCAGGTATTTTTTATGATATATGAAGAACAATCCCTATATTCAAGCCAGTGCTGAAACACTCAAGGTGAGGCTTTTACTCAAAATCTAAGCGATTCCCTGATAATCTGATATGGCATCAGAACTGCTGTTTCATTTACTTTTCAATTTTAGATAATGAAACAAATAATGCAATATTTTACTAACCAGTGAAGATCACGGAAAAAAAAAGAGAAAGAAAACCTGGAAATGACATCGCTAAGGAACTTTGGGTTCAACCCTCCTTTAGAAGGGTATATAGGATATGGTCTCCCCTGGGCTCGATGAGAGGATTCTTCTTCATCTTTGAGTACATCAATATTGTATTCCCTCATTTCAAAATGATCTTCTGCACGCAATGACTTAACCTAGATATAGAAGAGATTATTAACAGATTCTTGAATTAGCACAGTTGCCAAAAACTTTCGTCCACGTAAATCTGATTCTTTAGGGATCTTTTATCGTGCTAAAACCAGTCTAAACTTCAAAATATGACTTCAAGAAGAGAGCTAAAGACTTATGAGGCAGTCTGAATTAGTAAAATACCTAAGCAAGAGATAAATATAAGTACAAAGACAACTTAAGGGAAGCAACGGAATTACCTTTCCACTAACGCATACAAGGTCCCCGACTTTATGTTTCTCTTGAATAGTATTAAGAAAGGGTTGCCAGGTAAAGCGAGTCCCCCTAAAAAACTTCTTCAGATGCAAAAAAATTGATTTTCCTGCTTTATCTTCAGCATTATAACTCAGATTCTCCGGAGTTCTGTCTCTGCCTGAGATTTCACAGCTGACAATAACCTCGAGAAATGAAAATGAAGAGCTAGCTCTAACTCCCCTGCACATTGAATCGCAGAGTTCAAATTTGAATTTCAGAAACGTGTAGATGCAGTTCAACACAAAAGGCATAAGCAATACATGAAGGTTGCTGAATTGAGAAATTATCAACAGAAAAACAGTGGCAATAGAGACGATTTCTTGACAAAGATCTTTCTTTGAGTATGTTTGAGATGAACTTTGGAAAGATATCAGAAAGAAATACTGACTTTGAAGACAAGATCTTCCCAACAAATATCAAATACTGTCCATCCTCAATATCAACCTGTGCATTCTGCAAATCTGCATAGGTTCGAGGAAAATGATGCAATAATTTCTTCATCTGCATCGAAAGACAATTTGAAAAATGGTTTGAAGCCTTTCATCGGGAAGAAGCTGTTGTTTCTATGTATTCAAATGCTTACCGTGTGAAAGCCACAGCTGTCTAGCTGATTACTGTGCCTCTTACTTAACCCAGGCAGAGAATCTATACTAGTACCCAGAAATTGCTGAGCAGCAAAAACATCAGACGTTGTTTCAACTTCAGAAGTAGCAGTTTTGCTTGTAAAAGAGGAACCATCTGATATCTCTTCTCTGGGATGGGAAGAATCATCATTCTGTAAAAGCTCAGGACAGAAGGAAGATAATGTTCTGGAAAGATTGTCAGGATCAAACCATCCTCCATGCATAGGAGTGGGAAGGAAACTGTTATCAGCTGGCGTTTTAAGAATGCTACTTGATTGATGGTAAGATTTGCTATGGGAGTATAATTCGACGGGACGAGAATCACCAAGAATGATAGAAGGGAATCTCTTACACGCCAAAACAAGATCTTTCTTAACTTGGTCATCAGATTTCTTGTCCAAAAAATCATCAACATTATCACACTCCATCAAAGCAGCAACCTGAGTAATAGAGTAAGAAACCACAAGCATTTGAAATGCATAGAGAAACATGAATTCGTATAGCAATAAAAAAACAATGAATTTACCTTAGAAATCAACTTGGACTGGTTTTCGAGCCTAGCAGCGGCATACTTGTCAACTTGTTCGAGAAGATTGTCAGAAAATTTATGCTTTGAACGGTAAGGTATGGAGAAGAAGAAGAAATTACTCAACCTAGAGAAGAACCAGCTTGATTGGTTAATTTCCATATAAGCAAGACAAGTTGAGAGAATCACAAGAAGAAAGTACCTGATTCTTCTATTCCAGTTTCCTCTCTGAGCTTGGATTACAATGACACTACGCAATCTTCTACCAGCACAACACTGACAACATTTCAAAAAACAAAAATGACATGAGAGAGAGACGTTCTACGACTACGAAGATACAAGGGGACGAGTACCATGTTACAGGGTTGCACCATGGATAGAGTCACTGCCGCCATTGGAGATCAAAACATAGCTTTTGCCTCAAGAAGAATTGTTCTCACATCCAAGTCCGAAAAGGGTTTCTGAGGCTAATCAACAGACAAATCAAAATCGAGCGATAATTGATTGATCAAACAAAGGATTGGAATTGGGTTTAGGCTTATAAGAAGACTTCGCTGAAAATGGAACCTCAAATTCCAAGTTCCTGAGTACAAAATCGAGTTAAAAGTTTTTTGAGTCTTGGACAGCTTCGAGACTTGAGGGTTTAATTTTATTTGTCTTAAATCTTCAAATTAAAAACTACTACTACTTATTTAACAACTAAATTAATTTGATCGATTCATAATCCAGTTTGAAATTGTTAATGTACATGAAGATTATCAAGACTCATAATCATTTCTGATGACGATATTTGCATAGATTAGCTTATGCAAATATCTTTCAGAGAATTGAGTTTTGCTTGCTATTGTTTATTATTGTAGACATCAACATCTACTATAAGCAAATGAATATAGGTAAATGTAATAAGGATGGTTCTAAAGAGTAAATAAATATATATATATGAATTTCAAGTTTCAAGAGAAACCATTACACACACGAGATTCCAATATGACAACAAGAAGAAGAGACAACTCAGAGAGACATGATACAATAGGCAGAACACAACAATCAATGGTTTGCTGCTAAACAACTTGATAATCAATTTTTCTGACTAAGACACTGCAGAGGAGACGCCCACACATCTGGAAGCACAGATACTATCACTCCTCATTAGACATGCTGACCGTTTTACCGGAGTTGCTGCTTTGTCTACCTGTGTTGTCTTCTGTGACGATAGGCCAGTTGCAGTGTTTGGAGTCTGTGGAGGTGTAAACACCACTGAAGCTGAAGATGATGCTTGAACTGAATCAGAACCTTCATCCTCTGATGAGCACACCCGTTCTCTGCAACAAAACCCAAACACCTACTTATAGCCCGATTCACTTAAACTCATGACGGTTCACTTTCAGCAAGTAGTATGACTCACCTAGGAAGTGAAGTGTACTTTCTCTGATGTGGTGGGGAGTTGTGTTCATCTTCATCGTCGTTGTGCTCTTCGAGTCGGGCAAACTCTTGTTTGAACTGATCAACTCCGCTGGATGTCAGGATCAATTCACAAAGATCAGACACAAGTTCTTTTCTACGAAGAACAAAGTTTATTGGGAAATGGGGCAATACCTCGGGTATAGAAAATGAGAGTTGATGTTCTCTTCTCCTTGTAGATACTCTTGCAGCATCTGTGGATGATACTCCAAAATCTGTTTCATATCCAGAAAGAGAACAAAAAAGAGTTTAAGAGATTCCTAAAAACTCAAATAATCATATGTTTGAGTCCCTTAAGCATAGGGATCCTTGACTTGACGGTTTTTATTTACCTCTCTGTACATGAGTTCCCTCACATCATCCCGAGTCAATTTCCTCCTCTCAAACTCAAACTCAAGTTTCGAGATAGGTTGCCTCGATGGTTCATAGTCCACATTTGCCAATCCTTGAAAATACGGATCAGCCAATGCCTGCGGAAAGAAGAAAACAAAAAGCATCAAGAATCATTCAAATGAATGCAAGCACACGGAAAAAAACCAACATTTCAGTGTATTTTCCTCTTACCTCTTCTGCAGAGGGACGGTCCTTTGGGTCAAAAGCGATCAAACGCTGAAGTAACTTCAGCGCCACAGGATCGATATTGGGGAATTTATGGGTGAAAGGTACAGGATCCTTTCGCCTCATGTTACCCAAATACTTTCTAGCCTTCTCATTGCGAATCTACACAGATTCATTATAAACAACTTCATGACATACAAAGCTAAAAAACACACTTGCATTCAAAGCAAGTCTATCTGGGAGAGAGAGAAGCCTCTGTATTGGGAGTTAGTTTAGCTTCCGGGAAAAATAAAAACAAAACAAACCCTGGATAGAGTTATCGGCGACGGAGTTCCAAGCAAATCAGTGACGAGTTCTAGCTGGTGCACAACGTTTTTGCCAGGAAACAAAGGTTTTCCAGTTAGCATCTCTGCAAATATGCAGCCAACGCTCCACATGTCAATCGCTGGCGTGTACTGCACAAACATATCAATTCCATAAGCTCACACATCACAATATGCATAAGTATATGGAAACAGGACAAGGAATAAAGGCTTTACATTAGAATAGAAGGAACCACATAGCTCTGGCGCACGGTACCATCTAGTAGCAACATAGTCCTTGCAAAAGCACATGACAAGATTATTGGTTACTTAGCAAAAGCATTGAATCATTTGCACAGGACAAGATTGGTTACTTAGCGAAAGTATATAATCATTTGAAATCGAATGAACAACAACATACCTCTCAGTTAAACTAACTTACTAGGCATTCTTAAAATGAATTGGACAAGTGTGAAAGACAGAGAAAGATACATACAGTCCAGAAAACGGCAGAAGGGGAATCAGTGAAGGAGACACGAGCAAGTCCTAAATCACAGATCTTGATCTTGCAATCAGCATTAGCGAGGATGTTCTTAGGCTTCAGATCTCTATGGAACACATGAGCTATACAAGAAGAACAAAGAAAAGATGATAGATAGAAGATTCAAAGAAAAAAACAGAAAATCCTCAAGATGAAATTGTAAGAGGTCACAGGGAACAAAGAAACCTTACCTGAGTGCATGAATTTTAAGCCACGAAGAAGTTGGTACAAGAAGAATTGATGATGCTGAGGAGTGAGGTCGTCATTTACCTTAAGAACGTGGTGAAGATCAGACTCCATCAACTCAAAAACAACATAAATATCTTTGAACTCTTTGCGACAAGGAGGGAGCATGATATGCTTGATCTCCACGATATCAGGATGTCGAAGAAGCCTGAGAAGCTTGATCTCTCTGAGGATACGAATAGCGTCTGAAACATGTTCAAACACATTGGTCATCTTCTTGATCGCCACTTTGCCTCCCGTGTGTGGACATTCCGCAGAAGCAACAACTCCGTAGCTTCCTTTGCCAACAACTTCTTGGATCTGATATTGACTTGCTTCACCGTACTCCGTGAAAAACTCTTTCTCCAACATCTTATTGATTTCTCACTGTTAACAACAACAACAAACCCAGAAATGTTATGTAAAAAACAAAACATCCGTAGATCCAATATAGAAACTTAAATCTAATAGATCAAAAACCAAAAGACAAACCCAGAAACAACAGATCCTGATTAATATCCACAAGGAAGAACCCTAATTTTACAACAACAACAACAAAAAAAAAAAAAGAAAGGAAAAAAGGAGAGACCTTTAAGATAATAATCTTGGAAGAAAGAGAAAATAATTCCACGAAGCTGCAACGAAGAAGAAGATTGTCGTCTGAAATTAAAAGCAAAGGAGGGCACACGCTCTTTTATATATATATGATGAATTCGCCTCAAGACAAAACAGCTCATTTAACCATTCGCTGATTACTCTAAATTAAAACACCTTTTAATAATGGAGAAATACCTTTTTTTAAAGAAACAAGTTGCCTCAAATAAAAAAAAAATTATCGCCCGACGAGATACACATGATGGCCAGTTCCTCCGAATCCAAGAAGAGCTACTATGACTTTGAAGGATAAGAAAAAAAATCTTGAAAAGGACTTTTTGCTGAAATCATCTGACAGAAAATTGAAAATCAGAAATGAGCTGAAATCACTGTAATGAAAATGGAATAAAAATAGGAGAAGAAAGAGCAACGAAGATTAAACAATACCTAAAAATGCGAGCCATACCTTATCTTATCTTCGAGTGCCAAATTTATCGGAATAATTCAATTAACAGATAACATATATTGTTAAGAGTTATGGTATATACGCGGCTGGTTGCCCTCCTGTCTTTTTCATCTACCCCCGAACGACATCGTTTTAGAAGGCGAATAATGAACTCTCGAGGAAAGTCTCTTTGTTGTGCGGAGGTTCCGAATCTCCCACCATTGTTGACCATCCTTGCAAACGACGCCGTTTTTGTGACGGTGCTCAAGTTGGTATAAAACGGGGGCGTTTTGTGTTGATGGCTTTGTTGTCTCTTCATTATTCTAATGGGCCGTAACCTAATGGGCGTTTACATCTCCTGTTGTATATAAATCCACACGGTCAACTTTCCACGTAACAACTACGTACATAGACTTGGGGTTGTTTTGTCTTTAGTAAATGAAAAGATAACAACCGACAATCTATCAGTCTATCACCACTAAAGTCAACTTTTTATGGATATACAAATATTTGTACCAAAGGTCAAATATCTTTAATATTATAACTTTCATCATTTAATTATAATAAATGAAAAAAAAAAAAATGAAAAACTAATTGCTACGCCACAAATTCTATTTTTTAAAACCAACGTACATTTGATTAAACAATTGACCTGACTTGAAAAAGTTGAAAGTGATAATTTATCAAATGAAAAAGCTTCCTAATTTGACGGAAGAGAATGTACGAAACACGATAAGGACATATATCATATTCATATGTTTTTTAATGTAAGAACTAAACTAAATGAAATAATACTTAGCTTGTCGAGGCAAATATTTTGGGTAACTCCGATCCTCCAGAGGAGCTTCAAAGGTATTCCATCTCTGCACCGATGTGGCGTCTTCTGCAAACACTTGAAAGGTATTCCATCTCTGGACCGATATGGTGTCTTCTGCAAACACTTTAACGTTTACGTCAATATACTTTACAAAAGCTTTAGCAGTATCTTTAGGTTTTATCCCCTTATGTATTGACGTAACAAATTATTTGTAGATTCATATAAGTTAATTAGTAGGACTTAATGACGTGACTAACTTTCTTTCCCCACCTATCTAAGTAGTTTCATCCCAAAATTGAACTCGTAGACATATGCCTTGCTCTATGATTTCTCTACATCAATTTCGAAAATACATTTTCAAGTTGACATCGTATTGTAAAGTTAGCTAATGGGCCTTAGATATTGACTCATGAAAGCCATAATGGGCCAATCTATTGAACTTTTCCCCCTTCCATTTTGGCTGATTTATTAAGTTCACAACACATTACAGACGTGTTTAGTTTTTCCGAAAGACATTAAAAAGTAAAAACAGTTGTATATTGTTCAAATGAATTTGATTGAAAAATTTGATGAAAAACAAAAAAAAAAATTTGATTGAAAATACTCTCTATCTATCACATAAAGGCATGTTATTAATTACTAGGCTAATACCCGCACAACGTGCGGGTTTTTTCATCTATAATTTGTCAGTTATAACAATTTACACTAGATTTTATCCCGCGGTACACCGCGGGTCGATTTTTTATAACAAAAAAAATTATTTAGCAAAATTTTAAGTTGTATTTGTTTTGTTAATATTGTTTATTTTGTTTAGTGTTTCTGATTTTATAATTAAATTTTGATTTTTAATTCTAAGATTTCATCCAAAGTATATTGTTTAATATTAATATCGATCTAAACCCGTTACACCATATAACCCCGTTCCGTAAAATTAAACATCATTTGTTATTTTTTTTTGAATAATATTTTTATCCACTACGGGTCGCAGGTTCAAGCGGATAAGCCCGTAGAGAGTTGCGGGTTTGCGTGTCGACCCGCCAAAAGAGAAGCTATCTTTTGAAACCCTTTGTTGTATTTAGAGGTTTTGAGAAAATATCCCTAAAAAATAATTTTCATTATATGAAAAAAAAAAGAAGTAGAAGAAATTGTAGTATCAAGTATCAACATTCCCGATTTTTACATCATTCGTTACTATTATTTTTTTTTTTTGCAGATAAAAATCAGAAGTTAACTAAGTCGAGATTTTTAAAAAGATTGTGTAGAGATTTTTGGTAAATTGTTGAAAACTTATTTGATTTCAAAATCTTTACTTAAGGAAAGATTTTGTAGAGACTTTTGCTAAATATATGAGAAATGAATTTCATTTAAAAATCTTTACTTAAATAAAACAAATCTAAATAATTAATGCTAATGGCATGCCATTGTAAATACTTCTCAACTTCAGGATTTATTTGCTAATTGTGATCCAAAAATGTATATATAGATTGATTGAGTTAGTTTGATAAATAGTCTTTTTAGTTTTTTTTTTCTAATAATCATTTTGATGTATTCCTCTAACTCTCGAGTAAATAATTTATTCTATTTTTTTTGTTTTTTAATTACATTGTTTAACACTTATTTACAATTACTTTCCTTAAAAACAAAAAAAATATATAAATTTTGTTATCTTAAAAGTAATTTTATATAAACGAAAAAGTAGTGTTGATTTAGTATCTCATATTTACCTTAAAATAAACCATAAATTCAACTAATATTCATTGTCACTAATCCTATATATATTATAGTATATGAAAACATGAAAGAAATTATAATATTATATTATTTAATTTTTATACGTTAATAAAATCTAAAATTTAATTAAAATTCCATTGATTTTATGTTTATGCATAAGTTTATACAATTTTATACAGAAAAATTTAAATAATTTAATTTCTATATGAGTTTGATATACTTTTGTACTAACTAAATTGAACTTACTTGGCTAATAAGTTAATATATGTCAATTTTCATATAAGTAAGAATTAATGCATGATTTAAATTCTTAACAAAATAAAATAAAATAATAAATATAATATGCTGATATGACACGTGTCACTATCTCCACTGCTGACGTGGCGAAATGATGGAGAGAGTTGGCCAACTTTTATATATATGATACATAATAAATGTTTCACAAAAGAGATGACTTTTACATAGATTATTTTGCTCTGCAAATTCAAGCTTTTCAACACCGTTCCATTTGCAAAAGAATGAACACGGCTAATTTTTTCATTAAAACAAATATACAAATAAGAATTCCATTTCATTGCCTCTAGTAATAATTAAATTTATATTGTTACAAGTTACAACTTTCGAGAAAAGCTTTATATTTACGTAATTTATTGATCTATATCCAAAGACATGTAACTAATTTTTTTCATTTTCTCAACCAATGAAAACCGTAACTCCACATTCCGACAAGAAAAAACTTGAGCGATTCCGATTTCTCATGTAACTAAACCATAACTCCACATTCCAATTGCAGATTTAGTTGTGTCTGTGTGGGACTCATCTTCCCATGAGAAAACTTGAGCGATTGATCTGATTGGAGGTGATATGTCAATCATATTAGATTTTAGAGACATTTTTTCTCCTGTGAGACGTCACAGAAGTCAGAAACAAAGTGTTACAATTGATAAAACTCTTAGAAGGTTTCAGACAAGAGAGCTAAAACTAACACCATGGCTTTGCGGATCCAGAACATTCCTCCTAAAAATTCGGCTGAAAAACCGAAACTGAGTTCAACAAATGGCATGCTTCGCTGCGTTTAGTAATCGCACAAACGTTTGGAATTTGGAAATTAAAAATAGGGGGTTAACTTTTAATTTCCAAATTAAAAGACATAGGAGTCTTTGGCGAAAGCTAATGATTCTTTGGATTCGTTAACGTGCTTACTCTTTGTAAAACTTTTTCATCATTTTATATGATATTTACATGTTAAGCGGAAAAAAAAGGGGGTTGTCAAATAACTACCGAGGTATAATCTTGAAACATAAAAGCGACTGATATTTGTTACAATGGGTCTTCATAATTTCATTCGACGTTCGAATATTTTAGATGATGATTTTATTGATGAAGTAACTGAGAACGAGGATAGATATAGACAACCCAAAATTGAAATTAGTTAGATAGAAGAGGCTGAAGCAACAACAAATGGATTATATATGGTAACAATTCGAAATCAAAATGGAAACAGAATCAGCTCAATTCGAGATTTAGGGGACCATAAATATGACGAGTGCCTCATGTTATGGTTCTCCACAAGATCTCCTCCTTGAGCTAGACTTTTCTGTATTTTGTCACTGCATTTTATTCTCAGCATTTCCCCTCTGTCTATTTTCTAAGAAGTTAAACAAATTGATGCATCTATGGTAAAAAAGTTTCTGGTTAATTATAATTTTACATTCAATTCAAAAAATAATTTTAATTTATTAATTAATGTCCAAAGACATGTAACTAATTTTTTTCTTTTTTCAACCAATGAAAACCAGCCTAATTCACAGAGAGATAAATTTTTTATTTTTATTTTACAATTTATTAACTAATTACAATGGAATAATAAATGCAGGAATTACGTAATCAAAAAAATAGAGTGAAAATTTAATTTGTTATTTGTTATGAGGCATTTGAGTTTGAGTGCTGAGAGAGTTGAGCCGGACGGGGAAGAACAAGCGGGAGACTTGATGCTTGCAAGCAAAGTGTTCCTCCTAATTTACATAAACCGAAATTTTAATTAAATAAAAAAGCAAAAGAAAAGCTCTGTTTTTTTTTTTTCTTTTTCTTTTTAAATAAATTTTGTTTTGATTCCTGATTTTTGTTTGTTCGATCTTCAAACCTTCTTCTCTCGATCTTCCCTTTTCCGATCCTCGGATTCATCGGAATCGTCTTTTTTCCCGACTTCCGTCGATTTGCTCCGAGATCATCGCGAAGCGTATCCATGGACGACGAGGTTGTTCAGCGAGTTTTCCAAGAAGGAGGACGAGATTTCTTCCAGCAGCAACCTTCTACTTCTTCTTCCTCTTCTTCGATTCTTCAATCTCTTCCTCTTCATGTGGTACGCTTCTTCTCCGTTTCCAAATTTCCAAGTAGGAGAAGAACATTAATTATCGGCTTGATTATTTTGGTAGGCTTTCGATCATGGCTATTACCTGTTAGTTAAGTCCATTCAAGAGCTTAGAGAGAAGAAGGACGGCATTGTTACTGTTGGTATCGGTGGACCTAGCGGCTCCGGTAAATCCAGGTAATCGATCTTTTATGTTTAGGTCGAATTCGTGTTTTTTCTGAAGAGGCATGCTCGATTTCACGATTTTGTTGCTGTTTTTTTGGATGCACGAAGCTTGGCAGAGAAAGTTGCATCTGTAATTGGCTGTACTGTTATTGCCATGGAAGATTACCGAGATAGTTTGGACGATGGAAATGAATTAGAAACATTAGATTTTGATGCATTAGTCCAGAATCTGGAGGTATTTTGATCATTACTCAGAGATTTGTGTTTGTATTGTTTAACTTCTGAAGAATATTGATGACTTAGGTTGACTAGCTCGCCTCTTTCTATAAATAGGATTTGATCAAAGGAAAAGATACTCTTGCTCCCGTTTTTGATTTCCAGCAAAAGAAGCGTGTTGATTCCAAGATGGTGAAGACTTCATCTGGTGTGGTAAGTCATAAATGTGATTTTGGTTCTGGTTTTGGTCTGGCTCTTATGGTTTCACGTTATGGTTTGTTGTAGGTTATTGTTGATGGGACATATGCTCTCCATGCAAGATTGCGTTCCTTACTGGATATTCGGGTTGCAGTGGTAAGATTTTCTCCTCCACAGCAGTTATTGGCCTAGCAAATGTACAACCCTGAATATGATATCATTTTATTCTCTCCGTGGTTAGGTTGGGGGAGTTCATTTTAGCCTTCTCTCTAAAGTCCGTTATGATATTGGAGATTCGTGTTCGCTTGATTACCTCATCGACAGCATTTTCCCATTGTTTAGAAAGCATATTGAGCCAGATCTCCATCATGCACAGGTTGGTTTGTCTTCTTTTTTCTCCATTTAAGTGTTCAGAAGTTTGACTTCTTCGTTTTTTGGGAGTGTGCAGATCAGAATCAACAATAGTTTTGTTTCATCATTTCGGGAAGCCATATACAAATTGAAATGCAAAACTGAGGTCTGTAGTTTCTTCCAGTTGTTGTGTTTTCCTCTTGTGACCTATGTTTACCACTTGACTAAAATTCATGTAACAGATAGTAACTTCCTTTGCTCAAGAAAGCGACGTGCAGAAGGATAAGTAAGAATGATTCTTATATTATGTGTGAATTTAAGATTTTTAGTGGATTTTCATAGGCATGCTGACTTGGTGAGTTGGTTCCCTGCTTTCAGCTTTATTGAGATGTACCTCAGACCTCCTTCTGCAAGCGAAGAGGCACGGATAAATGACTGGATAAAAGTTCGTCAAGCTGGTATAAGGTACTATCTGTCACTTGGAGACCAAAGGATTGTTGACAAGCATTTCATTATCCGGCCGAAAGCTGAGTTTGAGGTGAGTTATTACATGGAATTGCCGAAGCATTTCTTTGGTGTTTCCTTCTTCCTTGTTCTGTAATTTTTTTATGGAATGTGAGGTATCGCTAGCTCTTTATTGTTGATGCAAAAGATAACGGTAGGAATGGGGTTATGTAAAATTATACTGTTTTTGGTTCCTGGTCAAATACTTACCTTGGTTTTGTTAATTTCTCATATTATCTACTGAAGAGGCATGTCTATATTTGTGGAATCTGGTCAAGATGACGGGCAGCTTGCACACATCCTTTTAAAAGATACTCCTTACAATCCTTCTCTATGTGACTTAATTTCTATTGTCTAGCAGTCAACCGGATGACACTTGGAGGGTTGCTAGCTTTAGGCTACAATGTTGTTTGTGAGTTATAAGAGAGCTTTCAACTGCTGTCAGTTATGGTAATTTATCCCTATCACGTGAAACGATCGATACTCTTGGAGAGACTTTCCTGGTTCTGAGAGGGACAGATAGGAAGGTAATAACCCACAATTATCTTTAAGAACAAGCACATCGATCTTCAATGCAGAAAAGACTCTAGTAAACATTTTTTTTAGCTGTTTTCTTTTTCTCTCTCTCTCAGTAGTGAGGAGTTTAGCTTTTTAAGTATCCCTTTTGTTATACATGTTTTAATAGATCTTTTTGGATAGAGTGTGGGAGCTGAAGCTCTGAGAATGGGCATCACTGGGCCCTGGATCACCAAATCATACCTGGAACTGATCCTTGAAAGTAAAGGTCAGGGAATTGGATATAGCATGCTTGTTTCCACTATTTATCCTTTCTTATGCTCTGCAGTGCAACAGAATTTTAATTTCTATAAGCGTACCCATTTTGCAGGTGTACCACGCTTGAATACACCTCCACTTTTGCAACCGTCTCCTGTAATCACCAACCAAGAGAAGCAAATTGTTGCACCAAAACCTATCCGAACTACCCCGAACATCGTTACCCGCCTTGAGGATTTATCGCAGCCTTGGACTCGATCTCCTACGAAATCCCAAATGGAACCGATGGTTGCAACTTGGCATTTCACCTCTTATGATCCACCTCATTCAGTAAGCTCTGTAGTAGGTATGTCCGTTGTTTTTGAAGATTGATGGTTTTTCTCTTTGAGATTTTCCCTGTCGTAGTGTTATCGGCGATGAAATGTATTTCAGTAGCATTATCATTGCATTTATGCCTAGGCTTTCTCATCAAGCAGCCACAGATTCCTCTTTCAGGGATAATATGCGGCTTGTTCCTATGCCTGATTCATACGACTTGGATAGAGGGTTGCTACTTTCTGTTCAAGCAATACAGGTAATGGGGTTGCAAGAAGATAGGAGAACTATTCTTCTGTTAAGTAAAAAAGTTGCTTCTTCTTGCACATGTTATTCTACTGCGAAGCATTTGTTCTTTCTAGTAAGGGTCCTTTTCCTTATAATTTTCAGGCATTGCTGGAGAATAAAGGACCCCCTGTTATTGTCGGAATAGGTAATCTTGCTTGTTCGCTGTTTGTGTTGTTTTGTTTTGACACTGAGCCTAAAAACTATATCCTTTACTAAATATTGTCCCACTGATTTCACTGTAGGTGGTCCTAGTGGGTCTGGTAAGACTAGCTTGGCTCATAAAATGGCAAATATAGTTGGCTGTGAAGTGGTATCCCTTGAAAGTTACTTCAAGTCCGAACAAGTCAAAGATTTCAAGCATGACGATTTTAGTTCCCTTGATTTGCCTTTGCTCGCAAAGGTAATGCTTTGGTTTGTAAAGTAAAATGATAAGGTAATCTGTCAGCCTTTGGGTTACTTTTATTGGAATTAGAATATCTCTCTACTTCATTTGCAGAACATTTCCGACATTACAAACGGTCGAAGAACCAAACTGCCTGTATTTGACCTGGAGACTGGCACCAGATGTGGCTTCAAGGAACTAGAAGTTCCTGAAGAGTGTGGTGTGGTTAGTGCTCATAGTCTTCACATATCATATGTGATTGTCTTTGTTGTTTTCTCGGCGCAGTCGTTGATGTTTTTTATTTCACATCGTTTTTTAGATCATCTTCGAGGGGGTTTATGCATTGCATCCAGAAATCAGACAATCTTTGGACCTTTGGGTTGCTGTTGTAAGATACTTGTCTACTTTATTGTTCCTTTTCTTCCTTCCATTCATAATTTTTTTTTTTAATCAAAAACATATTGATTTTTGTTTCTCTTCACTAACCAGGTGGGAGGTGTTCATTCACATCTTATCTCTAGAGTTCAGAGGGATAAAAGCCGAATCGGGTGTTTCATGTCTCAGAATGAGATAATGATGACCGTATTTCCAATGTTCCAGCAACACATCGAGCCACATCTAGTGCATGCACACGTGAGTACACCTGAGATTCTAGATTTTACCTACCAGTGTTGTTCTCTACAATCTTTCCTTGAATCTATTACTATTGCTTACTCTTTTTTTATGATTATAATTAGCTAGTGAAAAACAAAAATCAATCTGAATTCTATAAAATTGTACTCAACCGAAATTTTTTGGAGTATATATATGATCTGTGTCCATACTTACAGTTTTTTTCCCAATAATACAGGTTAAGATTCGAAATGATTTTGATCCAGTTCTCTCTCCCGAGAGCTCTTTGTTTGTTTTGAAGAGCAATAAACAAGTAAGGATTAAACTATAATCACATTATGAGTTTCCTTATTTACCGAAACACTCACGACTCTCATGTGGTTGATAAGGTTCCATATCAGGATATTCTCAGCATCCTTGATTCGACAAAATTCTGCAGTTCCGTTCAGAATTTTATCGATATATATTTCAGGCTGTCTGGGCTTCCTGCGAATGGTCAGTTGTCAGATAGTGACTGCATACGCGTAAGAATCTGCGAGGGCAGGTTTGCAGTTCTTATACGTGAGGTCTGGCTTTTATTTGTAAATCATGAATGCTTTGTAAATGATTGAACTCATCAGTTCTTTTTCTAATGTCTCATTAATCTTCTAAACGTGTCACAGCCAATTAGGGAAGGGAACTTTATCATTCAGCCCAAAGTAGATTTTGACATTAGCGTAAGTACTGTGGCGGGTCTTCTTAATCTCGGGTGAGCAAGAAATCAAATAAGTTTTTTTCTTCAGTCATCCTCAATAGATTTCTGCCTGCTCTATATCTGTAACTCGATATATTTATCTATTCTTGGTTTCAGGTATCAAGCAGTGGCATATATCGAAGCCTCTGCTTTCATTTACCAAGACGGAAAGGTGAGGATACATGGCTAACAGTTTAATATGCAAAAGAAGCTTCTTGAGATTAGAAAGCCGATTTTGTTTTTTTTTTTTTTGGTTGAGCTTTTGAAGATTCTGATTGAGGTTGATCATCTCCAAGATGTGCCAAGTCCATACATACAGATCAAAGGCGCTAACAAAGAAGCTGTGACGGCTGCTGGTTCAGCTCTCAAACTGGATGGTTCATACACAACAAAGGTTCCACTTCCTTTTCGAAACACCTTTTAGTTGGATCATCATTTACATGTTATTATATTCACAATCAATCTTTATTCTGTTTTGTGTTTTCTTGAATGAAGAGTTACCTTCAAATAGTGTTGGAAAGACTGCCACCAGTGCAGAGAAGTTCAAGTGGAATCCATACACAGCAAGCAGCGCGGTTGCAAGAGCTTGTGGAATTCATACAATCTCAGGTAATCAAAAGTCTCCTCCATCCATCCTCTTCTCTCATTTTAGTTTCGTTGTCTCTAAAATGGTTCTTCTATGCCTTTTTTTGACGATTTTAAGGGAAGTAGTAACAGTGTGTCGGAATCATCACCAAGAAGAGATGGTTCTTCCATAGACAACGTTTTAGAAGATATGCAATCGAGAATTAAACGACTAGAACGTTGGCACACCATCAATACGGTATCATATCAAGATCATTGTGTTTAAAAAACTAATCGCATCATTATTTATGTTTATATCACGATTAAAAGTAACAATATGGTGAAAACAGGTACTATGGACATTTTTGATGTCTGCGCTCGTTGGTTACTCTCTCTACCAAAGGAAGCGTCAATAATTAAAATCTTTTCTCTGGTAATCTTCATTTCTTAGTTTTACCAAATAATCTAATCGCAGAAAAAAAAAAGGTTACTAACCTGTGGGAATATTCAATATATAGTCTCCAGACATTGTAACTATCATTGTTTTAATATGAAAGAAGCTGCAATGAAAGTTTAAACCATATGTTTATTTTCTGTCTTTAAGATTGATGAGGACTTGAAAGAGTCTTACTCATCCATAATAGTATTTGTAGTTCTACAAAAAAAAAAGGGAAACAAATTGTAATTTTTACTGTTTTAAGTGTTAGTTTACATTTTTTATTGATATAAAAGCAAGCAAGTTTCTGGTAGATGTGAAGAATCTCTGCGACTTTGCCAAAACACAAACGTAAAAAGCTAACTCAAAGACCGTATAATATGTTGGTTACAAAGCCACTCCGCTGTATCGTCTTCTGGTGCCTTTTTAAGGTATGATACCTTTTGCCTTCATATAATAATATGCAACCACGTATAGTAACACTACCAATAAAACCAGTAGCCACCACCTTATTCCAGCTGCAATTTTATCATCGAAAAACCACATTTTAGTTTAGGCTTTGATTGGTTGTTAAAATGCAGAGGTAAGAGGAGAAACCATAAATATATACGTACGTTTGTCACCCTTTTGTTCAATCATGGTCAGCCTTGCTCTTGAGTCAAAAGATACCGACACTAAGCACCTGCAAAACCAAACCCAAATTAAAACTTTTCAGTGATTTCATTTTATCTATTTGCTTGTTTGGAATCATTGAATCTATAGTTCTAAAGTAAAGACTTGAGCCCTAATGAGTATAGCAAAACCTTGAATCAGGGGAGAAAGTCAGTGCTGTGACCAAACCGAGATGCGCTTTCTTGACGACTTGCATAGTTTGCATTCTCGTAGATTCAAGTATTAAAACATCTCCTTCAAGGGTTCCTCTATATTAAGAAAAAAATTATGACTGCCAAAAACAGTATTACTTTTATCTGTTGGTCTCAAAAGTGAGAAGACAGATATACTTACATTGCAAGAAGCTTCCCATCAGCTGAGACATTAAAGGCTGATATAGAGTTCTTTTTTATAGGTTTCGACCATTTTCTTTTCCATAATTTTGAATCATATGTTATAATACTCCCACCACGTTCTACGAAAAACAAATCAATCCTCAATCATAAAAGGAGAAGAATTTAAAGATCTATGTTCTTGTACTGTCAGAATATAAGTAGTTTACCAGTGTTTGCAACAATGTAAAGAACTTCATTGCCTGTAGTGTCTACAGAGAATCTACAGGAGGCAAACATCTCGTCCTTCATTCAATATTCAAACTCATCAGATCCAATAAAATAATGTTGGAAGTGTGTATACAAAGTTAAAAGATACCAAGAGCAAAACCCAACTGACCTTCTCTTTTGATAGACTGGCAACGGCAGCAGAACCATTCACATCCCAAACCCGACAAAGTGGACCGTCAAGAGATACAAGAAATTTACCACTTTCGCTGCAAACAAAAAAAAATCACTATCAGATATCTGTTTACAATTACTGTTTGACGATGATCCCTTTCTCATTAAGAGAATGAACCTCTTTCCGGATAGCAAATATTTCCCTTATTTGATAAGAGGAAGCACACCTGAAAGTAAGGCTTTTAACTGATGAATGTGCCTTAGACTCATTTAGTAACGTTTTCATGCTAGGCCATTCAAAAACCCTCAAAGTCCCATCCTATACTGCATCAAAACAAAATGCATAAGAACCAGTAAAGTTTCTTTGTCTGTTATTTTAAAAGAGATTGCATCTAAGAGCCTCTACCTCCGCACCAGTAGCAAGAACAGACCCCTCCGGATCGAAAGCCAGAGCCAACTGTTGTCCAACATCTTTTAACTCTTTAACCACTTCCTCCGACTCTTCACCAACCTGATTATCCTCTCGGCTCATAATGTCTTCCCAATGAAATAGTCTGTGTATCAATAAAACATCACTTATAACCACATCTCTTATAAATTCTCTCTACTCCAAAACCATAAACTCCAGTGACATAATTTCTCTCTAAAATCCCATGCACTACGACTTTGCATACAGAAACTTCAAGCACATATGGTTTCCATAACATAACACCCCAATTCTAATGGAGTTATGAAATGGAATGAGAATTACTCACCTGCAACTGTTAGGCAATGCGCAAATAAGACCACCTTCCCGAGGATGAACAGCCATCCGGTAAGGTAGATCAGTACCAACCACAAGCCTACCCAACTGAAAAAGGGTCACAAGTATCAGATCTAAACCTTGAAAACGCATGAGATCTGCTATTTTACACTCACATAAGAACAAAACAAAAACCGTTGCCCACTTACTGGTTGTTCCGAGAGAGAATTGGTGTTTAGATCAACACGACATATTAAGATAACATTAGGGATTCCGCTTCTTCCCTCTCCGCCTCCGCCGGACAAAACGATGCAGCTCCGGGAAGACGACGACGACGACGACGACGACAAAGACTCATCATCATCTTCGGATTTCTCCGGATCCATTATGATTTTCGATCTGACAGCTACCTCCGGAATCCAATCGACGGCGTAAATCGGTACACCGTAAGTCTGCATATTCGACGGTTGATTCGTCTCTGTACTCTGATTCGCCATCCTCCGTGTCTCTCGAGCTCAATGTGAAGTCCTCACCGATTCATAAAATACTAAATACAAAAAAAAAACTTAAAATGGTCAAGGCCCATTATAGTATTTGACAAATAGAGGCCCATTATAGTATTTGACAAATAGAGGCCCATTATAATATTTGACAAATAGAGGCCCATTATAGTATTTGACAAATAGAGGCCCATAATAATATACAAAATGAAGCGTTTGATTCCAACATTCAATCGCATACTTGTGCAGAAAGTTCTCCAGCCGGCGAAAAGCGAAACCGGTATTCTTCTCCCGGAGAAATCCACCAAGGTAAGTTAGTAACACCATTTTTAAAAGTTCATGTATGATTTGATCTTCTGATTTTGGCCGGAGATTTGTGATCGGTGAACAATTTCCGGTGTGATATCAGCTGAATTCCGGTAAAGTGATAGCGGTTGGACCCGGTTCACGGGATAGAGACGGGAAATTAGTACCGGTCTCGGTTAAAGAAGGCGATACTGTTCTTCTTCCTGAATACGGCGGTACAGAAGTCAAACTCGGCGAGAAAGAGTACGTACACCGGATCCTTTAATTTAATGATATTTCATTAATTACCCCAATACTATTGATTTGATCCAAAAGAACCCCCACAGTGTCTAAAATCCCAAAATTCTTAATCGATTAGAATTTCTAAATTTATGTTGGTAATTTTGATGTAGGTATCATCTGTTTCGGGACGAAGACATCCTCGATACATTGCACGAGTAAAATGCAAAGGAAGTCTCTGAATCAGCTAGTGGGTTTCTTGGTGGCCTCGTTTGTGTTCAGGAGAATAATAATTTTCCAGTGACTCATTTCGATAAATGTTGTTGAATTGGCTTTTATAACTGTCTTTATCTTATGTCTAATCGTTTTCTTATGGTTCATTTTTTGTATTTAGTGCTATATATATATATATAAAAATATGTAAGTTTTAAAAACTCTACATGGCCGATTCCAAGGATTAAAACTTTAGTAACTACGACGAAGATTACAAAAAACGACAGAGCTTACTGCAACTTGCAAGTGTCACTAACTCTCAATCACGACATTCTTCCTTTTGAAAAATCTTCATTTCTCGACAAAAATTTTAGGCTTCCAATGATAACCACCAAAAGTAAAATCAATACACGTTTTTGAAAACATACTGAATTTTGAGATAAAATTTTTTTTCACTTGTATTGTGTGAGATGACTATTTAGACCGCTAAACAGCTAATCTATGCTTCTATATAACCTTAAACATACGAGTTTGTGATTAGTATTAGTGCCTTGTTGTCATGGTCATATTGCTCAACAGAAAATCTCCTAAAAAAATATTTCAAAATGGGATATACTAGTAGTTTACTAAATTTAGGAATCTTTTCAATCATCTAATAAAAAATTAAATATTGTCGCTGTTGCCAACGACTCTCTATCCATCTCAGTTTGCACATGCAACAGCAACACAGCCACAGGCTAATTGCTAGTAAAACTCTCACATTATTTTATTAGCTCCCTAATATTTCCCAAACAATGATGGCTAGTATTTAATTTTTTACTTTCAAATATTTCCTTATATAAATAAGTCACACAGTTACAACAAATTCCCACATACATACAGATTCAGCTTCAACATACTCATCAACATTGAATATATTTTTTCGGATGTCATCCATAAGTGGAGATCTAAATCTAAGTACCTCACAAGTCAACATTTAAATATGCTTAGAAAAATCATTGATTCAATCTACGAAATTATGAAGTTGCATTGTAGTATTAATAAGCAAGCAACCATGCTTAGAAAATTTTAATATTGTCATCAAAATAATTACACCCTAATTCCTTACCAAAACACGTGCCGTTTCAAGATTAGCTAAATAGAGCATGGAATCAACATTGCTTGTCGTGTTGGCTTTCTCTTCTGAGTTCTGAGTTGTTAATTTAATTTAATATTTTTACTTCATATTATTGATTTTTTAATACAACTCTTATTCGAATAATACTTAGATGATAAAGATGTTTTTAATTATTTTTAAAATACGTAGATGATAACGCTGTTCGGCAAATATTTGTTTCCAACGATAGATTATGTTTATAAAAAATCATAAAAATTGATACAAGGATTTCATGCAATATGATTTTAGACATTTAATAGTTGATTTTTTTCTTTTAGTTCAAAGAGATAATTCCAAATTGTAGATAGATAAAGTTTCATTGTAACGAGAAGATATACCATCATTGTAGAAAATATACGTTTACATACTGTATTATTATCTGTCCATAATACAAAACACTAGGATCGGACCCGCGGTCCACCTCGGAAGAATATTGGTTTACATACGTTGCGTTTAATATTGTGTGTGTTTTTTAGTAGAACGAATCGTGTAGTATACTTATAAGTATTCATAATAACGAATTGTAGAGAAAATGTAAAATTGTTTATAAATATACCCATCGTATTAATTACGATTTACAAAATAGAATTTTGTGTTTTAAAATTCTAAAATTAGACGATTCATGGGAATTAGAGCAGTCAAAATAGATCAAAAACCGCGGGTCGAGCCCACATCATCTCACTATGGGGCAGATTTGGGAAAATATATTAAACCCGCAAATAAGCGGGCCACATGGATTAATTCGCAGTGGATCATAGGTTTAATCGGTTTTCATCCGCGGGTTGGCGGATCAGCCCGCATATTAGTATTTATTGATAAAATTATAATTTATTCAACATGTGGTAATTTAAACAAACTTTTAATAGTATTTTTATTTTAGTAGTATTTTAAATTTTGGTTACTTTAAAATTATTTAAACAAAATCCATGGACAATCCCGCAAATCCGCATACATTCGGGGGACGGGTTTGTATTTCATATATGCTATTCGCGGATCGTGCGGACCGACTAACACAAGTCAAAATATTTTTTGTCTATCGCAAAACGGACTTAACGGGACGAATCAACTCGCTTTGACAGTTCTAATGGGAATATTGTTTAGTCATACAACAAAATGAAGTTTGGACATAGTAATAATAGAATATGTATCTTATTTGTTAGATGAGAGATTGAAAGATGAAGTATAATGATTAAAAATTAATTATTATTTTTCATGATTCACAAAATTTAATAAATACTTATCATCTTGTTGAATACTTCTAAAATCATATTCAAAAAATCTTTATAAATTGAAAATTAAACTTCTTTGGTAAGCTATAGGTATGAAAATATCATAATTTCGATTTAATCTAATTAAATTAAAATTAGTTACATGGATTTCATATCTATTTAATTTATACGACCAAAATAAAAATATCTATTTAATTTATACGACCAAAATAAAAATATCAGTTTAATTTATAAAACAGATGGGTTATTTATGATAAATTTTCTAGAAATCTTTAGAAGCAAATAAAATATCTTTCAATTAATGATAATTGGCTAAAATGAGCGAAATTAATGACAAAAACGTTGATTGTTATGGAATTAGTCCCAAAAATATATGAACAAATTTATTATACGTAATTAATGTATAATATTGTTCGGAATATGCTTTTATTATTAGTTACCATAAGTACAATCAGATTTTATTTGATTTCCATAAATATTTGATTTTATTTCGATTTTTCATTTTTAATTCGAATTTATATTCCAAAAAAATTCAAAGATCCGATTTCAGAATTTCGGGTCAATTTTCTGATTTTAACCCGACCCATTTTCATTTATACTTCTCTTTTAATAGTATAAAGATGACAAAAAAAAAATTGTTGAGTTCTTTGTTGGATATTTTCAGTATCTCACACAAGTAATCAAAAGTTAAACAAGGTCACAAGTCACAAGTCACAAACATCCCAAAAAATTAATTACATTAAATACCAAAAAAAAAAACGAATTACTTTTTAGTATATACTATTAGAATATGGAGATTTAGCTAAAACTGTTCTTTTTTTTTTTTTTTTTTTTGTCATCCGAAATTAATTAGAGCTCAAAAGAGCCATTCCTGAGGAATGTTGTTTACAAATGTGATATGAAGCGGTTCTGTACGAATTTTTCGTGCCAGATGATCCGCTTTTACATTAGCATTGCGAGAAATTAAAGATAAAGAGAAGGATGAGAATTCTTCCTTGTCGCTCTGGAATTCCTCCAAGTACACTGAAAACGCCGGCCATTCGGTTGGAGAAGACACCATCTTCACCAGATCAGAACAGTCTGTAAGGAACTCTACCTCTTGATTATCTGCACCAATCATACACTTCATCGCCCAGAGAAGGGCCTCGAACTCGGTATGTAATGGAGATAAACTTCGACGGAGATTTGCAGCTCCCATGGTTGGCGGCTCTCTGTTTGATGATGTACAGAACCATCCTGTACCGGAGAACTTATCACTTTCTTTCCACGATCCATCTACAAAGCAACGGTATCCAAAATAATTCGAGTCAAGTGAAGTATTCCCCACTCGAGAACGATTAACCAATTCCGCAGTACCATGAGTTTCATGATGAAGCTCAATTTGGGCTGACTGCCACAATTGTGCTTCTTTTTCCGCTAACCGTAATACCTCTAACGGATCTTTATCAATGTTTTCAAATATTTTTTCATTCCTTGCTTTCCATATATACCAGATAATCCATGGAAAGGCTGAAGAGTCAAATTCCGAAGGTACTCTCCAAAATAAATGGTCCAAATTTGCAAAAATAGACTCCGTTGGAAAAATTCCTATGGCTGTAGGAATCTGAGAGAGTGCCCAAACCTGTCGTGCCGGGTGGCACTGAAAGAGTGTATGATTGATTGTTTCCACTAGTTCGCCACATCTAGCACAACCAATATCACAATCAATTCCCCTTCTCCGCAAATTTTCCGTAACTGGTACATAACCCGTTAAAATTTGCCATAAGAAATGACGTATCTTAGGTGGACAATGCACTTGCCAAGAATGTGCTTTTAACAGTTTGATGTCTGGTCCAATCAATGACAATTTTATCTCCGAATTTCCTAACCGTGCGGTATGATATCCCGATTTGACTGTATATTTTCCGGATTTTGTAAAATGCCAACCTAGTGTATCCTCCTTAGTTGGTGCACCCACAGGTAGGGCACTTATGATGGCGATATCTTCTGGATCAAAGATCTCTTCTAAGAGAGCAATATTCCAAAAATTCGACCGACTATCTATAAGATTGTTAACTTTTAACAATGGGTCAACAAGTGAACCATTACTCTTTGCTGGTCTCGGGAATTGAGCTGGAATCCAAGGTAGCTAAAACTGTTCATAAAAAATCTTTAATATATATCTCTAAAAAGATTTAAATAGAGTTCTCAAATTCTTCAATTAAAGAAAATTTGAAATCTAAGGGCAAACCAAAAAAAAAAAAAAAGCGAAGGAAGGAAGAGAAGAAAAAAGGGTAATGGGCATGTGACTGATCACGGCTTTGCCTCCACCGCATAACACGAATCAAAAAGCTCCCTTCACAGATAGATTACACTCTCTTTCTCTCTCTCCCGGCGTTTAATTTTCTAATTTCACAACCGTGCTCCGCCGCCGTCTCCGCCGTGGGGACTTATATCGCCGCCTATTTCACGACCTGCCGCCACCGCCGGCGATAGGTTTAATGTTGAATTAAGGCGTTGTCGAGAGAGAGAGAGAGAGGAAGGGATTGCGATCTGTCGATTTTTTATCTCAAATGCTAGCGAAGAATCGGCTGCCGGGAAGCGGCCACACTACTCCGTCTCCTCCGGCGTCTCCTCGCCGGTCTCCTCGTTACCGTCACGGTCGGTCTAAAACCGCCGCCGGTAGTAGATTTCCTACGGTTCAACCAAGTCGGACCCTCGCTCATCGCCTCTCTTGGATCCTCTTATCGGTTCTTCTCCGTCGTCAGGGAATATTCCTATTCGCTCCTCTAATCTATATCTCTTGTATGCTCCTTTACATGGGAACGGTCTCGTTCGATGTTGTTCCAATCATCCAGCGTCGACCTCCGCCAGGATCCGTTTACAAAAGCCCTCAGGTTTACGCCAAGCTCCGCCCTGAGATGGACGCCGATAATTCCACCGCTGATGCCGTGAGTTCTCTTTTTCCAGCTCCACATTGTCTTACGCAGCTCGTTTTCTTTGTTCATAATAGCTTGTATCTTAGCGTTTCGTGATTCAACTTTCTCTAGAGGAATTCAAGCTCATAAGATTGGATAATGGCGATGGTTCTCCTATCTCGTGAAATTTAGGTTGATGAGAAGATATTTTGCTATTAGTTTTAGCTCTGTTTACTTGTAATAACCTGTTTCTCTAAGTACAAAGACATATTGAGAGAAAGAGCATTGACCTGAAGTTTTCCCTTGATTTCTATGTTCGTATTGGTTATGTTCCTTACCCTTAAAACTACTGTTAGATTTGGAGATTTTGGTGAATGAATACTTTCCATGTATCACGATCTCTACTTTGGTTCTGTGGCTACTTTGCCTGTTTGAGTGATACGTTGAGAATCTTCAGTATAGATTGCTTCGTTATTCGTTTTCATGTATCATCAGTGGAATTGTATTCATCGCAGATAACAACCATTTGGAAACATTCCTATAAAGGTGGTGAATGGAAGCCCTACGTGAACAAGTCTACTGGAGGTATTACATTGTTTTTGTAATAATTCTAAGCTTCAGCGTTTACGAAGCATATCTTCTCAAAACGTTCCCACCTTAATTAAAATGGAGTACGGAATTGAATATGCAAGAGTAAAGTGTTCTATATATTCTGCAAAGTTTTGCCTGGAGCTCAGATTTAGCCTGTTCTTTGGAGCATAATTGATTAATTGGGTTTCTGCTTCTTTTGTTTATAATTGTAGACTTGCCCGAGTCAAACGGTTTCATATATGTCGAGGCAAACGGAGGCTTGAATCAGCAGCGGACATCGGTGGGTTTGTTTATCTTTTCATGATACTTGAAATTTATGCACATCGCTCAATCATTCTACCAATCTTGTTTATGTCAAAGCTGTTGACTTATCTCTACCAATGTTATGCTTAGATATGCAATGCGGTTGCTGTGGCAGGCTATCTTAATGCAACTCTAGTAATTCCCAACTTTCACTATCACAGCATATGGAGAGATCCAAGGTTTTAGATTGCTTTCTTCTGAAAATCTTGTCTTCCCGTTGTTTGTTCAAATCAAAGCCATCTTTTGTGGATTGCTTTCTGACAGTGGGTTTTCTTTCAGTAAATTTGGGGACATCTACGATGAAGAGTTCTTTGTCAGTACCTTAGCAAATGATGTGCGGGTAGTTGATACAATTCCTGAATATCTAATGGAGCGTTTTGACTACAACATGACAAATGTCTATAACTTCAGAGTTAAAGCATGGTCACCTATTCAATATTATCGAGACTCGATCTTGCCGAAGCTGCTTGAGGAGAAGTAAGTTACAAATTCTTTTTTAGAAGATTGTTCATGTGGTACAATTGGTTACACATTGTTAGTAGAGTTAAAAATATAGTGACAGGATATAGTAAACCATCTTTTTTTAAGTGGAAGATATGTTTTGGATCTGTTTAGCTCTTGTCATTGAAGAGCTGTTCTCTATGCATGGCACAGGATTATACGAATATCTCCATTTGCAAATAGACTTTCTTTTGATGCTCCGCAAGCTGTTCAGAGACTTAGATGTTTGGCGAATTATGAAGCCCTGAAGTTTTCGAAACCCATACTAACCCTAGGGGAAACACTGGTGAAGAGAATGAAAGAGCAAAGTGCAAACCACGGCGCAAAATACGTTTCTGTACATCTGCGTTTTGAAGAGGTTTGTTCCTTGCAAAGGAGAGACATCTATAGAATCCCCATTGGTCTTTATCATGGTTGTAAACTTTTGAATGGAGAGCTTTGTGTCTGAGATGAAAGATGTAATAAGCTATACCTACATGTTGCAGGACATGGTAGCTTTCTCTTGTTGCATATTTGATGGTGGGAACCAAGAAAAACAAGATATGATTGCAGCAAGAGAACGAGGATGGAAAGGAAAGTTCACAAAACCAGGTCGCGTTATACGACCTGGTGCTATCAGGCAAAACGGAAAATGCCCTTTGACTCCTTTAGAGGTACTTATCTCTTCGTTTGATTCCTTTAAGCTCCTACTACCCATAATATATTAGCATTCTCAGATATTTCATTAGTTAATCATCCATCAGAATAGTTCCACAAACCATTGTGAGCAATAGTGTGACTTGTTCTGAATGGTTTATACTTTTCTTGTAAACTATTCAGGTAGGTTTAATGCTTAGAGGAATGGGGTTCAACAAAAGCACATATATTTACCTTGCGTCTGGTGACATATATGATGCGAATCGAACTATGGCCCCGTTACTAGAGATGTTCCCAATTTACAAACTAAGGAGATGCTTGCATCACAGGAGGAACTTGCTCCATATAAGGTCTGCTTCTTTCCTGGTGTTTGTTCCAGAGTATAGTTCTCGTGATGAATGATAAATCTGACTTGAAACTCTGTCTTCAGAACTTCTCTTCCAGAATGGCTGCAATAGATTACACGGTCTGTCTCCACAGTGAGGTATTTGTGACCACACAAGGTGGAAACTTTCCTCATTTCCTCATGGGTCATCGGAGATATTTGTTTGGAGGACATTCCAAGACCATTAGACCGGACAAGCGAAAGTTAGCAATCCTCTTTGACAATCCCAACATCGGGTACTCACTTCTTCTTCTCTAAATCTTCGATAAACCCTACCAAATCTCCACATTTTAATCGCCGACATGAATAACATTTGGATTGTTCCCGGGTTTTTTTCACCATACCAGTGTTGCACTCATCTGCAAACCTAAAACTCTGTTGATGTGTTATCACTTATTGCTCAAACGCTGTTTTCTGTTTTGTTTTGTTTTTTTTTTCCTGCAGATGGCGGAGTTTTAAACGTCAGATGCTAAACATGAGGTCTCATAGTGACTCAAAGGGGTTTGAGCTAAAACGACCTAATGACTCCATTTACACATTCCCTTGCCCTGACTGCATGTCTCGTAGGAACAAAACAACAACCCCAGATTCCAGACCTTCTCCTGTCACCTGAAACACACACATTTGATTACCGGCCTTCCAGAATCCGCTTCTACAGGCTATGTTCATTCCTTGTAATTCTAATTCTTTCAAACCAGACAGGACTTAGTAACTCGGCCTGCCCAGAATTTTAGGGAGACAGCGTTTGAAGGGGCTGCAGAATCGTCTATTTATCTCCAGGGAGGTTAGCCAAGGAGTAACAGCCACAACATTGTTTGATACTTTTGACACATTGAAGCTGATGTATCTAACAGGAGAGACAACATTGAAGTTTTAACAGAATAGGGCAGCGTTTGGATTTTGGTGTTTTTATGCTGGGGGTGTTTTGCGGTTTGGAGCGTTTGCGTTTTGTACATTTTGTAAACGCAGACGTCAAGAGTCTTTGTGTTAGGAGATATGTAGAGAGACGGACAAGGGATATAGGAAGCTGCCCGAAAAGTTTTGTACATTTGATTTGGTTAGAGATCATTGTGTCTTCTTTTCATTTCTTTTTTTGTTCATTTAAATTCTTTGTTTTGATTGTTTCACATCATATTCTTATGATTCTTTCCAGGTGAATCTTTGTGTTTCTTCAGAAAGTAATTTGATTCATTTTTTGCTTCTTCCAGTCGTGTTCACTTTTTCATATGTTTTTATTATACAATTAAATTGGTTTGTTTGCTTGTTGTCTAATCCAACAAACACAAAATAAAAATTTCATCTTTCTAATTTATTTCTACGCGCTACTCGGGCGCGTGAGAATGCGTTCCACGTGGAACTGGCTTATTTCGCCAACACAACACAGGTGTGCGCGTGGGGAAACGTCTCTCATAAATAATTGGAGCGTATAAAGAAAACTTTGTTTCCTTGCTTGTTTGGGTTATTATCTCTAGACAAAAGGATTTGAAGTATATCAATTTCCCGGCGAAATCTCTACCGGAACCACCGCGTTATGGGAATCACCGGTAGTCTTACTCCAGATCAGCTCCAGTTTTTTCACTCTCAAGGTTTGTTTCCATGGAAATTTCGTTCCTCCTAACTCGATCAATGAACAAGTTATGAATGATTTTGTAAGTCAAAATGGATATTAGGGTATTTGGTAATCGAATCGTTCGCGAATGAGGATGAGATTAGAGGCTTAAGGAAGAGGATGGACGAGTTGCTTAATCAGTTTGATTGTTCCGTCTCGTCCTCTATTTTCTCCACTAAGAATCAGGTTTTATTTTCTATACCAAAGTTCTTTTGATTCCAATCATCATCATCATCATGTTGTTTTTCTCTGTTTAATTTTGATTAGAATGGTTATTTGATTATTGTAGAAGCACACCACCGATAATTACTTCTTTGAGAGCGCTGAGAAAATCTCCTTCTTCTTTGAAGGTAATAATCCCACTTTTCCTAAATTACTTAGCTTTTTTTATGTCCCCAGATACTTGTTTGTGTTAACATATTCCAAACTATCACTTGGGTTTTTTCCAAATGAGTGTTCCTTGCCGCTTTTGTGTTGATGTCTGTGTGCAAGTGCTCTGCTATATCCACAAGTATTGACTGTTGATAACTATCTCTTTGCAATTTTACAGTTTCTGATAAATACCATACCACTACAATCTCATCTCTTTTTTTTTTTTGATACAATGGATTATGAATATGAATTTTAATGCCATGTTTTCGCACTTCTTTTTGATGCGGGATGTGTGGGAAGCTTCGGTCACCGTTTCTAATGACTTAGTTAGGATGCAATTTTCTAGACTAATTATATCCTTGTTTCATGGTCTAGTGGATATCGTCTGATGTTTTTGTTCTCATCCAGCTATATGCTAAAGATTCTTGTGTTTGAATCTCAGAAAAAGCTTTTGGTGATGATGGGAAATTGAAGCAACCCAAAGAACTCTCTATTAACAAAGTTGGACATGGTATTTTAACCTCTCATCTCTTCCTTTTTTTGGCTCGCTTTTTACATACTTTTCGTGTTAGGTAGAGAAAATTGGGCTCACGAATGTTAACATTGTTTGTTGGTGCAGCACTGCATGAGCTTGACCCATTGTATAGGGAATTCACATATTCGTCCAAGTTTTCAAGTTTGGTGTCATCCTTAGGTTACAAGAGACCAGTAGTCATGCAGTCTATGTACATTTTCAAGGTACTTTTATTTATTTATAGACTTTTGATTCTTTGTTCTTTGTATGTTTTTAAACTTTGATCAATGAAAATCTCCAACTGCTGAAAATCAGTGTGTTCACACTATATGTTGATTGCTTTTAAAAATTAGGAACTGAGATTGTCATAGAATATGCAAATGTTCAACATTTCAGAATGCAGATCACCACTTATATTTATTACTAACAACTTCAAAATTAGCATTTGTAGTTACGGTTAAACTATTTAAAGCTTATATCATTCCGATCTCAGCTTCTTTCGCTTACTTTATGGGAACCTTTCACTATGCAACTTTGTAATTTGGACTGTTGATTTTACTAGCAACCTGGAATTGGAGGCGAAGTTGTGCCGCACCAAGATAATTCTTTTGTGTACACGGATCCACAGAGTTGTACTGGTCTCTGGATTGCTCTGGAAGATTCTACAACAGTTAATGGTTGTCTTTGGGCAATTCCTGGATCTCATAAGAGTGAGTTTTCTTACCTCTATTTCTCGTGTTCTTTGTTATTTACATAGTTTCTCTTAACTGGACAGTCCTTTTTTTCCGCTGCCTTATTTCAGATGGTTTAGTTAGAAGGTTTATCCGGGGGGAAAACGGTATAACCTTTGATCAGCCATCCCCATCTTACGAGCAGAAAGATTTCGTGTCTATTGAAATGAAAGCAGGCTCATTGATTGCCATTCATGGTGATCTAATCCATCAAAGGTAAATTTCATCTCCCATATGAAGTAGCTTGCTTATAGTTTAGATTTGGCTGAGCTCTGAAAAATTATGTTCTCCTCAATGTGGAATTTGAGATGCAGTTTCGAGAATCTATCCTCGAAGTCAAGACATGCCTATAGCTTACATGTAGTAGAATCTGATGGATGTAAATGGGCAAAAGATAACTGGTAAGTCTTTTATTTAAGTTTTCCTCATTTCATTTTCCAAGTCTTTTCAGTTTGTTCTTCGTTCTTTTAACACGGAATGTTTACATTTCAATTATATGCTAGGATACAAAGAGAAAAAATGCCGGAGCCTCTCTATGTTCTTCCTTGATTCACGCCAGTCGTGGGAAAACACTGTGAGTTACTGTTTATCAAATTTCTTTTATGATGATCTACCCACTATCTTTGTGAGAACTTTGAACAGTAATAAGAACATGGCTAAAAGGGCCTTCTTGTGTCATTTACTTGTTGAATACAATTTGTTTATGCTTGGTCTCTGTAGTTGTCTTTAGATAACCAAACTCAGTGGTCAATAAAGTGTGACAGTGATTACTTGATGTTTCTTTGAATTCACAGTAATTAGACACTAAAGAAAGTCATATAAAGAGGTTAGGACCCTTAACAGTTAAGAAGTAGAGGAAAGAGAGACCATTGGATACTGTTTTTTTAATTGTCAAGCTGTTTGAAATGTTATTGTGATTGGAGGAATGGGACAAAACTATCTCTGTCCTATTGTAATTGTACCAGGGCAAAAGAAACGTGGGACAGATCTTTTAGGTGCAGAAACGATAGAGTCAATTAAAGAGTTATGGTCGAAGTGATAAATGCTTTGTGTAGTTGTCTTTAGGAAGTGTTCTTGATCCTCTGTCTCGAAAAGCATTTTTTCATACCATTATACATTCATGATCTTAAAAGTACAAAAGATGGGTCATATATTCTGTTTCTGGTAGATTAATTATTACCTCAGAAACTATAGACATTTGAACATCTCTTGCTCGATTTTAAACACAAATCAATGAGTAATCCTTTGTTTCCATTAAATTCACAAAATAAATGAGAAATGGGCAAACATTAAAGATGTTTTGTCTTCATTCCATCAAAACCCAAATGTCAGTTTGGTTTCCCCAACGGTACGCACTTTTTTGATAATAAACCTCACATTTGCTAAATTCCCTGAAAAATCTTAAGTAGTTCTATACACAGTGCAATGTCAGCATCGAATGTCTCTCTCAGAGAGTCGCATGTAAATTGCAGTGGGAGAAGAAAAGAAAGAAGAAAGCATGTGAAGAAGTAGAAAAACATCAATTACTAACAATTACATCTAATTTAATATATATTCCTTACATTGACAAGGAACCATCGAAGCTTTCAGTTTAACTTTCAGACACATGTATTAGATGGTTGCAGCTCCAAACCCAAGCCCCAACATGGTCCACCTTCACATTTGGGTAATAACTATTATATAACCATAATAATATTCAAAATCAAAACCCTAAAGTCGTAAAAAAAGAACCTTAAAAATTCAAACGCTCCTAACATTTACTACACGTCTCCATCTTCAAACTCATCTCTTCTACCTAAGAAGTAAGAACACATCACTTACCATTTCTGGACAAAAGAACAAGTAAAACCTTCATTAAATCCCTTTGTCCTATTTATTACTCACACATGGGTTTTTGTTTCAGTTCTTCAGAGGCATGAACTCGTAGTAGTAGCAGTAGTTGCAAAACACTTGATTTGCTTTCGTCTTCTCTGTAAACCGGCCTGTTTCCTCGTGGTTCTCCCTAACCGGAAAGAGATCTAAAGTTCGAATCTCCCTCGTTTCTTCTTGTCCTTCTCCGTTGACATTTTGGTCAATATTAATCTCTCCTGCAGGTTCTTGAGTTATCGACCAAGTAACAAGATTTCTCCACGTGGCGTCTTTACCATCCTCTGATGCCCTCACAGATTCTTCAGCTGTCCCATGATCTTCATTCTTAGCATTGTTGTCTTTATTGTTACTCGCAGGATCTAATTCATGCTAAGCAGAAAATACAAAATAATAAAATTGTTTTTAGGAGCTAGCAACTACAAAATAGTAATAAATTATTTTCGGGAGATGCCAATTAACTATTCTAAATTGAAATGATGATAAATACCAAAAAGATAAAATTGAGATGGATAAAAAAAAAAAAAAGTTAGCAGCCTTTTGAGAACATATATGATAGAAAAAGCTTCTCTATAACCCTACTCTGCATCATTTACTTGTCTTCCACACATATTTAGTTATTTACATTTATGTATTTGTTTGGTCACCTATTTATGCATATAACAAGTGTTTTGTGAGTATCTTTGTTCAAGAAAATACCTGTGGCTGTGGGTTTGTGTGTGGAAGAGATGGGCAGCTCTTTGTCTGATCAACTCGATAACCACCTGTAATTACCACGTCATCTTACATATATATCCGAAATTAGCATGCATGGCCACTTTAAGTAACGTTCCATTAAATTTCATCAGTTATATAAACCAAAACTTTATATATCCCTTTAACCAAAAAGACAAAACATACCTTAAACGTAAAATTATGTTGTTGGTTGATAGATATTTAGAACCAAAGGATGGGTATTTAAATCTCTAAATATAAATCAACTAATTATTGATCACCTGATGATGAATCCTTGACATCTTTATGTGGTTTGTTAAGAGCACCTCCTTCACAACGGCGTCGTTTTAGTCTCTCCCTAGCCTTATGATTCTGAAACCAATAGAAAACGTTCTTCCCTTCGATTCTCCCATATTTACGAAGCTTAGATGCTATCTGTTGGATATGTTCCGTCGTCGGTGTCCGTGTTCCGCTCATGTAAAGCTCTTCTAGCATCGTGATCTGCTCGGGTGTCGGATTCCATCTTGAAGTCGCCGTCGCAGGAATGTTATTTTTCCGATCATCATCGAGTTCTCCTGATGATGCAGTGATGAGCTGATGGTGATCATTGCCGTTAATATCACCTGAGAATAATAAGAAGAGTATATTAACAAACAAATAAACACATTGAGATTAATTAAATATATATATATATATATATAAAGAAGTAAGGGTTTAGTACAGTAGTGTGGGAGAAGAAGAGGAGGTTGAGTAGTAGAGAGGGGCAAATAGTTGATGAGGTTGTTGTTGGAGATGTAGCCCATGCTATGTAGAAGTTTGCCCTAATCACTTTTAATTTAGAGAAGATATATCAAAGAGAAAAGATTCACAAAATAGGTCTTTTGTTGTTGTTGTTATTGTGGAATTTTGAACCTTTTAGCTAGGGAAATGGGATTTGAGAGAGAAAATGCTTGAGTTTCAGTGCTGTGTGGGAATGAATGATGAGATGTTTACTTGTGATGCAAGAGAGATGAAAAGGCTACCAAAAGATTGATTTTTGGGTCTACCATTTGCCTCTTGTCTTGTTTTATAGATAAAACCAAAATCTTTATGCACATATGACATATATATAGAGAAAGAGAGAGAAAAAATGATTATACACTCTTCAATCTTGTATGTAATGAATTTTGCTTGACAATAGAAATGACTTGTATTATTATGTGTATAATCAGCAAAAGCAAAAGGAAATATGAGTAAACATGATTTAAATTTTAAATATGTCGGGGAAACTTTTTCTAAGTAATTAGACCAAAATTTCATAAGTTAATAATAAGATTAAAAATGAGTTTAACTAATAATAATATCCCACGTGCAGTTCTCGCGCGTTAGGCGCGTTACGTCATAATCGGCACACACTAGTCAACGGATTTAGGCCACTTTTTACCAAAATTCATAACTGAGCCCAATAGACGCGCGTGGGTCGAGTTTTTTCCTCTCTCATATTAAACGGGCTTTAAACTGGACTATTTAAATCAAATGGACCGAGTGACTCGTTTTGCAGCCCATAATATATGTTCCGAAAAGTGAAAAAATATATATATCAATATCGGAAAATAACGTCAATAAAAATTGAATTCTTGAAGAAATTTATAAAAATTTGTTAGAAGGAAATTTTTCTAAAAAACAAAATGGAGATGGGAATGGGGGTAGTTGAATAATGAGTAAAGCTCCTTAAATCTCTCCATTTATGGCTCACCACACTGTGCAAAACATTCATTCCACATTCAACAACCTCCCTCTGAGGATATTCCTCTTTAACCAAAATGGACCCAAAACTAAATTATTTAATACAAAATGAGTAATAATCTCCAAGGAACAAAATTACATTTTTATTTTTATTTAATTATATATACATTTTGATGTGTGTCTTGTTTATAATCAATGTATATAATATATACGCATATTATTTTTTCTAAGAAAAACAGGGACAAGATTAACGTTTTCATATATTTGGTTAAATGTTAATTCTTGTTGCATCAACAACCATTCGTGATTTAATATCGATGTGTTGGAAATTTATGTATTTAAGTCTCATACCTTAACAAAATAGAAAATTAATCCGTGAGTGCATAGTAGTAAAACTAGTATTCATTCATATATGAGCATTAATTATGTTTGTACGTATGTAAATAATACTTGAAAAAAAAAGAGAGAAAAGAATAGAGGAGAGGTCCTTGGGGACAGGCATCCCCATCGAGAGAACCGAATGCATTAAGTTCAAACACATTCAAATGAAACAAATATTATTAAAGCTAAATGGCCTACTCTAATAAATAATATCTTTATCCCACATCACAATAATCATTTAGCCGATTTTCGCATAAGTTTTTATTAGTAAGCTCTTTTTTTAGTTTTGTGTTAATGAAACTTATCTACGATATGAACTAGTGTTCGATAATAATCCGAAATTGTAAATTCGGATAAATCAAACTGATACAAAATGCGTAAAAAAATGGATTGGAAAATTCTATTTACTATCAACAAAAAAATACTTCGATTCACTAATAATGAGTTTGTTAGATTTACAATACCTTCTCATTTCCAAATGAGAAAGATTCATGTTCACAATGAACAGGTGAGGAATCGTTACATTTTTAGTTTTTTTTTTTAATGATATAAAATTTGGAAGTTCTGAATCTTTGATTCTTAATCTTTTTGATGTCTTGAATAAACCGTTAATAATACTGTGATTAAGGTGTAAATATAGTTGAAGTCTTGAAAAAAAAAAAAATTAGTTGAAGTAGTGACCTTGTGAATACTTTTAAGAACCACTAGACCACCACATTTTTGTAGTTCTCAAGTTTGAAAGTTCGTTCTAAATCGGTTTGAGCTAATTAGATTTGGATCCAAAAGAAAACATGCAACTTTTCATCGATTTTTATATATTGTTAGGAACTTAGGATACCTACTCAGTATGTATATGATTAGGCTGAATTTACATACATGTCCGTTTTAAAAAGAAAGATTGGATGCTTAATGCACGACCTAAAAATATGTATTTTTCAACTAGAGCCCACCATATTCTCACTTTTAATATGTAGGGAAAATCCACAACAATGGGCTCATTACAATTAAAAATAGTCATTATGCATGAATTTCACCAAATTTTAAGTTTTTGGTTCTCCCATTTTCATGAGCGAAGGAACAGTCAACAGCTTCCATGCTCATATATTTATAAACTAATCATATTTAACAATACATCGATTTTATTATACGATGTTGGACCCATTCAACACTGATTTTAAAATACTTATATGTCTATGTTTAAATAACAATAATTAATCAGTTAAACACAAAAAGACAACCTTCTTTTTCTGCATAGAACATGATCTTCGAAGAAAACCATGCATTCGAATCTTCAACCATTTTTTTCCTTCTTACAATATTAGTATATAAAAAAATTACAAATTCCGAAAACATACTGATTTAATTAAATAAATACAAAACTATTATCAATAATTCATGGATCTCGATGGTAGGCATTGAAGCAAGAGTTACAACAACAACAGAGAAACAAGATCATTGACTCTTAGCCTCACAGAAATTATACAAGGCTAAGGATAATGATCCACATCTCATTATGACTAAAACATAAAATTATACTAAAGTAGCTATAGAGATTGAAGAATCTCATGGCAGTTTCTTGGAGCTCGAAGAGACACGTGTTGCTAAATAGTGTTTCAGTTGTGAAGAGGATTTGGACCTGTGTGAACTAATCTCTTGTCGTCTTTATAAACGTCATCTCTGTTTTCTTCTTCTCGACGTTGACCCGTGAACGACACTGAAGCTTTGGGAGCTTGAAACGACGCCATTTCATGGAAAGGATCAGCTTTTCTCGGTAGTGAAGGAGTTGCAAAAAGAGCTGATGAAGAAAAACCAAACTGAGCGAAGATCAAGATTCCCCAGAAGAACACGGCGGTGGTAGGTGGTGGTCGTCCATTTCTTCTTCTTGTTCTTCTCCTTATGTCTTGCTCGTTTCCTACACAAGCTTCCATGGCGGTTTGATTTGAGTGGAAAGAGAAGCTTTTTATGAGAAGCCCATGAGGTAGTGAAAATTTGAGTTTGTATCTCTCTCTGTTTTCTTGTGACAGAAATTGATTTCCTTTTTTGTCGGTGTCTGTGAAGTGCAGAGCAGGTTTTGGATTCAAGAAATTGATGAGAAAAAATGGGCTTTGAGTAAAAACTATAATAATAAGTCTTTTGATAAAAAGTGACTAGTGGTAAGAGGATTAACCCAAAAGACAAAACTCTTTTATTTGTTTGAGTGAAGTCTAAGTAACAAAAAAACTTTGTCTGGGTCTCTTTGGATAATGAGAAGAAGAAGAAGAAGAAGTAGAAAGAGGAGAAGATGAAAAAGATTTTTATTATTCAATGGAAATTAGATTTGTGGTTTCTTTATTTTAAAATTTGTTTCCTTATCTTATGGGTCTTATCCCTTGTTTGAAAAATCGCTAGGCGCTAGTCGGGCGTTCGGCATGGGCCTAGCGATTAATCGGAAAATCGGATTAAAATCGGGGATTAATCGGGGATTAGTTTTAGGGTTATTTTAATATTTTTAAAATATATTAATTCAATATTGTTTTCAAAATTACAGTAAAAACAAATTTTTATGATTTTTATTAAAATTTGAACACAAGTTATGTAAAACATCACAAACTCCCAATTCAAATGATTGAATAACAAAAATAAAATGTTTTTTTTATACTTGTAATCTAAAAAATAATCGGGGTATTTAAGATTAGACGGGAAATAATCGGATTAGGCGGGAAATAATCGGATTAGACGGAGAATAATCGGGTTACTGATTTTTTAGGGGATTAGTCATTAATCGAGGCGGAGAGGGTGGGCCTAGCGATTAAGCGGGGAGTAATCGGGGCTAGGCGGGGATTTTTAGAACAGGGGTCTTATCAAACGATCTTGACCCTTGATTCCTGGGAGAACCTTCTCATATCTGTACTGTGAAACTTATTTTTTTTTTATCTAACCTCCTCCAATGCTTTGCTTGTTCTCTCTGCTCAATAGTATTTTCTTATATTTTATTAATGAAAATTGCAAAATATTTTTCAAATTCAGCCATGTTGTTGCTTGGAGATGGTGCAGTGGACAGTTCAGTATTAATAGCCGTTGTCCCCGGGAAAAAAAAAAACGAATTTATGTTTTCTGAGAGGAGAGAGAAGGGTTTTCACTGTAAAAATCAAAATGTTAATAATGTAAAAAGTGTTTTTACTAATAAAAGCAAGTAGCTTTCAATGGAGGATTGATTACCTTAGTTTTGCTAAATTGACCCAAAAAAAAAAAAAAGATACCGTTGTTGCAGAGTCTTTTTACTTGGAATGTCTTGACGACAAGTGAGATAACCTCTGTTCTCTGTTTTGTCTCCATCTCTCTCTCTCTGTCTTTCACGAGAACTTTTTCTATTTCTTGCTTCTTCCATGTCTCTGCTTTTCAACTCTCAGAGAAAACCATTAACAGAGGCAAACTCTGTTTTTGATCAGTGTCAATAGCATCTAATGACTGACATAAACATTGAATTCATATTCACAAATTTTGACCATTCTTTATCTCCTGCAAAAAAGTAGTTCAATTTCAGCTATTTATACATCACAATAGATACAATACAAGGCCTGTAAAATCAGTGGAATATACAAAGAAAGATACAAAACTCATTAACTGGCAAAAACGTGAGGTCAGGCTTAAATAGATCTAGATAATTAATGAGCAATTAAAGATCAAATAAGCATTAAGGAGTATAGTGTACAAATTGACTTAGCTACCTTATTCAGTAGAGTCTCTCTCTCTTGCAGGCTTCTGACTTGTGCAGAAGATTAAACCAAAAGCTTCACGATTTGTTGCCATATGCAAGTTTAGTGGATCAGGAGCTTGGTTTTGCATCAACTGGTCTTTTGTTACTATTCAAAGCTTCAGATACTTTTAAAATCTGTGGATGCATTTCTCATCAGATTTTCTCTTGATAATCAGAACATCAATATGTGAAGTCACCAGAACTCTTTACAAGAGCAGATACCATTCCTGAAGTGGTGAAACCTGTTCTTGTCTCTCATGATGATCTCTCTTGATGTAAGCCTGGAAACAAACTTGGAGAAAACGTGGCAATCATCACAGGTTCTCAAGTTCTTCATAACCCGTATAGGATGTCCTGCTCTCCCATTAATGAGTCCAAATGCAATAGCAAGCTTCTCACTGTGATGACTAAGAGAAGATTCCTTTTCCTCCATTTCCACATCATGAAATACTGAACCCGTATCGGGAACATACCCCATGTTTCTTATCTTCTTCAAGATTTCATCCAATTTCTCATATATCGCCTTTGATTGCGGATGTGATATGTCTCCTCTATTGAAAAAATGGATTTTGCCGTCAAATTCAACGGAACTATAGGCAGCAACCTTTTTAGTGCCCAGCTTCCTCATTTTACTCCTTACTTTGTCAACACAATCCCATTTACCAGCAGCTGCATAGATATTAGACAGTAGTACGTGGTATGAACCAATATCAGGAGCTGTTTCTACAAGAACGTCGGCCACTTTCTGCCCCAAGATCATATCACGATGAACTGCACAAGCACCCAACAAAGCTCCCCAGATACCGGTATCTGGTTCCACTCGCATCTTTTTGATAAATTCATAAGCCTCCTCTAGAAGACCAGAGCGTCCCAATAGATCAACCATACATGCATAATGCTCTTTTCTTGGCTCAAGATTCTTATCATTCAATCGAACCATGAGACTGAAATACCTTTTTCCTTCATTCACTAGTCCAGCATGGCTACAAGCAGATAACACCCCGAGAAATGTCACGTAGTTCGGTCTTAGTCCCTCGTTCTGCATCATAGTGAACAATGCCAAGGCTTCTCCGCTATCGCCATTCATTGCATATCCTACAATCATCGTGCTCCATGAAACCACATTCCTTTGTTTCATGTCGTCGAATAATACCCTGGCAGCTTCGGTGCTACCACACTTCAAGTGCATATCAAGCCTTGCATTTTCGACTATTATGTTACATTCAATCTCTTCTTTCCTCGCGCGATCATAAATTTCTTCTCCGATATCCAAAGAGCCCAGCTGACCACAAGCAGAAAGCATACTCACAACAGTAAAAGAATCAAACTGAACTGCATCCGCACACATCTTGTTGAAATACTCAAGAGCTATAGCGGAGTTCCCGGTTTGAACACAAACCGCAATAAACGCATTCCAAGCCACTAAATCCTTGACTTGCATTGACTCAAACAAGAACTCAGCCGAACTCAATTCACCAAACTTCATGTACATCATCACCAACTCAGTTGCAACAATCCCAAGACACTCAAAACCATTTTTCAACACATGGGCATGAAGGGAAACCCCACAGGGCAAAACCCCAAGCTGAGAGATCGCCTTCACCACAAACGGGTAAGTAAATTCATCAGGACGGACACCAAGATCACGCATTTTCTTATAAAGTAGGACACTTTCAAAAGGGAGCTGGTTTCTAACGTACCCTTTGAAAAGAGTGTTCCAAAGGAAGATCCTCGGCTTGGGCATTTCGTCGAACACCTGGCGTGCGTAACACATGTCACCTACAAGTACAAGATTCTCTAACAACTGAGTTAAAAGACTGTTCTTTTCAGAGAAACCTGTCCTTATTACAACCGCGTGGATCTTCTTAAGCTGCTTCGGCTTTGAAGAACTTGCTCGTAAGAGCTCGGAGAGCATTTGTTTTGTTAATGGCGTTTGTTTCGCAAGCATCTCTTCCTTCCTTCCTTTTTTTTGTTCCGTGATCGTCGTACTTTCAATGGTCTCTGATTTTTATAAAGCCCAATTCCTACGACAAGAGGCCTAATTAAGTAAGCCCAAAATTAGATATGTATGGGCCGAGAGACCTAAGAATCAATCCACAGAGTCAAAAATTGATTTTTAAATCCTTTTTCTTGTACCAGTTACCGGTTAAACCGGTTAACCAAAATCTTTTTACTAAAATGATGATAATCTCACCGGAATTGCTGACCGGAAAATCTCTGAAGAAGCCGCATGGAACTTCGATGTCAATGTTCGAATGGTTGAAATAAGAAAATCTCTTCTGAGTACTAAAATTACCACCGAAACTCTCACTTTTTCCATTAATGTATCTCAAATTTTCTTGTGATGATGAATCACTCAAGATACTCTGTATCTCCTTCAACACTGTCCAATAATCTGATTCACATAAAACAAAAAACAAAAAACAAAAAAAATAGAATAAAAACAGATAATGTGAAATTGTTTAATCATAGAAAATAGAGGAAATGTAAGAAAATCCAAACTCAGACTAATTTGATTTTTTTTTTTTCGCTATTTAAAGCAAATTGATTTTATACTGCCAGTTTTGCAAAATTCTAAATAATCTTCAGTTGTGTGTATATTATTAGCTGATTTGGTCACAGAAACGTACCTTAGTAAGTAAATTGAGTGAATGGTAATCAAACTATATGACTTATACATACATAAAGTAAGTATATCTGTATTTGTGTGTTTACATGCATAAATCACATATAGTAGAACGTAAAGATATTTAAGTATTTTTTTGGTCAACATATTTCATTTAGTTTAATCCAACAAAAAGAAATACTACGTCATTTAGTAATTAGTAAGTAGATATTATTGATTGTTCTAGAGAGTGACGTTGAACCATCAACATAGTATTAAATTCATTGTCTGATAGTAGTATTTTACTTCTCAGAACATACTTTTATTGATTTTCGGTCGATGGGGACAGCAGAAGCATGGAAAACGTTCGACCAATAATCTTCGTCTCTTATTTGATTTGAGTTATCGCCGAATATTGAATTATGCCATTTGCCATTTATTCTTTTTTTTTTTTGGACAAACTAAGCATATCATATAATAGAAAGGAGCCTTGTTCGAAAAATCGCTAGGCGCTAGTCGGGCGCTCGGCATGGGCCTAGCGATTAATCGGAAAATCGGATTAAAATCGGGGATTAATCGGGGATTAGTTTTAGGGTTATTTTAATATTTTTAAAACATATTAATCCAATGTTATTTTTAAAATTGCAGTAAACACATAAAAATGTATTTTTGAGACAAATATTTATGATTTTTATTAAAATATGAACATAAATTATTGTAAAACATTACAAACTCCCAATTCAAATGATTGAATAACAAAAATAAAAAGTTTTTTTATACTGACAATCTAAAAATAATCGGGGTATGTAAGATTAGGCGGGGAATAATCGGATTAGGCGGGGAATAATCGGATTAGGCGGAGAGTAATCGGGTGACTGATTTCTTTAAGGGATTAGTCATTAATCGAGGCGGATAGGGTAGGCCTAGCGATTAAGCGGGGAGTAATCGGGTCTAGGCGGGGATTTTTAGAACAGGGGAAAGGAGTTTAACCTCTACTAAGAGAGGATACAAGGCTACAAAGATTACTTTCTAAAACGGTCGTTTTCAGTCAGGTTTTCTATCGGGTCACCTATTTTCTTTTTTGTAGAAAGGCGACAGTGATTGTTACCGGCCTCGCAAAATTATGATTTATTAATTATCTATGGCTTGATTATGATTTCTAGGCATGTAATATTTAGTTGATAGTTTATGTTTCGATCGAGTTCAAGAAATAAATCATATCAATAATTATCCAATTTTTTTTTATTTTTTTGGTGATACGAACTTGGTAAACGTGAATCACTACACAATTCAAATTAACCGTAAATTTTTAACTTTTCTAGGCACAATAAATTTAGACTTACTTATGAATAATATGTGTATTGGAAGAACCGGAGATCGACCGAGATCGACGGTCGAGATGATTGTCCAAAAATATGAAAATCATAAAGATCGAGAAGGATCTAGAAGATTATCATATCTTAGTTTAGGAACATTTACATTTATCTCTAAAGTATATTTTACATTTAAGTTTATCTTAATTTAGGAAATTAGGTTTAGTCTTTCTATATATATATATCGATGTATCTTGGAACATTAATCTTATGAGAGCCAATTATAATTCTTCCTAAACACTTTTGTGTTCTTTACTCTCATCAATTTATCATGGTATCAGAGCCAGGTTCTTATTCCTATGGGTTAAGGTTTTGTTTGCTTCCGCTACTACAAAAAAAAAAAAAAAAAAAAAAAGAAGAAAGAGACGTGATCCTTTATTCTTGGTAGATTTTCATGTGTTTATCCCGGTCATTGATTGGCCACGTTGATATTCTAGCAAAGTTGCTAGTTTCTTGAAGAACAAACCACTTGATCATTAACATGAATCTAGTGGTTTCGTTCAGTTTCGGTAACAATGATGTTTTTCTCGCCCTCGCGAGTTTGATATCCCTTTTGATTAAACTTCTCGCCCTCGTGAGTTGTTTCTTTTAGTCTCGCCATCGCGAGCTACATCCAAACCTCGCAATCACGCGAGCTACATCTGAACCTCGCAATCGCGGGTGTTATTTTATATTACTTGAACCCTACGATCGGGTATAAACTTTGATGACCTAACGGCTGGGTATTGTAGCCGCTTTGAACCCTACGATCGGGTATAAACGTCGATGATGACCCGACGGCCGGGTATAAAGCCGCTATTATGAATAATTGTCTAATCTCACACGTGTGACCACGTATGAGTTTGCCGGGGGGTATTGGAAGAACCAGAGATCGACGAAGTTTATCTTAATTTAGAAAATTAGGTTCAGTCTTTCTCTATATATATATCGATGTATCTTGGAACATTAATCTTATGAGAATCAATTATAATTTTTCCTAAACACTTTTGTGTTATTTACTCTCATCAATTTATCAATACGACCATTGTTTTTTAAATCATATTTGTAATAATGCAAGATGACAGAATCGTGGTAAAAAAATAATTTTAGTCAAACGGAAAAAAAAAAGACATATTTTTACGTTTTTTAACCGTTACATTCTCTATGGAAAAAAAAAAGACATATTTTTACGTTTTAACCGTTACATTCTCTATATAAACGAAGGAGAGCAGAAATGAAAGTATTCATCAAGCAAAGAAACAAACAAATACACTTCACTCGCTACCAAGGAAGAGACAAAAGAGAGAGAGATGGCGACGTCAGGAACATATGTGACGGAGGTTCCTTTGAAAGGATCGGCGGAGAAACACTACAAGCGGTGGAGGAGTGAGAACCACCTCTTCCCCGATGCCGTCGGCCACCACATCCAAGGTGTCACCATCCACGACGGCGAATGGGACTCCCATGGAGCCATCAAGATTTGGAACTACACATGCGGTAAAAATACACTTACTTTATTTGTTACAAACTTACAAGTATACAGAGAATCTATTTATCAAACGTTTGACCATATATGTAAACTCATCTCTCTCTAAATTTGATTCACTTGAACCCGACAATTTTATTCATAAGTAGATTGGCGGATTTTTTTTAAGGAACAGTAACAACACACGTGAATCTTGCCATTTAAAACATTCATCAGAAACATATATGTGGAAGAATCTCTTTACCTTAAAATTTAGTTGAGTGTTACATGTATATAGATCCAAACATATATAATATATGCATGGTGCTAACTTATCAATGGAACACATATATGAAGATGGGAAACCGGAGGTGTTCAAGGAGAGGAGAGAGATAGACGACGAGAATATGGCGGTAACATTCAGAGGACTAGAAGGTCACGTGATGGAGCAGCTTAAAGTGTATGACGTCATCTTTCAGTTCATTCAAAAGTCCCCTGATGATATCATCTGTAAGATCACTATGATCTGGGAGAAGCAAAACGATGACATGCCTGAGCCTAGCAACTACATGAAGTTCGTCAAGAGCCTCGTTGCTGACATGGATGATCACGTTCTCAAAGCCTAAATCCCCTTCACATCAACCCATTAATTATCACCTAATATCATGATCATCATCACCCTCATACGTACATGGCTCCTTTTGTGTGTGTGTGTGTGTTTCGTTTTATGGTGTTTTCAATACAATAAATGGGGGTTTGCATGTCTGGTTTCATCTACTATATTATGCTTTGATGTTGTTTATGTTGAGGCTTCATGTATGTTCATCTATACATGTATCCTTGTTAATTAATGATTTTCAAGAGTAATTAATGAATACTGTCCTTTTTAAGTGTTGCGCTATTTATGCATCAGCTTCCACAAGGCTCACATAATACAGTACTTAATAGTGGTTGTATTATTCATCATTTTGTACGTTCATTTAGTGGTTGTATTATTCATACACGGTATTCATTATAGTTAGTGGTTGTATTATTTAGTTGTTGTTGCCATCTTTTTGGGCACTAGGATACAGAGCGGTCGAGTTCGAGGGAGACAATCAAAATGTAATACGCCAAATCAATGGCTCTGATTTGAACCCAAGGCTCCACCATTTCCTAACCACGATATGGGGATGGCGAGATAAGTTTCCAAAGGCAAAGTTCTTATTCAAGCATCGTCAGCAAAACCAGTGTGCGGATCTACTAGCAAAAACCATTAGAACTTCTCCAAACCAATGGTGTTTGTACCATTCATGTTCAATGTTTCTTACTACAGCTGTAAACAATGATCTTTGATAAGTATTAATAAAACGTCTTTGGAAAAAAAAAATATATATATTGTTGCTGTCGTTGTATGTTCATTTAGTATAGAGTAATTAATGCTGACTTTGTATGTTCATATAGTGGTTAATTGTAATATTCATCATTTTTTCTAATTGTCCTGTCATCGTCAGTAGTACTGTATCTATTGATTGGTCGTATATAAAGAAATTTATATCAGTAAAATTCTAAGATAATTGAATTTAAAAAGGAGAAAAAAACATAGTTGAATTTAAAAAAGGTTCGTATTGGCTGCTGCATTATCTTTATTAATTTTCGTATAGTTAGTTAATCCTTTTTACATACGCATTCAATATGTTGCAGTGGCCCATGAAGATGAGATTTGACAAAGGCAAACGGCAAACCAGTCTACGAACTAAGTACTAAGCCAGTGAATGCGTGACATCCCGACCCATCCCATAAATATGCATAGTTGGTCTTCTTATAACGACCCGTAAATAAAAGAATGGTCCACTAACTGATAAATGAAACTTTAAATTTGTAGCCCATTAAAAATATCTCATATATGCATGCGTCACAAAAGAAAAATGTAAATTGTAAAACACAAAACTAGAGAAACCAAAACAGAAAGTTAAAAATACTCAAAAAGATATTCAAATTTTCAAGCTTTTTCTTCTTGATCAAGAAAACATACTTGAGTTGCTTATACGTATGGAAACAACAACAGATTCATAGACAACAAAAGAAAGAAAGAAAGAACATTAATAAGTTTAGGTAGAGCCGTAGAGGAAGAGCCTCCACCTTTGGAAGAGGAAGTGATACCTCTGCAACCAGCACCTTCATGCCATTCAAGCATGATCTCAATCTCGCCGCATTCGACATTGTTAAGTCTAAGGATCATGTCTTGCGTAATCTTAATTACCATTGTTCCAAACAATGCTACTCTCATCTGATAAACAGTTGTGCCTTAGAGGTTGAGCCCTCTTGATAGCACATCCATTAGGTAGCCTCAAAAGCTCCATCCCCATTTTCAAAGCCTCCAGGTATGGTTGAATGTCAATGTTTGCATCTCCCATTTTGTCATCTCCTGTGAACTTGTCCCAATCAAACATTGTCTGAACAATTTCAATAAACAACAACAATAATGTTATCCCTAAAACCAGAACAGAACTTTTTTTTTAGTGTTAGTAACATTGTGATCTTTGATAGCAACAGTCATTTCTTCATTCCATACTAGGTTACAATTTCTTTTCACCACACGTGTCCACACGTGACACGTGTCTTCAATGTCTGAAGTTTTCGATAAGAAGGGAGTGATTTGGCGCCAGGTAATTGCGATGTTGAAGCAGTCTTTTTGGGGGCCTACTTCATCCTTCTATCTTTAGTTGTCTAGAGTCTCGGGGAAGATCATAAGTTCATAACCATTGTGAGATGGTAGAAAAAGGCTTATGCATTGTCACTGTGGGCACTCGTGAACTCCCAGCCATTTATTGTAACTCAGGTTTTTTATTGAATATAATTTTACATTGGTATAGAATAAAAAAAGTAATTACTTTTAAATCAATGGGAAATCTGTAAATACTTGGAACGTTATAAGTTATAACCCTTAAAGTCAATGAGCTTTCCAAACAAAGTCCATCTATCGGGAAAAAAGCCTTTTTCAACCTCTTGCAGGCGGGTTTTTCCAATCCAAACTATGACCCCTAGTCGATTTCAACCCAAACCCAAAAATAATTCAAAATCGAAACCTGAACTAATGCAAATGAGCCGATTTCAACACGACGCGAAACAGTGTTAGTTCGAAAGTTAACGGTTGCTCAACCTTGGGTAATTCTCTCTCTACATCATTCATCAAACTTTGAAAATAAAATCAAATAACCTTGAGAACTGTTAACTTTTGAACTAACATTGTTTTGCGTCGTGTTGAAATCGGCTCATTTACATTAGTTTAGGTTTTGATTTAGAATTATTTTTGGGTTTGGGTTGAAATCGACTGGGAGTCATAGTTTGGGTTGGAAAAGCCCGCCAGCAAATAGTTGAGGTTGAAAAAGACCGTTTTCCCGTCCATCTATCATACCAAAGTAACAAAGGTTCCCATTACCAATCTTACAAGAAATGAAATCATGAGACATGAGCCATCAGTCTTAGCTTTATAGTTTGCACCATATATAGGAATCGTGAGTCGTCGTGACTGTCCTCAGCTAGGGGCCTTAGTGATTTCCTTCCAGAATGAAAGTCACCGTTCGCAGGCAATCTATACCGTATCTTCATCTGGTGGACTTTTTCAGTGCCGGCTCAACATTTTTATGGGCCCTAGGGCAAAAAAAAAAAATTGGATTCTTAGAAATTTTTTTTAATGTTTTTTTGCTGTAAAAAAATTTTATATGCTATTTTTGTTAAAAATATTAATTACTAATACTAAAAACAATAAATAAAAAATTTTATAGACCTTTCTAAATTTTATTTTTATGTTATAATCTAACTTTTTAATATTTTTTAAAAAATATTTTAGAAAATGGACCCTTTAATTATTGGACTACGGAATTGGACCCCTGGCCATCGCACCGCCCGCCCACCCATCTGAGCCGGCACTGGACTTTTCGGCATTCAAGGAACACATCATATGATTTGTTTAAGGTTATATTTATCTTTTTTTAAAAAAATTGATAGGTGACGAGGGCAGTGATGTATGCATTTGTCAACTCTAATCCTTATCATTGCTTCACTATATGCACTAGATTGTATACCCGCGCATTGCGCGGGATTTTACTTTAAAACGTTTAATTAATGCGAATCCTTGAATATAATATTATAAATAGATTCATTTGAATTTTAATAAATTTTATTTTATTTATGTGTATTATCTTTTCAAAGTAGTAAAAAATTTCTCACTTTTGACTACAATTTCTCTCTTTTATCCTTTGATGTATGTAAAAGTTCTTTATCGATGACAAATCTGAGATATAGACTCATTTCTATTCAAAAACATTGGATTTCAACGTCAACTTTTACAATTTATCTTGACTGTTTGAAAAATACAATTTTTTTTTTTTACAAATATAATTTGACGTATATTTTGATGCTAAATAGTATTCTTAATGTTGATTTTCCTAAAATATGTAACATACGAACTCCTAATTCTAATTTTAAAATACGTTTTAAAATAAAATATATTGGAACGAATTGCACAATCGTTGCCTCGATTCTCGAGCTTTTCTCTCCCTTGAAAGCTTTTTTTTCAGATCTCCGTTTTTACGTTTTGCTTGATCTTAATTGTTGCTATTGAGACTTCTAGTTTATGGTCCAGGAGTTAGTAAGGACGCTTCTCCGACTGCGGCGGTGTGGATTTTGCCACCGATGTAGCCGCTGCTCTGGTTTTAACGGAGGTGGTGAATCGAGGTCGTGGTTCGCGATTGAGGACGCCGTGAAGTGCTTCGAGGATCCCCACGGCTCAACCGTTTTTCCTGTAGTGGAGGCTATGGCGGAAGTTGGTGGCGATATGGTGGGTTTCGCGGTTTTGACGCGGTGGTTAACGGCAGCTCCTCTGGATTTGCTTGGCTCACGCGGAGTTCGTCTTCAGAGGTTTGGGTGAGCCACCACCCTCTGGATTCGCCGTGTTTGGTGTTCACCGGTCCGGTCGAGGCGTTCTTGCTTGGTCTAATCGGAGAGATCTGGAAGTGGAGGGAAGGGGATAGATCTATGGGTCGGATTGCTAGGTCGGGATCTGACTCCGTAGTAGCGGTTGTCGCGGTGGCTAGCTTTTCGGGAGATAAGTGGCGGATCTGGTGCGTCGGTGGTGAGAGAACGTGGTTGGAATTTGGACCCTTCCCGTTGTGTTCTTCGATCTGTCGAGGCTGCCGTGAAGCTGGGTATCTTGGGTTCACCGGATCTAATGCTCCGGCCACCGTGCAGTCGTCCATCAGCAGGGTCCGAGCTTTCTGTTTCGTTTCCGACATCTCTCTTGTTGGGCTATTTTGTACCTGGGCCATTGACTTGTAAGGCTTTTTATGCCAAGCCCTTTCGGGAAGTTATTATAAATTAATATATTTAAAAAAAAAAAAATATATTTCTTATTATTTCTAATTAAAAACTCTTCTATCTACCATTATTATTATAGTTCAAATAGCATCCTCAAATATTATTATTACATATTTTTATTATTTGATTAGATTGTTCTATTTTTATTTGTGATGTTTATAATAGGTTTTTGTTTTATTTCAAATCACCTTATTATTTTTTTAATCTATGTTAATTTCCTAAAATTCCAGTATATTTTTTTTTCAGATATTCATTTGTTTTTTTTAGAACCTAATTTAGAAAAAATTAGTAAACTATAATTATAAATAATAATATTTTTTGTTAATATTTTATTTATTTTTTGTAAATTATTATTTTTATTTAGTGAAAGATAATAATAAAAAGTGTGTGAATTGATTTTAGTTTTAATGTTTTTTGTTATAATAAATAAGTTATGTGGAACCTACAAAAAAAAATTATCATGTCATGAATGGTGAGGTGGACACCTTAAGAGGAGAGACACCTCTCTAATTATATATATAGATTTTGTCAAACCTATCCTTATCATTGCTTCATTATATGCATTTTGTCAAACCTATCCTTATCATTATAACAAAAAAAAAATAACATTTTATGATAAGAACTTGGAAAACGTGAATACGACTCATTCTAAATATATTAGCAGTAGATATCGAATAAGTATATATTAACCTGGCTCACATATTTTACGTTTAAACCGTTACACACTCTTTATAAACGAAGGAAGACCACACGTGAAAATAGTCATCAACCAAAGTAAAAAAGCGCACACAGACACATTTCACTCACGAAGAGATGGCGACATCGGGAACATATGTGACGGAGGTTCCATTGAAAGGATCGGCGGAGAAACACTACAAGCGGTGGAGGGATGAGAACCACCTCTTCCCCGATGCCATCGGCCACCACATCCAAGGCGTCACCGTCCACGATGGCGAATGGGACTCTCATGAAGCCATCAAGATTTGGAACCACATGCGGTAAATATACATTTACTTTAACATAACCCATAAATGTATACTTACTTTAATAGTATTGTCAGGTTACGATGATTATCTATTGACGATAGGATCGTATCTACGTCATACTCCTAGTCATATTGTGATAAAGTTTATGAGTCAACATTTTCTTGCTAGGCGCTAGGTCCACCCTCACCGTCCGATTAGCACCTAGCGATTTTTTTAACACGGGTCACATGTAGATAGAGAATCCAGAGAGAATATTATTAAATAGTTGAATTCTGTTTTTTTACCGGTAAATGGTAAATCTTTACCAAAAAATCAACTAATTTTCGAAGTCTACAAAATATGTGTGCATGAATCTCTTTACCTTGAAATTTAAGTGTAGACTGTGTAGTGTATACATAAATAGAAACACATACATGGTGCTAACTTCATGAATGAAACACACATGTACGTATATATATATGTGCAGACGGGAAACAGGAAGTGTTCAAGGAAAGGAAAGAGATAGACGATGAGAATATGGTGATTACGTTCAGAGGACTAGAAGGTCACGTCATGGAGCAGCTTAAAGTGTATGATATCATATATCAGTTCAGCCAAAAGTCGCCCGATGATATCGTATGCAAGATCACAATGATTTGGGAGAAACGAACCGATGATTCGCCCGAGCCCAGCAACTCCATGAAGTTCCTCAAGAGCGTTATTGTTGACATGGACGACCACGTTGTCAAAGCCTAAATCCATTTCGAACCATCGTCATCACCTATCATCATCATCATCATATATGGCTCCTCTGTGTGTACATCATTTAAATTATGAGTATGGCAACCTCTCCTTTTGTGCATGGTTAATTAATTATTAAAATGTTTGTTTGACGTCCAAAAAAAAATAATAATAATAATGAATCCGTCTAAATTTAACATAGAATCGTCGTTTTTCTTTTAAATTCGAATATGATATATATGGAACCAAATATTTTTTAAAATCAATAGTTCAAAAATATGTTTTCAGCATATAAATGGATTTTACCATGTTAATAATAATAAGAAGTATACTGATTTTCAAATGGCATAGGTTACAAACTTACAAATATTATCACAATGAATGTTATTTTTAAAACCCTCCGTTTAGATTTTAGAAAGTAAATTGTGGTCCAACTGAAATATCTCATCCGTGCGTCAACAAAAGAAGAAAATTAAAAATCTAAAAACAGAATTACTCAAAAACAATTCAAATGAACAGATACAAAAGTCTCTAATTCTCCAAATGTTTTTCTTGATCATGCCATTGAAATGGCCATCAAGAAAACATACTTAATTGCTTATACAGATCGAAACAACAAAGAATCATTCACGACAGAAAAAAAAATAAAAAAGACCAAAGAAAATGGCCATATATAAAACAGTCCACTAAGTGATAAAGTAAATGAAAATTTAAAAATGTTAGCTCATCTGAAATATCTCATACATGCGGCGTCATAAAAGAAAATGCAAATTGCAAAGCATAAAACAACAACAAAACTAGAGAATCCAAAACCGAAAGCGAAAACTCAAAAAAGATATTCAAATGAACACATACAAAAGTCTCAAATATTAATCTTGATCATGCCATTGAAATGATCATCAAGGAAAACATACTTGAGTTGCTTATACAGATGGAAACAACAACAGATTAATCATACACAACAACAAAAGAAAGAAAGAAAGAAAGAAAGAACAATAATAAGTTCAGGTAGAGGAAGAGCCACCTTTGGTAGAGGAAGAAGTGATACCTCTACAACCAGCACCTTCATGCCATTCAAGCATGATCTCAATCTCGCCGCATTCGACATTGTTAAGTCTAAGGATCATGTCTTGCGTAATCTTACCATTGTTCCAAACAATGCTACTTTCATCTGATAAACAATTGTGCCTTGATGGTTGAACCCTTTTGATAGCACATCCATTAGGTAGCCTCAAAAGCTCCATCCCCATTTTCAGAGCCTCCAAGTATGGTTGGATGTCAATGTTTGCATCTCCCATTTTGTCATCTCCTGTGAACTTGTCCCAATCAAACACTGTCTGAACCATTTCAATGAACAATAATGTTATCCTTAGGAACAGAACATAACTAGATTTGTCTTTTGTCTGAATCAGAAAAAGGAGAATTGTTTTTTTTTTTTTTTTTTGAGTGTTACCAAGCGGATTGGGACATTGGGATCTTTGATAGCAACAGTCATTTCTTCATTCCATACTGGGTTACAATTTCTTTTCACCACACGTGTCTTCAATGTCTGAAGATTTCATTTTTTGTTTTTGTGTTAAAAAAAAAAAAAAAAACAAATCAGAGAAAAGAAACAAACGGATTTATATGAACAATTCTATAACAAAGAATCCTTGTTCGGCGATTTGTTCCCTATCGATTTCAAAAATTTCCAGGAGAATTGAGACAAAAGGAAAAAAAGATGGAACCTGATCGGCGACGGTGAGAACGATGTAAGGATCGCTGCTGCGATGGTCGCGAATGGCGAGATTAATCCCTCGTTTGATGTGGATCGTGAGCAAGCCAAGAGGTTTCTGATCCATTGATTGATTGGGGAAGAAAGCTTTTGACTAGGTCTCTGCTGGAGATATGGTAAAGGAGGAGGAAAGAAGAAATTTAAAAAGAATTGAGGATGATAACGATTTGAATTGGTGCTTGCTTTCTCGTCCCCAACTATTCAACACGTTCTCTCTCCCAATTGCTCGAATTATATATACCATTTTGTCAAATGATTTTTGCTAATTTGTTGATTATAATATACTTAAATTAAATTTATTCACACTATTCAAAAAATATAATTAGGACTCAAGAGACTAATCTAGTATGGGTCTACTTAGGCATGGGCTTTCGGTTAACCGTTCGGTTATCGGTTGGGTCTATTCGGTTTTGGTTCTTTCGGTTTCAAAATTTAGTATCCATTCGGATATTTTGAAATTTCGGTTCGGTTTCGGTTTGGTTTTGGTTCTTTCGGTTTTAAAATTTAGTATCCATTCGGTTATTTTGCTTAGGATATTTCGGTTATTTTTGAATATTTTCGGATATATTTAGGATATTTTCGAGTATTTTTACTATTTTTATATATTTTTCAAGTATTTTTGATTATTTGATCTATAAATAACTAATTATTTTGAAAATATAATTGTATTTCGGGTATTTCGGTTACCCGAAATATTTCGGTTCGGTACCGATTCGATTACGGTTATTTCGGTTATAGAATTTAGTATCCATTCGGTTATTTTCAAATTTTCGGTTCGGTTTTTTTTGCTTCGGTTTCGGTTCGGTACATTTGGTTTGGTTTTTTTCGGTTCAAATTTTCGGTTCGGTTCGGTTTTTTTTGCTTCGGTTTCGGTGGTGGTGGTGATGAATGAGAGAGAGAGAGATAAGGTCTACTTTTCAACCTTAACAAAACCATATCAATGGGCTTGAGAACTTTCTCGCAAGAGACTAATCTAATATGGGTCTACTTTGCAACGATGGTGGTGGTATAACACAACCAACTTGTATAATAAAATCACAATAATGGGCTTGAGTACTTGATTAACGGGCCCATTTTAAAGATTTTGCGTTTAAGAATAACAAACAGAGAGTGGAGAGACGGTTTCGGTGCTTGAAAGGGTTGGCCTTTGCTTGCGGATGAAGAATCGGGTCAACCATTCTCATCCTTCCTCTCCATCAAAACCCTAGTTTCCATATTATATCTCCAATCTCATTCTTATATAACACCATTCCTTGATCTCTCTCTCTCTCTCTCTCTCTCTCTCTCACTCATCACCACCACCACCATCAAGCCCTAGTTTCGTTTCTTTGATCATCGTAGATCATTCTTGTGCAGGTCGTCTTGAATGGTAGAAACAACTCTGATCACCCGAGAATTTATGCTCTCCCATTGCACAACCGCAAGGGCGAGCTTTCTCCTCCGTTTCTCCGCCGCATCTTCTTTCAAATTTGGCTTCTCCAAGGAAGGCTGGTACTACCGCTGCATCGGCGTTGACCCTTGAAATCTCATCACTGTTCTTTTTTATTACCCTTTGCTGATTTTGAAAATTTGATAAAGATGTTGTACAACAACAAGCATAAGAAAAACCAGAAATCGAAGACTACGAACAGGTTCCTTGTTAGCATCACTGTCTTAGGAAGTGCTGGTCCGATTCGTTTTGTTGTCAAAGAAGATGAAACTGTAGCCAATGTCATAGACTATGCTCTAAAATGCTATGCTCGTGAAGGCAGGCTTCCACTTCTCGGATCAGATTCCAGCTTTTTCCTACTTTATTGTCCTTACTCTGCCTCTGAAGGTATCTACAGTTTCCTCTATGAATATGTGACTTGTTAGTTTTACTATATGATTAATGTTTTTGATTCCCTTATGTAGCATTCGATCCATGGGGGAAAATCGGGTCAACCGGATCAAGGAACTTTGTGTTGTCTAAGAAGTTAGAGACTCAAAAAATTGAAGACTCTGTGATGACAACAACAATCCGGAAGACCTCTGGGAGATGGAAGGCTTGGCTCAACAAGTCTCTTGGCCTTATGGTTCCTTCTCATTGAGATGATGCTTTGAAAGCTTTTTTCTTTTCGATTTCTGGAGTTCTGTTTTGGTTTTGTTGTCAGTGGAATATGCATCACAACATTTTTGTTTCGGTTTTTGTTGTAGATTGTCTCACAGTTATATGGATTGAGATTCGTTAGCATAATTGTTTCATGTTTTCCATAGCTTCAGGGTTTGAACCAACAATACAAAGTCTCAGTAGTATTTTCTGGTAATCACAAACTAACTATGCAAATGTAAGAATCTGATCTCTGTCAATCATGTAGTGTATCTTCTTCGCTGGCTTGATTTCGCGGGATGTCCATTCTCGTCATTTCTTGTTGGACTTGTTGATTCAGATCCTGAAGCATCTCTGCTTGTTCATAATCACCTCTCACTTGTTTCCATGATCGCTGTTTCGCAGCAGAACGAGGTGGTCCAAGTACATTACTCAGTATTTTGTGAACTTGTTCTATGATACTCTCAAGCAGTCGTATTCTAGTTGAAATCTGCTTCAAAATGGTCTCAGCATCAGATTATTGAGATGCTTCAGCTCTCTCAACATTTTGAACAGTTGCTGTTGCTAAAAGAAGACAAAGACAATAGATGCTGTTAGGAAAACAAAAACAAACACAGGATGAGAAACAGATGAAAAAAGAGACAAGTTTGATTACAGGGAGAACATGGAGCTTGTTGCGGCTTTTCTTGTTTCACTTTCTTTCGAGCCTTGGACCGCCTCGCTTTACTTGAAACCTTTTGTCCACAGGATTTTGGGCATCACCAGCATTAGTAGTAGCAGATTCTTGAGACACTTGTGATGATGCATCATTTGGAGCAGTCTCTGTCACTAACAGAAGCAAAGACAATGTCAACAAATACAGATTCTTTAGGTTTTAGGAACACGCAATGAGAAACTCAGTGAACAAGGAAAAGTTATTTACAGCAACGAATAGGATATATTGGACGTTGTTGTTGTTTCTCTTCCGCCTTTCGAGCCTTTAAACGCTTTGCTCTAGGTTTGTTATCTGATTTTGTGAAGCTTGTACTTGCCTCTGCTAAATCTTCTAAAGCTACACAACAATAACATAGAGATTCAAACAAGAAGAACTCAAAATCGATTCTGATTATTCGTTTTGCAGGACTTACAAGTTTCAATCTCAACATTTGATTGTCTTGTTTGAGCATGCGACGTTACTTCTTCACCTGTCCCAAGACAGCAAACAAATGAAACTTGGGTGAGAAGAAAAAAAAAGGTTTCTTGGTTTCTGTTATAGCTTACTTGGTGCATTCCGAATATTCTCACAATGTCTTTTGAAACAGCTGAAGAAATGTGGATTTGCTTTTTCAAGAAGATACCAAACTACAACATAAAAGATTCGATTCTTCAAGGTTTTGTCTCAGACCCATTGATGATCCGGTAAAAAAAAGAGTTGCGTAGAAATTTACTTAATCTGGTAAATTTATGTGGGACTCCAAATGTATCGAATATAAAATTCGCAGTTTCTTCCTTGCCCATGTAGTCTTGTATGCATTACTCGATTCTATAGTGAACCTGAAAACAGAGCAAATAAAGAAGAGAGAAATTGTAATGTGATATTTGGATCTTTCAGATTAAAAGAGATTTTGATATAAGATTGAATCTTACGAAATCGGTGATATCGTTAGAGATTTCAGAACCCTTCGCAAGATCTAAAACATGCGGACTCATTTCCTGAAAACTTTCTCTGATTTTCACAGATCAAGAAACCTCTCTGCGATCTTTTCTGCGGTTTGAACAACGATCCAATCTTTAGCTTTCTTTGAATCTGAAATGGAGATTTTTGAGAAGGAAAATTCTGATAAGAGTTAGTCAAAAGGGTTTAACGGAAACAAGATAGAGAAACAAAATGAGAGCGGGACTTTCTTATATTGATTGATTGATTATTTATGGACTTTCTTATAAAAACTTTTATTGACTGTTGACTGTTATTTTGAGCTTTTTAAGCATCGGCCCATTTATTATTATTGGGCCGGGAAATTATTGCACAACAACATAATAAAATCGAATACTACCTCTGTTTGAATTTATATGTATTTTAAGGTTTTTGCACATAAATTAAAAAATATCATTAAATACGACTAATTCAACTAATAAAAAATATACTGTAAAATATAATTGGTCATATATATGAAATACATTTAATTTTTGCATAGAAAATTTAAAACAACACTTATTTTGCAACAAATATAAAATCTCTTAAACTACAACTAAAATGAAACAGAGGAGTATATATTAAGATGCTCACTTCTCTATCTCTAAATTTTTTCGACTCTTTTTTTCTTCAAAAAAATATAATTTTGGGAGTATAGAAATATAACATAAGAAAATACATACACACATTATAAACAAGTTAAATAATATGTAATAAAAAACAAGTTAAATAATATGTTATAAAAAACAAGTTAAATAATATGTTATAAAAAACAACTTAAGTATATGTATATTTTGGAGAAACAATATTTGGAAATTTTCTAGAAAAAATGATATTTACTTTGCAAAATACTTTTATGAAATTTTTAATACTTTTATATATAGTCAATGATTTGAATCATTTCAATGCGTAGATCTTTGCAGTGCGCAGTCAGTTCAAAATCCGTAAATTATTTTTTATCTCCTACAATAAGCAATACTTTTCTAGGAAGTCCACTCTCTATAGTTTCCCGTAATATAAGATCAGCCACCTTTAAACCCTCTGTTTCAAGAAATATCACTTAGAAATTCAATTTTTAACATAAACAATATAATAAAGAAAATCTATAGTTCTATACTATATACTTACCCTTCCCAACAAATGTCAATTTCACTCTACTATCACGATTGTCACGACCTCTTTTAACATGTTTTGAAAGATTCCTGTCAACATAACCTATAGCTCTGATGCCGACATCACCAACGTAGCCAAAGTTTTGGATTTCACGTATGATCCTTTGATCAATATGCAATATGTATTTTTCTTTCAAGACAAAGGAAACCCTTTGGTTTTCAATCTCCATTTTGTAAACATTCTAGCCAATTGATGCCGCCTCATCGTAGTGCAAGTGAAATTTACATTGAATTTTCTTTTGAAAGACTAAAATGTGTTTTAATAAAAATCAAAATTAGTACATTTCTATTTCACATTGAAGAAACTAAAAGTGAAATACCAAATTCATCAAACAAGTTTCTAATTCTAATATGCGGAATATGGGAGACCTTATGGGCACGACGTGCCTTACGACGAGATAATGTTGTTTGTTGCCTTTTACAATGTATTGTCTTTGTTATATACATGAACATGATACGATCAAACCACAAAAACATCGGATAAATTTACATTTTCATCGTTCATTATTATTATTAATTGTGTAATTATCGATGTACAAAACGATCAAAGATCGTCGATTAGAAGACTCGCTTCAGTTTTGGTTTGCTACCAGAAGTTCTTTGTAGTTTTCTCCATATTAGATAATCAAAAACTCTATTCAAATATACATTTGATGTAAAAAAAGATTTTTGGTTTGAATAAATTTTACATTGAATTTAAAAAAAAAAAAAAAATTATCGATGTATATTTTGAATGATATATTTTTCTTGTATTTTCCATCTCGATGGATGGGTCTACTTTTCAACGTCAGTGAACTATTACGACCACCAACTTGTAATAAATGATAATGGGCTTGAGGACTACACAAACGTAACGGGCCTCATTTTTAATAAAGATGTTGAATGAGAGTGGTGGTGGAGAGAGAGACGGTTTCGGTGGCTTGAAAGGGTTTGCTTTGCTTGCGGATGAAGAATCGGGTCAACCATTCTCGTCCTTTCTCTCCATCAAACCCTAATTTATTTCCATACCCCAATCTCATCATCATATATATAATAATACTTCTTCCTCCCTTAATCTCACTCATCACCTCAAAACTTTCTGTTTGAATGGTAGAAACAGCTCCGATCACCAAAGAATTTATGCTCTCCCATTGCACCACCGCAAGGGCGAGCTTTCTCCTCCGTCGTCTCTCCGCTGCATCTTCTTTCAAATTTGGCTTTTGCAAGGAAGGCTGGTGCTACCGTTGCATCGGCGTCGACCCTTGAACTCCCATCACTGTTTTTTTATTCTCCTTTTCTGATTTTGTTATAAAGATGTTGTTGTACAACAAGCAAAAGAGAAACCAGAAACTAAAGACTACAAAGAGGTTTCTTGTTAGCATCAATGTCTTAGGAAGTGCTGGTCCGATTCGTTTTGTTGTCAAAGAAGATGAAACTGTAGCCAATGTCATAGATTATGCACTCAAATGCTATGCTCGTGAAGGCAGGCTTCCACTTCTCGGATCAGATTCCAGCTTTTTCCTACTTTACTGCCCGTACTATGCCTCTCAAGGTATCTGATGAGTTTCCTCTATAAACTTGTGACTTGTTAGTTTTACTATGATTAATGTTTTTGACTCTCTTCTGAGCATTTCAGCATTCGATCCATGGGGTAATATCGGGTCAACCGGATCAAGGAACTTTGTTTTGTCTAAGAAATTAGAGACTCAAAACCTTGAAGACTCTGTGATGACAACAACAGCAATCTGGAGGTTGAAGGCCTGGCTCAACAAGTCTCTCGGCCTTATGGTTCCTTCCCATTAAATCATGCTTCCAAAGCTTTTTCTCTTCGATTTCTGGAGCTCTGTTTTGGTTTTGTTGTCAATGGATTTTTGTTGTAGATTAGCCACAAAATAATATGGATTGAGATTTTGGTAGCATATGTAGACTCGTTTCTGCTCTTTCTTAATTGTTTCATGTTTTCCACAGCTTCAGGGTTATTAACTTATTATCTACGATTGCATTTTAAGAACTTACGACTCTCTATTTTAAGAATGGTCTATTTTAATATCTTACGACAATATATAATGGATTCACTTGCTGTAATGATTTGTGCATGTTCTTTTCTTATATTCTTTCTGCTTACGGCTGTAGTATCTAACATAATCAGACTATCAAACTCGAAACAAAATAAACCGAACATACAAACGAAACCCACACGACAATAAGGAGTTAACTCTCTCTACTTATCGTCCTCAGTTTTTTTTTTTCTCCTCTCTTAGTTCTTGAAAGCTGGGGTGTTTGCATTGACGTAGCCTCCTACAGGTTGGAAGATAGAACATGTGCAACAGCGGCTAGAACCACAGTAGCAACTAGAACAACAGCAGTAATGGTTGTACCTTTGAGGCTGCTCCTTCCACGAGGGAGTCTCCCAGATATCACTTTGCAGGACTCGTCAGCTTCTTTGTAAAGAGAAGCCTCAGTGATGGCTTTTTTGTTCTAAAAACATCACATGTTAGGTCAGAGATGAGATTACAACTGAGTGGAGGGTGAAATTAGTTAGCTTAGAAGAATAAGAGGTATTACCTTTAGCATGAAGCTCTTCATAGTTTGACTAAGAGTGAGAGTATCACTCGGTGGTGATAATAATTTGAGGGAATGATCGTTCCACTCGTCTACAAGCTTTTTAAGAAGAGCAACACTAACTCCTAGATTCTCCTTATAGACATTGTCCCAGTGCTTCCAGCAATTAATGTTTTCGGTCAGAGACCAGATTGCGATTGATGTAGCTTCCTTGGCTAAAACAGGATTTCCTGTAACTGTAACACATTAGAACTCTATTTGGAGAAGAGAGAGGGAAGCAGAAAACTCAAGGATTCAAGGTTTGGTTTGTTACTCATACCTTCTTTAGCTAATTTCAAAGACAAAGTGAATATCTTTTGAGTGACTTGTTTCATTGCCTTGCTTCCTGGTGAACCGGTAAGAGTACATTTACTCGGTGATGGTGATAGTTTGAGGAAATGAGCTTCACACTTCTCTACAAGCTTTTTAAGAAGAGCAACACAAGCTTTTAGATTCTCCTCATCGAGATTGTCCCAGTGCTTCCAGTAATCAAAGATTTTGGTCAGAGACCAGATAGCAATTGATGTAGCTTGCTGGGGTAAAACAGGATTTCCTGCAACAATGGTAACAAATGAGAACTCTATTTGGAAAAGAGAGAGAGGGAAGCAGCAGAAATCTCAAAGATTCAAGGTTTGGATTGTTACTAATACCTTCTCCAGCTAATTTCAAAGAAAAAGTGAATATCTGTTGAATCATTGCCTTGCTTCCTAGTGTATTGTCCTTGCATTTTCCTAGAAGCTTTCTAAGAAGAGTAATACTCTCTCTTAGATTCTCCTTGTAGATATTCTCCCAGTGCTTCCAGCAATCAACCATTTCAGTGAGAGACCGGATAGCGATTGCGGTAGCTTCCTTTACTAAAGCTGGATTCCCTGCAACAACAGTTACAGATTACTACTCTATTGGACAAGAGAGAGGGAAAGAGAAAAGTCTATTTGAATTCAAGGTTTGGTTTGTTACTAATTAATTAATACCTTCTTCTCCAGATAATTTCAAAGAAAAAGTGAATATCTGTTTTATTGCCTCGTTTCCTGATGTACTGGCAAGAGCCACTTCCTTTAACAAGGGATAAATTGCCTCAAACCTACTTGTAGCCTGTGGGCATACGCTTGTGATCAGAATCCACAAAACGCAACAAGGTTTTGTTTCTATAGAATTCCAATACCTCTTCTCTTTCGGATGTGACAGGGAATGTAAGCCACAGCAAGGCCTCAAATATATGAGGTGGAATCAGTCGCCTTCCATCCCAAACAGGAGCATTTACAAGTATGGTTTGAGCGTCTGGTTTCGCCAGAATTCTGATTGCATGAACATACAAGATCAGATGATTGTATATATATGGCAACTTAAGGAAATCACAAGAAAACTTTGAACTTACTTCTCAACCAACTTTAGGATGGGATCCGTTGACTCAGGAATTCTAGGGACTAGTGGTAACAAGCTATGCACCCATGAATACAAGCCTACAGGTAAATTATCTTGGGAGGCCTGTCCACATTATACAGTTGAACAGCATTCAGAATACATATCACACAAATATTTCAACATACACTCTCGGTTGTTGTTCACATAATTAAAGGATCACACGAACCTGATCTACCAACCAAATTGTAAGCGGAATCCGGCCAGGTCCATGAAAATAACGCTTGATCCACAGAGAGGGCATAACCCTAGTCAAGACAAGAGGATCGCTACGCACAAGCATTGCTAATGTAACAAATATTGACACCTAAATCGTAAAACAAATATAATAGTGCAAACAAAGGTAAGTAGATACACGATTCAATAACATCACACAGACATAAGTGAAAGCGATAGGATAGTTTACCTCAGATACGCAAGGATCACCTGGTTTACCATATCCTAGAGGTATAGCTTCATCATGAAAAACTCCTCCTCGTTGTATATACAAATCACAGAGAATATAATTAAACGACCACAAGACAAAGTCACAGCGTAACTCCGTCGATGGAACTCCAATAGAGTGATGTTTTGTAGACAGGTTCAGGAATATAAGATAACGGAACCTGTTTATAAAAAAGATATATACATACAAAAATCATGACCTAGAGAAATTGGATTGACAAAAACGTCGTAAACGAAAGAGTTGCTCACATGGAGCACATCGAACAGGTTGGGCAAATCAGACTCCTGGAGCATCTGACGCCATGGACAAGGTACTCCGGAAAGTGCAACCTCATAGTAATCGAGAAATCTCACTAGCTGAAAACTCGCCACAAGCGGATACGTGTCCTAAATAATATATTAACAAACAAAAAAATGAAATTTGATTTGTGGGTTTTATCGATTTAAGATCGCATGCACGTACCGGTACTCGGTCGAGGAAATCCGCAAGATCTGAAGGACCGATCTTTGCCGCAGCTTTGGCAAGAGACAATTTCCAATCCGGTTTTTCTTCTTCCTCCGCCTTCAGATTCGATTCATCCACCACATCACCAGCTTGCTCCTCGCTGTAATCTAGGTTTTCATTCGCCGCCGCACCGTTCGAGTTATCGTTATTAGCTAGGTTTCCATTGGCCGCCTGATCCTCCGGTTTTTGCTTCCGGGACACTACTTTCTTCCAACCATGCTCGTCGACGCCATTGTACTCCACAGAATCGATCATCGGATCTCGGGAATATTTTTCTGATTTAAGTGTTTTTCTTAAATATTTTGTTACTCCCGGTTGAGTTTCTATTTGAACCGGTTTAGTTTAAGGTCTTGTTGGTTTGAGTTATGGTTTTCTTTTCTATTATCTACTTAACATTTTTGAAGTACAAATTTGCTATTTTAAATCGGGTCGGGTTTTAATTAATTTTGACCCGGAAATCTTTGATTCGGATCCTTCCATATTTGTTTTTTGACCCAATTTTTTTTTGAATCGGATCATTCCTTATTAATAATCCCTACATTAAATCCAAACGACATTTAATCCCTGATTTTTCAAGATATGGAACGTATATGTAGTTATAACAAATTGATATTCACAAAGAAAATTGTTTCCTATTTAATGCTACATATTTGATTAGATTACGTCAATTAACAATAAATCAATATTTGACAATCAAAATTTTTCCTATTAAAATGTGGATTAAAGATTGCATTCTAACAAATAAAGATTTACAAACTTAATCTTAACAATATTCATCATATAAAAATGTTATTGTTTCCTATAAATATGGTTTCACCATTTAGAAGAAATTGAAAAGATGCTATATCAAACAATCACACTCATATTCGATGGTATATGCTAGCATATTCTTTAACTTATTGCTAAATCCTACTTAACTATTTTGGAAAATGCATTAATTTGCAAATATTTTCTACTTGCTCACCAAGATTTTCTCTTTTCACTTGAAGAAAACCCTACCTTCATCTCTAAACACTATAAATACAACCTCACTCGCAATATCTAACTCACCACACACTTTAGACTCTCTTCTATAGCAAACGCAGTCACAGTCAAAAGTGTTCTAAATCAATAACCGGTATGGTTCTTCTTTGTGCTCCCTCTGCGAATTAAGTGGCAGTATCAATATCTAAGAAGCACATAATAAGAACTATACCATTCGTATATAGCATAGACCCATGTAATTTACTAGGATTATAATTGTTAATTTCTTTGTTATATGTTTTCTTTTTCTTTTGTGTATATATTGTGTGTATAGAGTTCTTTTTTTATGTTAATGACAAGTATTGACCCCGAAAAAAGGTAAACGTTATCTAATCGAATTCTTTTTTATATCAAAGTTAGTTACTACTTACTACTATATTTTTTTTCTTAAAGAGCTGTACAAATTCTTTCACCAAAAAAAGTAATATCGACTAATAAATATAAAGAGTATCCAGAAAAAGAAAAGCTTATGGTACGATGTATGAAATGTTACCATTTTATTTTATTAGTCCAGATCTCATATGTTTAATGTTTTTAAAGTGTATCTGATTTTTTTTGTATAACTAAAGTCAATAAATCAACGATTAATATTGCCCACAACAGAGACATAGCCAATATACAGAATTAAGAGATTCGAGCAGCCTCTCTTTATACATATAATTAACACCTTACTTTTCAAACATTTAATCTACATTAACATTTTTGAAGTACATTTGGCAAAAAAAACCTTTGGTCTTTGAAAGTATTTGCTCAAAATGCCATTGATGGATCAAAATTGAAATCGGATCACAAATTTCCAAAAAACTTTAATAGATATTCACACCAACAATTACCATTGATATCGCTTTCCATAACTAAATACTACGTTCTTGGTAAGCTTTTTTTTATTTATCAACTACACATTAATTAATAAATAACTCAATGATTTGTTGCCCAATCTGGAGGGAAAGATTTTACAAATGAGACTTCAGAATTTGGTATGATTTTTATAGATAAGAAAATCAAATATGATGATGTAATGCTAATATAACAAATTTGAGCTAATTTCCTAAAACATATCTACCTAATTTAAACATAATATATGATATATCCTTTCACTTTTATTTGATCTTATATTTAAATTATTTTGAATTATTATAAAATATTAGTTAATAAAAATTCGATACTTAAACTTTATAAAACGTTTAAAATATTTATAATATTTAAATTCTAAAAAAAGTTTATAATATTAATATTATAAATGAACTCTATAAACATTATAAATAAATGAACTCTATAAATATTATATATATATATATACAATATAAAAGTAAACTTTTAAATTGAATCGAACTATATGTCTATTAAATAAAGTATTATTGAAAATAAAAATAACAAAATGATGTTTAATTGCACGGGACAGAGTTAATGTGGTGGGACGGATATGGGTCGATATTAATACGGGACGGTACACCACGGGTGAAATCCTAAAATTAAAAATCAAAATACAATTATACAATCTTAAACACTAAACAAAACAAATACAACTTAAAATTTATTTTTTTTTAGTTACAAAAGAATCGATCCGCGGTGTACAACGAAAAATATTATACACAACAAATTCATCAATTATAAAAAAAGAAAAAAAATCAAATAATTAATCCCGCGGTGTACCGCGGGTCATATCCTAGTTGATAAGTAAGAGACTCAAAGCCTTGAAGACTCACTCTGTAATGACAGCAACAATAAGACCTCTGGGAGGTGGAAGGCTTAGCTCAATTAAATCATGCTTTGAATGCTTTTTCGATTACTTGGTTTCTGTTTTGGTTTTGTCATCAGATGAATAAGCATCACAACAATTTTAGTTTCGATTCTTGCTATAATTAATATGGATTGTGATTTGAAAGAATATATGGACTCTTTGCTTGATCGTTTCATGTTTTCCACAGCTTTAGGGTTTGAACCAACAATACAAAGTCTCATAGAGCCTAGCAAAGAAAACAAATATTTGTTCCTAAATAATGTCGTAAATATGCATGTCTCAGCAATGTACAAACTAAGTATGCTAATGTGAGAATCTAATCTCTGTCAATCATATAGTGTATCTTCTTCACTGGCTTGATTCCCCGGGATGTCCAAACTCTGCATTTCTTGTTTCAGTTGTTGATCATTCAGATCCTAAACCATCTCTGCTTGTTCATAATCACCTCTCACTTGTTCCCATGACCGCTGTTTCTTGAGGGCTTTTGCAGCAGAACGAGGTACTCCAAGTACATTACTCAGTCGTTTGTGTACTTAGCTTGTTCCATGATACTCTCAAGCAATCGCAAACAAGTTGAAATCTGGTTGAGAGTGTTTCCAATAGGTATAGATGCTTGAGATACTTCAGCTCTCTCAAATTTTGGAGCACTCCTTGTTGCTAAAAGAAGAGAAAGACAATAGATGCTGTTAGCTAGAAAACAAAAACAAACACAGGACGAGAAACAGAGGAAAAAGAGAGATACTTGAATTGCAGGGAGAATCTGGAGCCTGTTGAGAAGCATGATGAAGCTGTTGTTGCTTTTGTTTCGCTTTCTTTCGAGCCTTGGAGCGCCTCGCTCTACTTGAAACCTTCTCCACTGGAATCTGGGCATCACCAGCATTGGTAGTTGCAACTTCTTGAGGAACTTGTGAATCTTGTGATGATGCATCATTTGGACCAGTCTCCGTTACTAACAGAAGCAAAAACAATGTCAACTAACTGATTCTTTAATGTCTTAGGAACACACAAATGTTTTAGCACAAGTTTATTTACAGCAACGAATAGGAGAAATTGGTCGTTGCTCTTTCGCCTTTCGAGCCTTAGACCGCCTCGCTCTAGGTTTGTTATCTGGTTCTGTAAAGCTTGTACTTGCCTCTGCTAAATCTTCATCCGAGATGTCAACTTTTGATGAAATCTTGAGATAAAAGAGACTCTTGTATTCTTGGATACGATGGAATCTTACAAAATCTGTGAAATCGTTAGAGATCTTAGAAGAACCCCCAGCAAGATCCAAAACATGATGACGACTCATTTTTTCTCTAATTTCACACACCAAGAAACCTCTCTGAGATCTTTCTGGGCCAATCTTCAGCCTTCTTGGAGAAGGAAAGATAATTATGTTCAGAGTTTAGTCAAAAGGGTTTAACGGAAACAAGAGACAAGAAAAAGGAGAGAGCGCCAAATTATTTTGCTTCTTTGATTAATTGATTATTTATGGACTTTCTTAGAGCTTTTTAAGCGTCGGTCCATTTATTCTTATTGGGCTGACATATTATCACACAATAAAATTACCCTATTGTGGAAAGATAAGTTGACTCATGACTACAATTAGATTTCACCTCCCTTAGCTGCCTTTGTTCAATTGTTGTTGGATGTGGCATGGTATGGTACTTTTTGCTGAAATTTCTTGTTCTTTTAGTAAACGAGTGCAATTTATTACAGTCAAATGAATGTATTCAATAAATGTGAAATTGAATACAAATAGATCATCATGTTTCATGGGCCATGACAAGTAACTGCCATCGAAAATTATATATCTATGAAATAATGAGAGAGGCAATTAGTTCTTATCTTGATGAAAAACGAATTGAAATACTATTTCAAAGACTAATATTAGAAAGACAAACTAAATAAAGGCTTTCTCATTAATTCATGAATGTTGTACAAAGTGAGATTATATACAAATCATAATGAGACTAAACCGTATAATTAATCTAACATAACCGGATAAAGGAAACCGGTAATGTGGTATACTGTATATATCTAATAGCCCTCCTCAAGATGGAGCCTCATAAAGGTTTAGGAGTCCCATCTTGGATATCAAATAGGAGAACTGAGTAGGGTACAGAGGTTTAGTAAAAGGATCTGCCAGTTGATGTTCAGTGTGAACGTGCATCGTATTCAAGAAACCAGATTGCACCTTTTCTCTGACTAAGTGACAGTCATTTTCCACATGTTTGGTGCGCTCATGGAAGACTGCATTCTTTGCGATGTGAAGAGCTGCTGTGTTGTCACAATAAAGCAATGCAGTAATAGGAGAAGGAATAAGTAAATCCTTCATAATCTTGGCTATCCAAACGAGTTCCTTAGTACCATAAGACATGGCCCTGTATTCTGCTTCTGCAGAGCTTTGAGAACAGACCCGTTGCTTTTTAGACTTCCAAGAAACAAGAGCATCACCAATAAACATGCAATAACCAGAAACTGATCTTCTTGAATCAGGATCAGTGTTCCAATCAGAATCAGTGAAACCTTTAAGAGTTAAATCAGGATCTGTTGAATAAAACAAACCCTTCCCAATAGTGCCTTTCAGATATCTGAGAACTTTGTGAGCAGCCAACAAGTGAACTTGTCTAGGAGCAGAGGAGAATTGGCAAAGTTTACCTACTGCAAAGGTTATATCAGGTCTGGTAGTGCAGAGGTATAACAATTTTCCAATGAGTCTCCTATAAATTTCTGCATCAGGTAGCAATGGAGTATCGTCTTTGTGTAGAGAATGATTAGGCTCCATTGGTATTGAAGACGGCTTGCTTCCAAGAAATCCTGTATCTGAAAGTAATTCTAACACATATTTCCTTTGACAAATAGAGATTCCTGCAGAAGATCTAGCAATCTCCAGGCCAAGAAAATATTGTGGTTCACCAATATTTCTGAGTTGAAAAACAGCTTCAAGCTGAGATACCAGTATAGGAACAACATCTCCACTATTGCTTGCAATGATTATATCATCAACGTACACCAGAATGACAATGAAAACACCATCAATGAATCTGGTAAAAAGAGTGTGATCACTGTGTGTTGTCTGAAAACCCAAAGCAATAACAGTGGATAAAAATTTCAGAAACCATTGCCTAGACGCCTGCTTTAGGCCATAAATGGATTTCTGTAAACGACAGACCATCTTATCTTCAGTTTGCAAACTTGCAGGAACTTCATAACCAGGAGGCAACTCCATGTAGATCTCCTCATCTAAATCCCCATTTAAAAATGCATTTGACACATCTAACTGAGTAAGAAACCAGTTAAGTTTTGCAGCAATACCTAACAAGATCTTCACAGTGGTAAGCTTCGCAACTGGGGAAAAAGTGTCTTTGAAATCAAGTCCTGCCTCTTGTGTATATCCTTTAGCTACCAATCTAGCTTTGTATCTCTCCACAGTACCATCAGAATTATGTTTGATTTTGAAGACATATTTGCAACCAATAGCCTTCTTACCTGATGGTAATGGACAAATCAACCAAGTACCAGTTCTTTCCATAGCGCCAAGCTCCGCACCAATGGCATCACACCACTCTTGCATTTTCTTAGCCTCAGAATAAGTACGGGGTTCAGTAGTAAGAGTAATATTTTGAATGAAAGAGCAGAAAGAAACGCTTAGTTTATTATAAGAGAGAAAGTTAGATATAGGATAAGGAGTAGTGAAAGAAGTATTATTCATATAGTAGTCCTGCAAATGTGCTGGGAGTTTGGTAGGTCTGCGAGAATCTAGTGCCAAAGGCAAAGGATTCTCAGAAGATGACACATCAGAATGTGGAGGTGCATCAGAAGATGAATGTGCAGAAGGCAAAGATTCATCGGGGTGTGCAGGGAAAGAAATATGAGGAAAGAAGGTCCGTGTATCTTCTGTCAATGTAGAAGATAGAAACGGGAAAATTTCCTCATGAAAAATAACATGCCTGGAAATAGAAATGACATTGCTCTCCAAGTCCAATACCTTGTAACCTCTGAAACCTGATGGATACCCTAAGAAGACACATGCTTTGGCTCTAGGTTGAAACTTATGCCTTTGCTTAGGAGAGGTGGACACATAACATAAGCAACCAAAAGCTCTAAGTTGGTTGTAATCAGGCTTTTGACTAGTGAGAATCTCATAAGGAGTAGCATTGGATAAGACTGGTGTAGGTAATCTATTAATAAGAAATACTGATGTAAGTATACAATCCCCCCAATACTCTAAAGGAACCTGAGATTGAAACATTAAGGCTCTAGCAACATTTAAGATGTGTTGGTGTTTCCTTTCTACTACAGAATTCTGTTGAGGAGTTTCTGGACAGGAATGGTAAGCAACTATGCCCTTTTCTAGATAAAGATCTGTGAATTTTAGTTCAGGAGCATTGTCGGATCTAACAGATTTTACTTTAGTAGCATATTGAGTTTCAATCATTTTCAAGAAATCAGGAAAAACAAACAAGACATCAGACTTTGCTTTTAAAAGATATATCCAAGTTGCTCTACTATGATCATCCACTATAGTTAAAAAGTATTTAAATCCATCATGAGTTTCTTTTGAAAAAGGACCCCATGTGTCTATATGCAAAAGATCAAATGAAGAAGAACATATGTTTTGATTTGCATTAAAAGGTAAATGTTTTTGTTTTGCTAAAGGACAAACTGAGCAATGATGAATCTTATTCTTATTTATAGGTTTTGTTAAAGACAGTACATCAGTGAGCACATCAATTCTAGATTGAGATGGATGCCCTAAACGAGTATGCCATATATGAGAATCTACTGAAACAGCAGAACAAGTAGGAATAAGACTACTTGAAACTTCAAAAGTAGAATGCTGTTGACTAGACTCCAGAATATAAAGATTTGAGACTTGACTACCCTTTCCAAGCATCAATTCCCGAGTAAGATCCTGAATGAAACAGGAAGTTGCAGTAAAACTGACTATAGAATTCAAATGCTTAGTTAACATGCTAACACTCAAGAGATTAAATCGGAAAATAGGAATAAACAAAACATCATGCAAAAGAATGTTTTCAGACAATTGAATAGATCCTATTCCGACAATACTCACAGTAGTTCCATTTGGCAAATTCACATAGGTATTAACTAGATCCTGGAAAACTAGAAACATAGTCCTAGAATTAGACACATGATGAGTAGCCCCAGAATCTATTACCCATGAACTTGGAGAGATATCAGTTTCAGAGTGTTTTGAAGTAAGCATGTCATAATAAGTATTTGGATAAAGTGTCAGAAATGTACCAGATATCTGTGAAATACTTGGTACGGAAGTTGAAGTAGAAGCTTGAGAAACTGCAAGTGTAGGTGTGATACTAGAGGTGTGAATCTTTGAACTAAAGTAGGAAATGATCTCTTGGATTTGATCTGTTGTAAGGTTCTCCCCCAAATTCTTTGAACCTTTGAGATTTGAATTAGTAATGCCATGTAGAGAAGTCATGTTTGCACTAGGAGTTGTAGATGGATTCAACTTCTGTAAAACAGTAGTAGGTGTAGAACCAGAAGCAGGAGCAGAAGCATTAGGTGGAGTGAATTTCTTCTTTCCTGTCCAGCCTGGTGGATATCCATTAAATTTATAACAGCGATCCTTAAGGTGTCCTACAGCTCCACAATAAGTGCATACATGTCGAGGTCTCTGTTGATGATTCATGGCATTAATACTTCCATCTGTGACCATAGAAGAATCATTAACTGCAACTTGAAATGCAGAAGGTGCAACATAGCCTTTTGTAGAAGATCCCACAGTTCTCTGACTCTGATCTTGATCCAACATGTTGTATATATCACTCAAACTCGGTCTATTCTTCTTGTTGATGATTTGACCTCGAATGTTGGCATAAGAGTCATTCAAACCCATGAGAAATTGTATGATACGGCTTGTTTCTGCATCTTCCAGTAACTCTTCAACTTTTCCACAGTTGCATTTGCAGATTTTCTGAGATTTAGTACTTGCTAAGCGTTGCCACAGAGTCTTCATCTTGGTATAATAGGTGGATAAATCCATTGAACCTTGACGTAATGTGAGAATATCCTGTTCCAATTGATACTTGCGAGGTAAATTACTGATGTGAAAACGCTTCAACAAATCAGTCCAGATTTCCGCAGCATCGTTGAAGTAGAGAATACTGTCATAGATTTCTTGGTTAACCACATTAAGAAGCCAAGATTTAACCATACTGTTGCAACGATTCCAGAGTTTGTAAATCGATTCAGATTCATCAGGTCTAGGGAGAGATCCGTCTATAAAACTCCACTTGTTCTTAGATTCCAAAGCTATAGTCATCGCAACACACCAACTGTTGTAATTGGATCCATCTAGTTTATGAGTAACGAGAGTTAAACCTGGATGATCCGAAGCATGAAGATAGAATGAACTGTGAGAGCTGTCGAAGGATTCAGATCCTGAAGAAATCTTCACAGCTGAATCACGAGCCATGTAAGTTCCAGAACTTTGCTGATTGACCGGAATAGCTCGAATTTCATCGCGATGTGGAGAAGGAGCTGATCGGGAAGCAATCGGAGTGTCTGGATCCGGAGAAGAAGCTTGATTTCTGGTTTTGACACCTTTCTTCGCCATTAGAGAAAAGACGAAGCTAAGAAACCGAGAGAGAAGAGAGAAGAGAAGAAGAATGAGAACAATCGATGAAGAAATCGATCGGAAAAAGCCACCGGAGAGTTTGTTACGTTCACCGGAAAAAGTTTGTTACGCGGAATTGCTCTGATCTATATATAACAATATTTGAGAAGTGTTTTTGCTGACGTGTCGGACTCTCGGCTCTTGTTGAGTCCTTGATTTTACGTAATTACTTAATTACCCTTAATGAAATCTAATTAATTTTGGAAAAAATAAATTGAATTTCGGAATTAACCAGAAAAAAATAATTTTGGAAACAATAAACATGATAATTAACCAAAAAAAAAAACAAAGGAACAACGAAGTACCAGTTAGGAAGCTTTAATCGAATTCATCGTGTTCTTCGTCGTGTGAATATAATTCTTCTAAACGAATGCAAAACTTGAAATCCTAACATAAACCATGGATAAAAACTCGACGAAGAAACTTGTAAGTGTTAATGTATGATGAAGCTTCGAGACAACAAGTGGACAGGAGTGTAATGTCATCAAAAGTCAAATCAAACACTGTGAGGAACATAATAGACAACGTTGGCTTCTTTCGCAGCTGCTCAACGTTGTCTCTCCCGATGGTCCCAACACTCTCTTCTTCTTTTTTTGTCAACATTCAAACGTTGTTTAAAATAAATAAAAATGTTTAACCTTAATCATCTTTCTAGATCTTTAAATGCCTAAAACTTCAACTTAATCAGTCAGCAATCCCTCACGTTAATGATTTTGAAAGGAAGACTTTTGTTTTGTTTCGGTTAGTTTTGTTTGTTTAGTATTTTAATCACAAGATAACTCTAATTTCCCATTAGAGTTGTGTTAATTGTGTTGATTATGATTTGGCGTTCCAATTCTGATATTATTTTTATGTTGTAAATCTTAAACTGTTACGTTATTGTTCTATCTTCCTATGTGAGAAAAAAGTAAAATGTTTTAAAATTTTGACATGGATAATAATATAATTGTAAATCTATAATAATTATATTATCATTTTATTTATATTTTTCAAAAAGAAATATATTTATCTTAATAGATTTAATAAGATAATGTCAAATATAGTTATAAATCTAAAAGAGTTATGTTATTATTCCATCCTTTTATGAGAAAAAAGCAGATATTCTCTTAAACTTTTAAATTAACATGGATAATAATAAATAAATGATAATTTTACTAATATGATAATGATTCGGTTTTAATCTTACCAAAAAACAAATAATGATTCTGTTTCAAAAATATATAAATCTATTAAGATATGCAGGTTTGTTTTCCATAAAAACTAGATTGGATTTATGGAAGCACGTCATTGTTTCCAGTGTGAGGAAACAAATGTCGTATCACTGCTGTTGTGGCTCTTTAGTACTTTCGTTTCTGTTTATGGCTTTGCTTCGGTTGTATGGTTAGTCATCAATCATTGATCTTCTCATTGTTTGAATATTGTTATATAGGAAAAATCTTCCTTTTTTATGAATCTTTCAAAAGTTGGGTCCATGCTATTCTCAGTGATTGATTACGTTTATTGAATATTTGTGTGCTTCCTCTGCTGATATTCTAATTCATGCTTTATTCGCCGTCTTTGATACACTCCGATTAACCATTGTGGACCTCTAGAGTCTAATTTGCAATATTAATGCAAGTCTCTTTAACTTACGGATTATGAAGAGCATCCTAAGATCGTTTAATTTGATTCAGGCTTTATGTGGCGGCTAATGTTTGGTCTTGGATGTGAATTAGTCTATCATGTTTCTTGGAAGGTAGGAAGCAATCTTGATGTTTACCAAAATCCAATGTGCTCTTTTGTAGCTCAGTTTTGTAATATGTACTAATTATTGTAGAGGGAACCCGAAACAAAGAGACCATATGTATGATTTTATATGCGAAGAGAAGCTCCGAATTTGAAATCGTCTCCACTCCGGTGATATGTGGCCATGGTGTGAAGGAGTCTGGAGCCATGGTTATTTCAGATTCGGACATAACCGTAATTGTTAAACTAATAAAAATAAGATCAAACGTACCGGATTGATGAGAATTTTTGGTGTTCTTCGTCATGTTCTTCGTCGTATGGATCTAACAAAACAAAAAAAAAATATATACCCCAGAAATTTTTTTTGTTTGTTAATAGAGAGAACCCACCAATTTTGTAGCGTTGATTGTGACATCGAATTGTTTGTCGGATGAATATAAGTCTCTAATCCGGAGACTGAAGTTGAACCCTAACAAAAACATTTATTCATAGCATAAAATTCATAAATAAAAGGTAGAGCATCACATAGCTTTTTCTTCAAAGCCAACACATCTCTCTTTGTAGCCGAATTACTCTCCAGTTTGGTATATACTCAAATTTTCCAATGACTTCCTTCTCGAACCTGGAGCGTTTTTGCTTTGCCGGATATTTTTAGGATATGGCTCTTATGTATCTCTTGTGAGTCACTTGATATGTTGTTTAGGTAAAACTTTTGGTTTGAAAGAGAATGATCTACGACAAGCATAATCGGTTATTTTTTATATATGTGGCCATGTTCATATTGCTTTCTCCACAAGCAATTTTCCAGTTTTGTAGCATTCGATATTTAAATTTAAAAGCTTCAATACGTTGTATACATGTGTATGTATGTACATATATGAATTATTCTCAGTTGCACATAGTGGTTTCTAAGGGATAGATACTTGCTCTCTGTAACCCTCTCATTTTTTAGTACCTATCTTCAGTGTTTACTTTGCTAAGAGCTTCTTGATAGGCATACATCTTTGCAATCTCAGATCAATATACTACAAATACATATACGATACAGTTAAGAAAATGATATTTCTCTTACAAATTTTTATATGGGTTTTATAAACAAGAGATCAACTGAAGGGTTACGCAGCGACCAATGGCGAAGGTAGAGACAAAGATACTACAATAGGGACGATAAATATGACACGATATATACAAAGGAGATGCCTGTTTCTATACCATTGAAATTTTACGTACATAACTACTTCAGAGAGCAAGATGACTTACTTGATAGGTAAGAGATATGGTAAGAGATTATATTTTTCAATTATTTGTTTCCAACTACGAAAAACTCCAGTGACATACAATCTAAAAGCATGAATATGTCATAAAATCAAGAATACAACAAAAACCAGGAAGATAGGCCCAAATTAAAGACCGAAACTGGACGTGGGGAACCCACGGACAGTGGCGGTCGGAGCGTTACAAATATGAAAGAAACGAGGAAGCGTGAATATGTCATAAAACCAAGAGTACTACAAAACCAAGAAGATGTGCTCAAAGAACGAAACTGGACGTGGGAACCCACGGACAGTGGCGGTCGTGGCATTACAAATATGAAAGAAACGAGTAAGCATGAATATATCATAAAATCAAGAGTACGACAAAACAAAGAAGATGGGCCTAAAGACCGAAACTAGACGTGGGGAGCCCACGGACAGTGGCGGTCGGGGCGTTGCTAATATGAAAGAAACGAGTAAGCATGAATATGTCATAAAATCAAGAGTACGACAAAACAAAGAAGATGGGCCTAAAGACCGAGACTGGACGTGGGAACCCATGGACAGTGGCGGCCGTCGGGGCGTTGCTAATATATTGTTGGTTTAAATATATAGATTTTTTATATTTAATTCTATTATATATATCAAGATATAAACACTAATAATTGTTTGTGATTCAAAAACACTATTAATTGTTGATTACTAATAATATATATCAAAAGTTATAGGGTTTTACCATAATTCTATATTAATGTCGTTATAAAAATTAGACTCTTGACAAAATTAAATCAATAAATATCCCTAACTTGATAACCCTAAATATTGATTATTAATTCTGGTCTTAATCAACATACAACCCCGCGCTGGGCGCGGGGACCTCCCCTAGTACCATATTAGAAAGACAAACTAAATAAAGGCTTTCTCATTAATTCATGAATGTTGTACAAAGTGAGATTATATACAAATCATAATGAGACTAAACCGTATAATTAATCTAACATAACCAGATAAAGGAAACCGGTAATGTGGTATACTGTATATATCTAATAACTAATGATGAAAATACCCAATAAAATTTGGTCAAAACATATGATGAAAAGCAAATACATACATTTTTTTTTTTAATACATGGAACTGTTCGTTCGAAGAAGTATAAAAAATATTTAATAATGGACCTTCCTAATATGGATAAAAATCAAATATCACATTCCATTTAACTACTCTTGACATGCACTATTCTCTATTCTCAGGTTGGCGAAAAAATGTTTAGGTATCTTTTAAATAAATTTTTACAAAATTTTATTCTTCTTCTTCAAAATGCCTCTCCTTTCATATATAAATAGAAGTAAAAAAACTGAAAAAAAGACGTAGCATTATTTAATCTGGTTCGCCTATTGTCCCAAATAAATTTCTGACGTTATACAAATCAATGGACCTTTTATAATATATTTACAAATTTGTTGTAAATTAGAGAATGCTATGACCGGATTAGAATAGTGATCCAATCTTGAGAGGGTTATATCAGGTTAAAAGATTTGTTGAACTTATTTATTTTCTACCAAAGTTAAATTACATAAATAATAATATTTGAGAATAAGGAAAATGAAAATTCGATTCACACTATTACAAAAGTTGTAGAAAATCGAATCTTGCAGAGAAATAATTGCCAAATTCAATGTTTCTATATGCTTAGACGTATATAAAATTAATATTTAGAATAGTTTATACTACTGTGATGAAATATTTGAAAGGACAATGATCGATTAATATATGGACCCTATCATATAAAAATTGAAACTCGATGTGATAGAGAGGAAATGAAAAAATATATATATAAAAATCAAGCGTGGGGTCAAAGTTAGAATTTGCACACATGCAAGTTGGCAACTTGGTGATTAAAAAGCATTTCATGCATGTGGGACCTAATTAAAAATTTATTACATTTTTAAGATAAGATTAATAATTCTACATACATCAGTGAATAAGAATCGGGAAAAATGTCATTAAAATCTTCAATTTATTCAAAACGTTGATTTAAATCTTCAACTCACGAAGAAACGAAATAAATATCAAACTTATGTTGACTTTCCAAATAAATATTAAACTTATGTTGACTTTCCAAATAAACACCAAACTTTTATTGACTTGGCCATATTAGGCATGACGTTAAGTAAGTTAACAAACAATGTTAACGGGATTAATTTTCTGTTAACAGATCCGCTAATTAAAAATGACAATATTGTTGAACTATAATCAAATCTCATCTAAGTCATATAACCTAAAGTCGTATTCATATAAGTTAGTTATTTACGTAAGAGTCACGAATGTACTTACGTATAGTTGTGTTTGTTCGTAAAGTTGTGTCTTTTCGATTAACACATGTACGTACACGTTGTTTTGTGTTGTATAAGTAGATCGAGTCAAACTCAATAACATCATTGTGTGTAATACATTTTATCTTATCAATAAAGATCAAGTTTCTTCATTCTCTATTTTTTATTTTGGTTTTGTTCTTCATACTTTGTTAAAACAGAGTTCGTTTGTTGATCAAAACACTAACAAGTATTCCTTCTAAGCATAAAACGACGTTGTTTTGTCGTAACTGTTCAATAAAATCCCGAGTTTCAAATCATACTCTATTTGGGGTTAGGGATTTTGCTCGATTTGGGGATCTAAGATTGACTTTAGGGATTTAATTCAATCGTTACGACAAAACGACGTCGTTTTGTTGTTATATGAAACAATGTCGTTATCAATTAACATATATGTTAACAGAAAATTATCTCCGTTAACGAGATCTATTAACCCACTTAACGTCGTATCTAATATGGCCAGGTCAACGGAAGTTTGATATTTATTTGGAAAGTCAACATAAGTTTAATATTTATTTGGAAAGTCAACATAAGTTTGATATTTATTTTGTTTCGTCATGAGTTGAGGATTTAAATCAACGTTTTGAATAAATTGGGGATTTTAACGACATTTTTCCCAATAAGAATTGTCGACAATTATTTATTATTAATCGAAGATTATATATTTATTTCGGTATTTAAATAATGATATGGGTCGGTTCAATCCTTTTGAGACTGAGCTGCCTTGTGTTGTGGGGCATCTACTTATTTCTGGAACCTTAATTATAATAATCGACATTTTGAGTATTTTTTTAGGATATTAGCTCAAAATGTGTGGGTTACATTTAAATGTGTAGTCCATTGTCTTATTTTAAAAATTGTTGCGGCGGTTTATAATAATATCGGGTCTGATTGGTAACAAGCTGTTAGCTGTTAGCTGGAGCGGTTAGCTGGAGCTGTTAGCTGTTAGGGAATAGTGCAAAGCTGTACAAAAGAATAAAACACGAAAGCTGTACAAAAAAATAACGCAGAACAAATTTTAAAAATTTATTCTGATTGGAAACATCATAGCGGTACACATAATAAATAATATTAAGAATTTAGAAAGAAAGAAAAAATTATATAGAAATGTACTTTAGTATATAATTACATATGAAAATTAAGATTATATAGAATGAACAATATTCCAAAATAAATAAAATTTTCTTTATTTTGAGCACTATAACATTCCAAAATAATTGTTTGAGAAAAAAACCATTATTTCTAATGAGATTTTTTCATAGGCTGTATTATTTACTTTTTCGGAAATCTTTATCTGAACATTCGAGACTTTTTTTTTTTGCATTATACATAGTTACAATTATATTTTATAAAGTTTAATTATGCGGTTAATAATACGGTTAACCGTACGGCTAATCGTACTGTTAAATAACGGTTTTGATACGTTTCCGGTATATTAACGGTTACGGTTAGTATATTTTTTTTTAACCGTAACTAATCTAGTTTTACGGTGAATGGTTATGGTTTTTAACCGTTTTATACAGTTACGGTTGAAAAACGGTCCAGTTACGATCCAAAATACGGTTATGGTTAGCTTTTGGTCATGCTTACTAGGCATGACCAAAAGCTAACCCTAACCATATGTTGTACCGTAACCGGACCGTTTCTCAACCGTAACCGTATAAAACGGTTTAAAACCATAACCGTAAAAAATAATTAGTTACAGTTAAAAAATATATTAACCGTAACCGTTAATTAACGGTAAACATATGAAAACCGTTATTTAACCATATGGTTAACCGCATAGTTAAAACTTTAAAAATATAATTGTAACTCCATATAATGCAAAAAAAATTATCGAATATTCAGATTAAGATTTTCAAAAAAGTAAATGATACCGCATATGAAAAAATCTACGTTATAAAAAATGGTCTTTTTCTCAAACAAATATGTTATACTGTTATTTTGCTCGAAATGAAGAAAATTTGGTTTGTAACATACTTTTTGATTTTATGAAAAGTATTATAATAAGTTAGGTAACTCGTAAGATTTCGCCTCCGATATTAACCGTATTGTAGTCATCAAATAACTATAACCGTAATTATCCGTAACCGTTGTAACCGTAACCGTAACCGTATTTAACCGTAACCGTTATAACCGTATTTAATCGTAACCGTATTTAACCGTAACCATTTTTAATTTATTTTTGTTTTTGTCCAAAAAACAGTTTTTTTTTTTTTTTATAGTGTACCGCTTTTCATAAAGCTTTTGTGATTGGTAACTGTCAAAGCTGTACAAAGCTGTACAGCTTTAAAATTGGTTACCAATCATAGCCATCATGTACTTACTTACACATAAAATATGCAGCTATACCATATTTTAGACTTAAAAAAGATAGTCATACGTGTAGACAAATCAAAATGTTAATATCGTATGAGTTACAGACCCCTGCGCAAAGTAATTTTACCATTTTATAAAAGATTAGGCATCGGATCTAAATGTTGATGTGTAGATCTAATCTAAATAACTCATAAATTTTGTGAAAAGACCCATTCCATCATATGATGACAACCAATGAGAAATTTGTAAAATATAAGCAAAAATTGTTATATCACATTCCACAATAAAAAGTTATCAAAACCTTTATTAGTTAGCACTCTTCGGAATAATATATCTTACCTCTCATCCCTTTTTCTTTCTCAGCTTTACTTTATAAAACTCATTAACAAACTAAACTAGAAATATGTAACTAATATCACTATACTTCTTAATTACCTGTTCCATTGTGAAGCAGTTTAGAGATTGTTCTAAATTGAGATTAAAACATAGTTTTTATTTTAAAATTAATAAATATTATTTAATAAATACATTCTCAGCCTATTTAAAATTGATCCCAAAAAAGGCATAAATTTAAAAATGACCTACCAAAACGATATTTCAAATATAAGAATTTTAAACAGGTGAAAATAAATAAAATAAACAAAAGGCAAAACGGTTCGATTTAGTTCGGTTTTGGTCTGGTCCGAGCATATGTCATCACCGGTCCACCGATTCAATCTCAAACGATGGAGTCGACGACTCACCATAGCGCCACAACCGTCGTAGAGGCTTCGAGTCATCTCAGATGACCGAGTCGAGTCCACCATAGCGCCACCACCTTAGGCTTCAAAGTCAACTCAGTGCGCCGCCGAGAGCTTCCAAGCAGAGGTGGTAATGAGCGGGCGAGTGTGCCAACCCAACATCAAACATCCATTATTCTCCTCCACACGATAACCTTGGCCACTATTATACACTGACAATAGCATACTCGCTTGCTTAAACGCGTTAGACCCGAGATGTGCCGGCGCAAAACCGGATGAACCAAACCGGTTTCCCCATTGACTCAGCGTTTCGTGTCGCTCGACTCTGTCAGGACCTTCACAAGCCACGAGATTGCAAATCTGTTTCCCCAAATAAACTTCAAACATGACTTTGTCTTGACTACTCGGAACTCCTTCCAACGAATCAAACAGAGTCGAATAGTAATGACTAATGTAACGATTCAGTAAACCGGTCTAAGAAAACCGGTCCGTTATGGTTCGATTCTTGCTCAACCACCGTGAAAATCACCGGTTTTTATAATGATATTAAAAATCACCGGTTTAATCCCCAATTCTGCGTAACACTCTGGTATATTGATATTAAAAAAAAACATACGATATAAGATTAATAATTCTACATCAGTGATTAAGAAATATGAATAATTAATTATCCCTTATATATTAATTGAGAAGCATTATTAATAAAAAAACTTTGCCCCTCTGTGTGATTTACAAGATTACCATGCTGACGTGTCGTGTTCACAGAGATTTATGGTTTATACAATTAATTACTCAAATATTACTAAATTAATTACAAATGTGCCATGATATTCTAATTATTTTGTTAATTAACATTAAACATCAGTAATACAAACATCATATCTCTATCTATACATAAAGGATTTGTGTATATGTATATATATATATATATATATATATATATATTAAATTGATCTAAGGTCTATTTTTTTAAATCCAGACTAACATATATACATATATATATATATATATAATATTTAACAACTCAAACATGTAAGCGTATAATTCATGTAAATTAATATATTACAATATATTTTTATAACTTTTGTAAGTACAAATTTTCCTAGGTTCATAAATCCAAACTACATTTATAAAATTAATTCTCAAAACTAAATCTATCATAAAATCAACAATAAATTATTTTCCAAATTTTGAAGGCAATCCAAATTTCAAAAATTAAACCGAACCCTACAAAAATATTTCTCTATAAATATATTCCCTGATATCATCTTCACCGTCTCAAATTTACAAACACACATCATCTTAGTTTTCGAGCAATCTAAATTTTTTAAATCTTCATCAACTCTTTTACAAGATGTATATATGTTTTTTTCTTTTTTTTTATGACTAGGAGGTTATGAGCCTGTAGGCCCGTACATCCCCCAGGGCGAGACCCAAACCATGTAATATAACTCTCCTTTGGAGAGCAGACCCCTCCTAACGTGAATCGAACCCGTGACTTCCAAGGTCCCTACATTATCGGTAACAACGATGTATATGTGTTTGTTACGTTAGAAAAGAAATTGTCGTCTTTAATTATTTTACGGGTAAAACGAATTCCGATACAAAAAATCGATGATTAGATCATAATACACTAACAGATTTTGAATTCCGCATAATAATACAATAATTTTTGTAACTAAAACTACAATACACTTCTTTAATTGTCATTTCATCCCGCACTATGTGCGGGTAATTTATCTAGTTTCATTATTAATCGAGATTATTGATTTAAAATTTTGATATGGATCGGTTCAATCCTTTTAAGACTGAGCTGTCTTGTGTTGTGGGGCATATATATTCTACTAATTTCTGGAACCTTAATTATAATAATCGTCTAACTAAAAAATAATTCGAGCTCATTTAAAATACTTAGGAGATTATCTTATTTTAAAAGTTGTTCCGGCGGTTTATAAAAATATCATGTACTTAAATATAAACAATACATCTAGACCAGGTTTTAGAAGAAAAAAAAAAAAAAAACTCAGTCAACCAAAAAAAAAGTCCTCGACTCTTTCTCTCAAAACCCTAGCAGCCGTCAAAGTTCAGTTTTCCGTTTGGCCCTCTCCGGTGGTCGGCGCTCCTCGCCGCTGCTGTGAGAGGGTGTAAATGCTTTCCTTTTTCTGTTTTACTTGTTTTTGTTCTCGATCTGTCTAGTTCCATGTTTTTGAGGTGAAGGATTTTTCTTGGCTGAGATGGTGAAACCTTTCGACGTGCCTTCTTGGCGTGCTCGGCGGCCTGCTTCTCCGGTGAGAGTCGTTAGTGGGTCACCGTTTTAGGTAACGGTTTTAGATTCTCTGCTCTGTACAGATCTGGCGATGGCTCATGACTCTTTGGGGTTATTGAGGTTGGTTGCTCGCAGATCTAGGCCGTGGTATCACTTGTGTTTCAGTCCGGTAAGCAGATCTTTGGGTTTGGTTTCTTCTCCTCTTTTCGTGTGTTAGATGGTTTCGATTTAGTTTCCTTCCTTTAGGTTTATGTGTTGGTTGTGAGGCTTGTATCGAAGGAGGTGGCCCTGTTTGTGGGTTTTAAAATTGGATCTTTGCTCTACCTCTCTATTGAGTCCTCTTGCTTGTTCGTGGTTGCAATATGGCTGGGTTCGTTTTTGGTGTTGGCCATTCTGATGGTATTTCGTTGCTGAGCCACCTACTAGCCTCTCTTCTTTGGAGATAGGTTCTAGGCGAAGCAATGGAATCGTTCTCTAGCTCTTCTCTTGCGAGGACGTCGTCAGTTTTATGTCTGTAGGTGGCTGAAGCTGTTTCGACGAGTGTCCGCGTGTAAGAGCTGTTGTTCTTAATTGGCTTATCTCCAGTCGATTTTCAAGGGTTTTGCCTTGTCCATAGTGGTGTTTGCTCTCTCTGTTTGGCTGTTGAGGTGTGATAGTGGTTGTATTTGTGTCTCTGGTATCGATGGTTTCTTGCTTTCCTCCCTGTCGGTTATGCTTTTGGTTTGACTTCGGTGTGAGGTCTATCCGGTTTTATTGGTGCTTCCGACATTCACAGTTTCTATGTGGAAGCTTGGTGAGAGTCTATCGTTCCTTTGTTCAATTATAGAGCTTAGGTTTCAATTCTGCCTATGCGGTTGATCCTTTTTAGACATTTGTCTCTTCTTGTATTTTATGGCTAGTCTAAATTAGTTTCCCCGTTACGTTGGGGTTTTGCTTCCCTTTTTTGGGCTAAGTTTCTAGGGACATCTTAGTCGTCCGCCGGCATATGTAATTTCAACATGTATCTTACTTTGGTTCTTAATAAAATTCAGACGACAAAAAAATAAAGACCAGGTTTTAGACTTTAATATATAGTATGTACGTGTTTAACATTAATAACTTACTGAAGCCTGCGATTACAAAATACTCAACATTTCTAAAGATTAATAAAACATCGGAACTAAAAGTTGATGTGTCGATCTAGATAAGTATTTATCTCACCACGATGCATAAATTTTGGCTTTCCGATATGATTACAGCCAATGAGAAATTAGTTAAAATATGAGCAAAAATTGTATTATTAGACTCCACTAAAAAGTATCAAAACCTTTTTTTTCATGAAATTATCTTTTAGTAGTTAGTACTCTTTGTAATAGTTATATCTCGCTATCATCCCTTTTTCTTTCTCAACTTTACTTTATAAACCTCAATACCTCATTAACAAATAAGAAATATCTAGATTCACTAATTATTAGTTTACTACTGTTCATACATAGTGAAGTCAATTTCTTTTTTTTGCCAAAAAATTGAGAGATTAAAACATAGTTTTATTTTTGTTCAAAAAAAAAAACATAGTTTTATTTTAAAATTCATAAATATTAATTATTTAATAAATACAAACTCAGCCTATTTAAAATTGATCCCAAAAAAGGCATAAATTAAAAATGACCTACCAAAACGATATATAAGAATTTTAAACAGGTGAAAATAAATAAAATAAACAAAAGGGCAAAACGGTTCGATTCAGTTCGGTTTTGGTCTGGTCCGAACATATGTCATCACCGGTCCACTGATCTCAATCTCGAATTCACCGAGTCGAGTCACCATATCACCACCGTGGGCATCGAGCCAAACTCAGTGCGCCGCCGTCGAGAGTTTCCAAGCGGAGGTGGTAATGAGCGGGCGAGTGTGCCAACCCAACATCAAACATCCATTATTCTCCTCCACACGATAACCTTGGCCACTATTATACACTGACAAAAGCATACTCGCTTGCTTAAACGCGTTAGACCCGAGATTTGCCGGCGCAAAACCGGACGAACCAAACCGGTTTCCCCATTGACTCAGCGTTTCGTGCCTCTCGACCCGGTCAGGACCTTCACAAGCCACAAGATTGCAAATCTGTTTCCCTAAGTAAACTTCGGACATGACTTTGTCTTGGCTACTCGGAACTCCTTCCAACGAATCAAACAGAGTCGAATAGTAATGTAACGATTCAGTAAACCGGTCTAAGAAAACCGGTCCGTTATGGTTCGATTCTTGCTCAACCACCGTGAAAATCACCGGTTTAATCTGTTTCACAACACCGAGGACTTTCTCTATCCCACCGGGACGACCTAAGAGTTTATGGAGCTCGAAAACAGAGTTCACCGCAACAGCTTCCGTCTCACTCGGTCTAAGTTCAAGCATCGACGCATCAAGATCGGCTAAGCTGTTAGCGACGAATCCACGGTATTCGAATTCAACGTGAATCACCTCCGCAAGCTGAGCTAATCTACAGCCAACGTCGTGAAGATGATCAGAATTATCCGGCGCCGGAGGACCAATTCCGGTTAACCGGAAAGTTGGAGGACCTCCTTCTCGAAGAGCAAGAGCTTGCATAAGCGCAGGCCATTGAAGACCTTGGTTCATAGAAAAATCAATGACATGAACTCTCTTCTTACCTTCAAAAGCTTCAAGAATCGCTTGATTCGCCGTAAAGTGAGCGAATTTAAGATAAGGACAAGTCTCATAAAAGTGCATCTGAAGAGTATCGGAGAGAGAATGGTCGATTTGATTCTGCGGCGGAGAGAGGCGGTAGATCCGCCGTGCGAGAGCTTCAGCGAAATAAGTAGCGACTTTTCTCATAGCTCCGGCTTGAGACACAGCTAAGCATCCGATTTGCTTCACAAGAGCTTCCGCTAGAGTCAGATTGTTCTGCTGGATTGCTTCAGCACAAGCCATAAGCGCGTGAACTAAACGAACACCGTTCTCTTGTGAGTCAACCAGAATAACAGACCGAGTTGACTCAGCCGCCGTGGTTGTAGTTACCGTCGTGCCGATGACTCCACCAATCTGTGTCGCCGTCGAGGTGGATGTAACCATTGAATCAGGACTCGAGCATGATTTCAAACGCTTGCTCTGATTATTCGACGAAGACGAAGAATCAATCGCCGGAAATTGATTCTGATGATAAATCGCGTTACCAGGAATGGCTTTGAGGTCATAATCCGAAGCCGGAAAACCACCAATCGAGGCTCCGGCGACGGTGGTGAGAAACGAGTCCGGCGAAGGAAGAATCGGATCTAAACCGTTAGAGCGAGGCGGAGGAGGATTAAGGTCAGAGAGCATATTATCAAGCCAAGAATAAAGCTCCGATGGATTATAATGAACAGTGTCCGTGGCGAGATGAGATAAACCATCTTCTTGAACATTACCCATCATCGTCTCTAATTGCTCGAGTTTCAAAGCAACCTCCGCCATCTCCGATGACCTAACTTTGTAACCTAGAACAGCGAGAAGCTCATCATCCATGTTACCACCGTCTTCTTCTTTTTTCACCATCATCATCTTATCTTTAGATGATGATGAAGAAGAAGTCCCGTGGTTGGACAATCGACCTTGAAATTGATGAAGATCTCTCTTCATTTCTCTCTGATTGGGTCTGATCTAGGGTTTTGCTTTTTTTTGTTTGAAGAAGAAGAAGAAGGGACATGTGACTTCTCTTATGTGAAGAAGGAAGAATCTTAAGAGCAAATGGGTGGGGATTGCTTTGTTTTTCACTGCTACTACCACTTCAATCATCATTCACATACGAACTAATAATAGTAATCTCTCATAATTTTTATTTTTTATTTACCAGAAAAATAAATATATTTAAAATAAAAGATATTTATTCTAGATGGAAATTAAAAAAAAAAAAAAAAAGAATGGTGGTGATGGGGCTCGACGACCAATGAATAATGTACCAGAAGGAGGAGGGCTAACATATACACCTCGAAAGGGAAAAACGGTCTATTTTCCCACGAGAACTATGACATCATAACAGATAGAGCCCAATCTATGACCACGATCTAAATATCCCCGAAAAAATACTTCTCAACCTATATCTCCTCGAATCGATAGTTCTCATCTATTTCTCCATAAATTTGGATTTACTCGGTTTACGACCTAAACCGACATCAAACCACCCCAAAACCAACATTAAACCGAATTAATGAAATCAAGCAAAACTGAAACAAAATTATGTATCATGTTGCCGGAATTGACAATCGAGAGCTTACAGATGTAGCTGAGTAATTTTGAAAGCTAATGGCAAAGGAGGAAATCACCGGAAATTACATCTGACGTTTCGTCTAGGAATAGACACGACTCATGTTTTGGGCGTAGGAATTGAAAGCGTCTGGTCGAGAGGACGTTTTTGCTCTTGGACGAATGGGGATCTCGCAAAGGCAGGGGATTCCTCAGACTCGTCAGAAGAAATCTCCGGAAATTGAAGAGATTCTGGTCGGATTCACATCGGAGTTCACCATTGAAGTAGAGAGGAAGGTTTCGGTTTTTAGGTGGAGAAATCGAGAGAATAATTGAGAGAAGCTATGACTACCAAAGAGGGTCAGTGGGGAAGCCATAGCTGGAGAATGCCAGCTGAGATAAAAAAAATTTGCATCTCTTGAAATCGCGATCGAGAGAGGCACAGAGGATTACAAGGTTCGATAGCTTTCGGTTCGCCAGTGGAGGTTGCGGCTCGGTTTCACCGGAGTTGCAGAGGGGTCGCCGGAATTTGACTCTGTCTCCATTGGAGAGATAAAGTTGTGTTTGAAATTAGGGATTTTAAGGTTGTATCGAGGCATGTGGAAAGAGATTGGGAAGAGAATAGAGCGTTGAGGTGGAGTGAATGAGTGAGATACATCGAGTTTGTGATTGGTTGATGAACCTGGAGATGGAGAGGTCACATGGTGGTGGTGAGGAGGTGGAGGAAGAGGAGGAGATGAAAGGCAGATCCGCCATTGACGTAAGTGGTGGTGATGCGTGAGTAATTGTTTGGTTTGTGAACTTTAAGAAATTGGTTCGGTTTGGGTTTAAATCCGGTTATGTTGTTGTAATTGGTTTAAGTTTGGTTCAGTATTGTATTTAGGTGGTTAAAAATTGTTTGGTAAATTGTAAACCAAAATCTGTGGGTAAATTAGGTGAAAACTATTATTTTATGGAGAAATAGATGAAAACTATCGATTCGAGGAGATATAGGTTGAGAAATATTTTTTCGGGGATATTTAGATCGTGGTCATAGATTGGGCTCTATCTGTTATGATGTCATAGTTCTCGTGGGGAAATAGACCGTTTTTCCCCTCGAAAGCGATAAGGCTGTGAAATTTACAACACACATTACTAATTTTATTTTTCTTATCATATAACATTGTAAAAACATTTATAAATTTTGTATATTTGAAGAGATCTTTACTTTCATTTTTGTTGTGAATTGTTTGATGTGCATTTTTTTTTTAGACCACAAAGATCTATCTGATGGAGTATGTGGATCTACTTTATTGTTTTTGCTTTTTTCTCTATAATAGTTTTAGTTCAAATGTTGAAGAAAGTATCACAATTCACAAGTCTGAGAGAATCATTAAACTTTTGTCAAATCTATAGTTAGGGCTTTTTAGTTGATTCTTTTGATGGAGGAACTGAAGATGCTTTTTTCCAGTGGATAATTAAATTCAACTTAAAGGCTGAATTCAGCTCATGATACTGTTTTTAGTTCCCAGGTCTATGGTAATAATAATTCAACCATATGTCTTGGCTGTAAAAATAATAATATATATATATATAATCACATTTTGAAATGTAAGAGATATAATCACCTTTTTAACTCTAGCCATCGAAAACATGGATCTAAAAATGCGTACGATCAGATAAAAGAATAGTAAATTTTGTGTTTAACAATAGTACTAGTAATTTACAGTAGTAACTTTTAAGGCTTGCAGTTTCAGTTTATATGCAGAAATTCATATTTCTAAAAAAAGATTCTGTAATTGGGTCTTGGGAAATCATCGGACCAATGTGTTTCAATTTTCGAGTTCTCTTTTATAGGATTAAAGGTTTAGTAGGCCTTAGTTTTTTTCTCTAATTTCCAAGATGCGTACAATTATAAAAGCTTTCATAATAATTAAAAGATTCAACATTTGGGGTTTGATGTTGTATCATCGATCTTTTTAACTTGACAAAGTTAAATTATAGGCCTATTTTTATTTAGTGAACATGCTAATCTACGGTTACTGGCAAATTCTAAATAAAAAATATAACTAGCCACTATAATCATCAAGCAAGCAAAGTAGCAAACCTAATATAATATTACTATTGAAGCCTTTAAAAGTTAAGTTACATGAGAAAACAACCATTCATAGCTCGAAAGATTAGTTAATTATAGACTATAAATTTGCATGTAAAAAATACAATTAATTTTGATCGTTTCTCAAAACAAGAGATTAATAGGGTAATTAAAAAAAGAATGGTGCGACAAGAAAACCCATTTTTAAGCATAACGGCCCGCGTCCGTCAACGTCAAATCATTCAAAGAGATTCCCGTTACATTGCTTAACGCCGTCATTAACTGTCTCTTTCTATCTATATTAAAAAAAAGAATATATTCATTCGTACCCTTCGGGAAACTCGAACTGACAGCACGTGATGGCTCCACGTGTAAATGGGTCCCACAGTATAGCTTTCAGTAACTATACGCCGTTGGAACTTTTGTGGTCTCCACGAGAATTCATGAGATTCGAACACGTGTCCTATTTTTATTAGATCTAAAACGGTAGGGACCGAGTCTGCTTCCTTCCTTTCCTCTTGACGGCCGTTTTTACGGATCCTTTTTTTTTTTTTTTTTAATTTCATCTCTATCCATTTTTACATGTTATATTGTCTTGTTACGTCACTTTCTTGACCTATCTCCTATTTATCATTTAATTCACATTTTTTGTTGGGTTAAAATTCTTACTGTAATGTGTAAACCTATAAATAATTATAGCAAAATTATGATCAGTTCTGTAAATACAAATATCATGTATTTTATTATAAAATAATATCATCAGGATTATTGTAATTAAAATTACATCTTTTAAATATAATAAAAAGAAGTTTTCTCCATTTTGATACATTATACTATAAAACATAATTTTCAGTGATCAATACTAAAAAAAGTCAATTACTAAATGAGTCCATACTCGTAGACCTCATAATGTTTTCCACGGTGTGAAAATCGAATTTATATTAAAAAGGGAAAAATGTCGTTTAATAGCCGAACTTTCAAAAAATGGCCGTTTAATACGTGAACTTCTTATATGGCCAAATTAAACATGAACTTAATGTTGACCGGAGTAGCGGAGCCAAAAATTTTATTTATAGGGGTCATAAAATATTTAAAATTTAAAATAACTAAATAAATTTCTTATATATATACATAATTTTTAAACCTAAAATGTTTCATATTTAACTTTCAGATTAAAAATGTTTGCAGTTTATCTTTTTTTAGTTATATCATCAAAACTTTTTTTTATTAATATATATAATATATATTGTGGAGATTGATGAGAAAAAAATATATTTTAAAAAGAATGTAGAGATTAAAATAGTATTTGTCTAAAAAGAAGAAATTTTTTGATATGTTAATAGCTATTACATTGTTTATTAATATGAAAAAGATATTATAGATTTTTAACCAAACAAAATTGTAAAAAATATTAAGATTAAATGAAAAAATGAATATGCATGGTGTCAAAGACAAAAATAGATCACATAACATGGGAGTCATTGTGAATATCTTAACCCAAAATATTAAATTATATTAGGAAATTACCTTATAATTAAAAAATTCTGTAAATATTATGGGGGTCAATTGACCCCCCCCCTCCTTGTACGTTGCTTCCGCCACTGGTTGACCGGCCATTTTAACTAAATGTATTCGTTGACTAGGCCAAAACGCCAAACCGTTAACAGTCACTAACAGAGCCGATAAAGGCCGTTTACACTCGTTAACGATTCCGTTATTAGTCAAAACGGCGTCGTTTCAGACCTAACGCCAAACCTTGAAAATCCTCAATTTGATTCTCAAATCCCTAATTCTCATCATCAACCTCACCAATTTGATGATGAGAATCAAATTGACATCGACGTTCCAGAGATTATATTGAACTCCACGCGGCGAGAATCGGAAGCGAGTCCGGTTGGTCCTGCAGCAGTGGTCCAAGCGGTGTAATCGAATTCGGTCCTCGTGAGCTAAACGCTGCAACCACCGGAGATGGTTTAACACCAACGACGGTTCCTAAGATTGAAATCGAAGCGGTGGGATTAGGATCAGTTGTTACGAAATGCCGGATTATAATCGAAGCGGCGGTTGATGACGTGTGAGTTCTGTGACCGTCGTCGTCTCTAGGAGATCTTGATTCTTTAGATTCGTCGATTGGTCCCATCGTTGATTCGTAACCACGAGCGAAGAATCTTGCTCCGATTAGTTTACGGTTACAGAGAGAAGCGGTGAAATTAGTTCCGGCCTCCCATCCGCCTTTCCAAGTCGAAGGAATCGGACCGAATCCTTCGTCGGAGTAGCTTTTACTCTCGGGCCAAACTCCGGTATCGAGAACTCCGACGACGACGTCGCTATAAGAGCCGGTTTCAGGGAACAGATCTGCGGTGTGTTCTTCAAGACCAGGAAGAGAGGAGTCCGAGTCGTGTGTAACTCGTAACAAGGTTTGGCGTTAGGTCTGAAACGACGCCGTTTTGACTAATAACGGAATCGTTAACGAGTGTAAACGGCCGTTATCGGCTCTGTTAGTGACTGTTAACGGTTTGGCGTTTTGGCCTGGTCAACGAATACATTTAGTTAAAATGGCCGGTCAACATTAAGTTCATGTTTAATTTGACCATATAAGAAGTTCACGTATTAAACGGCCATTTTTTGAAAGTTCGGCTATTAAACGACATTTTTCCCATATTAAAAATAATAATTAACTTTTGCAAAAGTAGCACTTTCAGATTATTATTATTTTAAGTGACTTTCAGAATTGAAGCTTATGAACTAAACATTTCTGCAAACAAACATTAAATGATGAACTAGATGATCGTATTATTCTCATGGTGCTTTAATTTATGGTGTAGAACTATAGATGGATGAGGTTATAATGATCAAAGTGTGTCATCGAGCTAGCTCGTTCTGGTGTATGAGTTTCGAGATATACGACATTGATTTGGTCGGAGCCTATTTGAATCGTTTGGGGTATATGTGTTAAACAATTGTATACTAACTTGATTTAATAAGAGTTATACATTCATGAATCGCAATATATCTGTGTGTTATGATCGATTGCTCAATATTAGAAACCAAGGGCGGACCCACTAAGGAAATGGGGAGGGCACCTGACCTGGTCAAATTATTAAAAAATGTGTGAATGCATAGAAAAGTCTAAAGTCCGTATAGCATATTTGGCTAGAATCTGTGTTTTGAAACCCTTTGTACCCATGTTCGACTCTCCAAACTGACTGTTTTGGTATTTTTTTTATTTATAATTATGTTTATTCTTTTCTTAGTCTCGAAAATCGCTATATCAATTTTAGGATTTAGTATAACTTTTTGTTGATTATGAAAAAACTTAATTTTTTCTAATATATTTAATGTTTGTGTAATATATTTCCGTAATAAAGTACATGATTCACATTATCTAAAATCACTAATTTTTTTTGTGACACTGGTAAAATATATTTCTGGGTCCGCCACTGTTAGAAACCGTGTCAATTTGGACAAATAATAGTATTTTAAGTTATTTGCATGAGAATTCATCGACCTGCAAATCTGCACGAATCACTATTAGTTCATAATACACGTATTATAGTTTTTTTTTCTTTGCCAACTACTTACTCCCTCCGTTTCGTTTTAGTTGTCGTTTAAGGTTTTTTCACACAAATTAAGAAAAACATTAAATTTTATGTTTTACCATTTATTAATATATTTTATAAAAAAAGGTTATTGGCCAAAACATTAAAACAGTAGGGATAAAACTGGAATTTTCACCAAACATTTGCATTGAAAACCTAAAACGACAACTATTATGAAACAATATTTAAATCCTAAAACGACAACTAAATTGAAACGGAGGGAGTATTATTTATGATTTTTTTTTTGTTCGCGAATATATTGTATCGTTTGTGATTTAATTTATCACCTTAGATTTTACACACCATCTAAGATTTGGGTAAATAATAATGACAACAATGATTCCGAGCAAGCATATATATTGACCAGGTGTCTTTTCGATTTATAAACCCATACATTATTGATTATACTTGCTAAAATTAATTTAAACGCAAGAGTAATCAAAATGTACGTATAACAACAGACACATAACTGGTGGTTACGCTAAATAACTATAAAACTATTCTTTAAACATTAATCATATCATATTATTAGTAGTAGTATACCCGACAGAATAATTTATATAAATCCAATTTTCCTCGTTCCCTGAGATAGATTTTACAGAGTAAAATCCTTGCAAGGAAAAACACAAAGATATGATAAGAATTCTGATTCGACCCATCAAGATCACTACAATATTATATGTAAAAAATCAAATACAAATTTGAAAAATTATGGGTTTATCCGGGCTTTGTGGCCTAGTGGTAAAGGGGTCACAGCTGTGACTTCCGCCACCAGGGTTCGAGGCACGGCCACTGACAGGTTTACATAGGGGAATTGCCAGCCTCGTGGGATTAGTCCTTGGACCTAGGAAACCTTTAGAAGACCCGCAGTTATTCAAAAAAAAAAAAAAATCAAATACAAATTTTGATCACAGGGTCTTGCCGGTTCTTCTATATTTGATTTTATCATGAATACAACTAGAAGATATATATGTCCGATCAATAAAAAGTTGGTTACTATCGCTTTTGGTGTTGATCATTACTGTTGTGACGAGTTTTGAATGTGTTCCATGTAACGAAGAGCAACTCCCAAACATCTTTGCCAAAGCTTTGTATACGTATTCAGAATTTTTGAAAATTGTATTGTGTTCTTGACAAGTACTATTGATTCGGTTTGGTAAGTCATATAATTATCATCATTTTTTTTAATACTTGTTTTTATGGATCGCAATCAAGTTCTCTCATTGATTTCTCCTTCTCGTGGAAGACAGGAAATGAATATGGTATCAAATCATCTGTCATAAAAATAAAACAGCATACCGAAAAAAGCTATAATAATTGAGAAACAAACACATCAATAAAAATGAATTAGAAAAGAAAAAAAACTTATTTGTACAAACAAAAATTGTGAATTGCCATCAATTTATATGAGGTGGCAGAGAGAGCACTCATAGTTGGTAGGGGCACCTTAATTGCATGAATCCGAGAATTAAAATTATTCCTTTTTCTTTTCCTCACCTAAATGGCTAAATTTGCTTTCTATTTTATTTTGCAAAGAATTTTGTATTCCATCTATGATGTATTAAGATAATACACATCGATTAAGAAATTATTTAATTTTTGTTTATTTTTAAACTAAAACATTATTTATTATCTAATCAACCAATAAAAAAATAATTTATAAATATAAATCGTTAAAACCAATAAAAAAATAATTAATTTTACATTGAAAACTAAAAACATCATCTATTTAAAAATAAAATTAGAAGTTTAAAACATCATTTATTAAATAACGGAGAAAGTATTATTTAAGACATTTACGAAAAAGAGAACGGAAAAAAAAAAGGTTTACAATGGTGTGATTTGAAGTCATTTATTAAAAAAGCATACAGCAAAAGCCTTTCAGTCATTTCATTAATGCAGAAAATTCATGATTATCGGAAGCATTATTTCTTTCATTTCTTTGGAAAAGGACCAACTAATTTAAAGCGCTGAAGATTGAATATATGGACACAAATAGTGGATAGAAATGTATCAGTTCCTTATGATATTGTAATATTTGTTCTTGAGACATTCCATTTAGTTACAAATTTACACTGCAGATATTTATGAAAAAAATAAACTGTAAGGTTAATTTTTTTCAATTAAACTTGTAAAGACTATAAGAAAGTAGATACATTATAGAGTTATCGTATGAAATCAAATTTATATGGTCAGGCGAATAATTTGTACCTTAATACTATAATAGGAAGGGAGGCGCGTGTTGCTTACGAAGCAGAGAAAGTCGCGTCAAAGAAAGACAGCTTTGGACAGCCTGGAAGATTTGCATACGTGTCCTCCAAACATGAAAGTGAGCACCTTTCTCTCTTTTACCACCGGAGTTTGAACTGCACGCTCTGTCTCGATACCACGTGGCACCTGCTATTAATAATTGAAAGTAAACCGCAAAGTAATACTCCTTCCGTTTCGTTTTACTTGTCGTTTTAGAGTTAAAATTTTGTTTCATAATAGTTGTCGTTTTAGGTTTTCGATGCAAATGTTTTGTGAAAATTCCAGTTTTATCCCTACTGTTTTAATGTTTCGGCCAATGATTTTTTTTAAAAAAATATTAATAAACGGTAAAACAGAAAATTTAATGTTTTTCGTAATTTGTGTGAGAAAACCTTAAACGACAACTAAAACGAAACGGAGGGAGTAATTAGTACTCCCTCCGTTTTCGAATAGTTGTCGTTTTAACTATATGCACACAAATTAAGAAACTATTAATGTTGTTAGTTTTTCAATATAAAAATATTATTAATTATCTACCTAAACATAACTTAACCAATAGTCAATCAAGTTGCATAATAAAAATAAATATAAAAAATATAAAAGTAATAAATTTTGTATCGAAAACTGAAAACGACAACTAATTAAAAACAAAAAAATTTCTCTAAAACGACAATTATTCGAAAAGATGCAGAAATATATTGTATGAGGGAAATAACACCATTCAAAGTTTTGCCCCAAAAAAAGAAAATACATTCAAAAGTAGGCCACTAGAAAAGTATCAATGTATCATAACACAATTTGAGATTAGCATCGCTGAACTTTTTAATCAAAGGACAAGATTATCCAATTAGATTTTTTTTTTTGGTATGAAATTATCCAATTAAATTTCTCAAAAAAAAAAAACTCATAATCAAAAGATAAAGGGGAATAAGGGTCATCTTAAAATTCGGTGGTCATTACTATTGTGCATATCTTGGTGAAACTTTAAATTGTATTGAATATTAAGCTTCACAAAAAAAAGTTAGGCGTATTTTTTGGGGTGTAAATATAGTAAAGTAATGAATAATTTGGTTGGCATATTCTTGTAAATGGTTTGTGATCATTTTGAGCAATTTGTTTAAGAATAACTGTTCTTTGACAAAAAAAAAAAAGTTTAAGAATAACTGTTTTGTTTTACATTTTTAAAGACAATATGCTTATGAAACTGTCTGATTTTTGTTTAGAGAAAAATTAATAGTTGTATTTTTTTTGGAAAAGAGTAAAATCTTCTGCTATATACTCCTTCCGTTTCATAATATAAGTCGTTTTGGAGAAAAAATTTTGTTTCATAATATAAGTCGTTTTCAAGTTTCTATGCACTTTATATATTATTTTAATATTTTATAATTATTTATATTATGCAGTCTCTTTTATGATTGGCTAAACTTTTTAAAAGTAGATCTTCTTAATCTGCGTGTTTAAAGCTAAAACGACTTATATTATAAAACAGAGAGAGTATAAAGTAGTATTATCCATATATATTTTATTTTTTTTTCAATTCAAGGAATCTATGCAGAAGTCGGAACACACAATGCCCATGTGAACTTCACATTCACATCTCGAAAATTCGTTTCCCAAAGTTCTATGTGTGTAGTCTTTTAAAATCTATAATATACAAAATAAAATAATTGTATAATGTACGGATTATATGAATACACGTGCATGGTAAAAATAAAATATGGTGAAGAAGAATCGGTTGGCCAGAGGGGGGACACAAGGCTTTAAGATAATAAGATTTGAGATCTACGACGTCAAAACGAGTTAAAACAAAACAATTTTTATATTATCATCTTCGATTTGCTTTATGAAAACGACGATGCACAAAAAGAAATAATAATAAGAGGAAGAGAAATGAGAGACTGAGGAGGAGGAGGACCAACAAATCATGTTTTAGTTGGCTTCAGGTGCAAGAAGCATGAAGTCCACATGAATAAAAGATGGCTCGCTCGTCTTATGGACTTATGACTTATCCATATTGTTTGGTGTATTTAATAAATCCCTGTGTTTTTCTACTAGCCAATCAACATAAGTGACTTTTTTCAACAGAACTCATTTTATTACATCATAATAGTATTATTACACACAGCGAAAAGTAATGAAAGCTGGTCTGAATGGAATTAAAGACATTTATTTGCCGACATGTAGAAGATTGCGGCCCAAGAAGGCGACATGCGCAAATCTATTCGATAAGACTTGGAATCTTTAATCACAAGATTTTGCTTGGTCTATCTTTCCTCTATTATTTCTCCTGATATGGTTTATCACTTCGCTAGTAGCATGTCTGAATTATGTACGGAGATCTCTTGAAACTGATCGATGAGATTCAGAATCCAAATCATCATCTCATGCATATTTGTTACTACGATCACTAGCTACTTAGAAATCTCATTAACAGAATCGATTACACAACCTAACAATATACTGAAAAAGCTATAACGTTCCACAAATTGGGTTAGTTTATTTGGTTTTAGAAAATTTTCGATATAATACACATATTATTAATATCAAAAGGATTTGCAAGATTGAATACTCGCAACGCTGACTACTAAACATTGTGTAGTAATCATTTGAACTAGGTGATTGCCCGCGCGCATGCGCGGGAAGAATGCTGTAGAAATGGTAAAATCATGTGAAATAAGGGATTGTTTAGGTGTTACTTGGTAGTGTAAGAAAAATATGGTAAATTGTTTAGGATTTAGTGTGATAAAATTATGGAAAATGATGAAATTTAAAAAATTCAATAATATTATAAATGCTAAAAAATAATAATAAATCATCTTTTAAAACCATTCACCAAGAAAATAAAAAATCAACGAACATCATCACTCCATGGCATTCTCCTTGCGTGTGATGATAGGTACTTGGTCGTTTTCAGGAATCCTAACATCCGATTTAGAACACCATAAACAGTGAATGTCCAGTCGCCAACTTTAAAGTTTTGATTGTAAACGGGAAAAAAAAATAATTACCAACAAAGCATCTTGTCGGTAATACTGTGATCCGGATTCAACATAATCCTCGTACTTCCAGTAACGTTGGTACATCTCCACCTATGTTCCTGTGATAGCTCTAATTTCACAAACTTGATAATACATATCACTGTGTTTCGTGAACAATGCTTCCATAAGTCATAGAACTCGACTGCAAGGTCACCCGTTAAACGACACTCTAGATGGATACACCTAATTTTAAGATTTGAAGAAGTCATAAGACTTTATATTCTGGTTTAAATCTTTTAAAAAATAGTGACTTACTCAGTATCACGTAAACCAAAGTACAGCTCAAAATATCTTCCTTGAGAATGTTCCACGGAAGGAACAAAAATCAACTCTCTCACGTTGACAATTTTGCCAAAAACATCTATGAAACACACATGAATAATACAGTCAGAACATGAATCGCAAATAAACTCCAAAAGCACAAATAAATTCATAAATTAGGCTTACCTACGCAAATATTCGGATTAACAATACCACTCAATATACTCACAAACTCAGTTAGATTGAAATAGGTTCTACTGGAGCACATATTAATACTTTGCACTAAGGTGTCCGAACGAAACAATCTTGAATCTATGCGGTATTGGTCTCAATAAGCTGTTAACACGTGATACATCAAAATTTTTAATGCTCACCCACTTGTGGATTATCAATCTTGAAAGATAATTATCAATTAATTCATCACGAACAACGGCTTCGATTTGGGTGAACTGCAAATAAAACGTTAAAGACAAAACCAATTCAATTTAATATCGAAAACATGTATAGAAGGTAAGTTATCAAAAAACTAACATGCTCGTCACCCAAAATCATATTGAGCTCTCTACCCGAGCCACGCGAAACAGACCAACAATTCAAAATCTTCACCGAGACAGACCACTCACCCATGTTAGGGTTAAGAGACGCAATATGAAAACAACCACCATCACATGAATCAGAGGTAAAAGGTATCATTGTAGAACCCATATCAAAAGATTACGCGGCTAAACAATCCAATGAGGTATAAACGCGTGATACGTATATGTAGACCTAACGATTTTTTGGAAAGAATATAAAAATAGAAAATATATATTAAAAACTAAATCAGAAAATTAACAAAAACGAATATTGATTAAACGATATAGAATTTATCCATAAGATTAATAAATTAAGTTTAGAAAAAAGAAACTAAATCTCAACAGTTAAACTGAAATATATACTAACGAAATTTAAAGGTAAAAATATATCACTCTATTATCAACACCATAATAATAATATATACAAATAGTGTAAGTTATCGTGCATAAACGGTAAAATCATGAGAGATAAAAGAATATTATAAATGGTAAGAAAATAAGATGCCAATCATAAAAAAAAAAACAAAAAACAATAATTTCAAGACAATAAAAAAACAACGAACGTCATCATTTTATAGCATTCTCTTTGCATGTGACGATAGGTACTTCGTCGCTTTCAGGATTCCTGACACCCGGTTTATAACATCAGAATCAGTTAACGTTCCGTCGAAAATTTTAGAGTTTTGATTGTGGACGACAAAAAAAATAAAAAAGTAATTACCAACAAAGCATCTCATTGGTAATACTGAGATCCGGATTCAACATAATTATCAAAAACTCATCAATCAACAAATGATTTCTACATTTATCAAAAGCTCTTTCATTAGACTCCAGAAAATCGTTATTTTACTCATGTTTTTTGTTATCTTTGTTATAGCCAAACTCATCTTCAGTAGATGATTTATACGCTTATCAAGAACTCTTTCATCAGATTTCAGAAAACCATCAACTTTGCTCCTTTTGTTTTTTTTTTCTAATTATAGTTATAGCCAAAATCATAAATCAGAAAGTGATTATGCTCATTTTTTTGCTCATTTTTTTGGCTGCAAAAAACCGTAAATTTTGCTCATTTTTTTGTTATCATGGTTATAGCCAAACACATAAATCAACAAATAATTTCTACATTTATCAAGAACTCTTTCATTAGGTTATAGAAAAGTATCTATTTTGTTTCTTTTTATTGTTACAATTGTTATAGCCAGCAGAAAACCGTCAATTTTTTTTTTTGTTATCATGGCTATTGCCACAAACTCATCAATTAGCAAATGATTTCTCTGCGAATCAATAACTTTAACATCAGGCTGCAAAAAATCTTCAATTTTGATCATTTTTCGTTATAAAAGTCATACTAAAACTTTTTACTCAGCAAATTATTTTTACGTTTACCAAAAGCTCTTTCATTAGACTGCAGAAAACCATCAATTTTTTTTTTTTTTTGTTATCATGGTAATAGCCAAACTCATCATCTGCAAAAGATTTATACGTTTATCAAAAGCTTTTTCATGAATCTGCAGAAAACTGTCACTTTTGCTCATTTTTTCTTTATCATTGTTGTAACCAAACCCATCAATCAACAAATGATATCTAGGTTTATCAAGATGTCATTCATCGGACTACAGAAAGTCGTCGATTTGTCTCTCTTGTTTTTTTTTTATTATGGTTATAGCCAAAATCATCAATGAACAAATCATTTTTATATTTACCAAGAGCTCTTTCATTACGTTACAAAAAACGTCAATTTCGCTCCCTTTTTTTTTTTGTTATCATGATTATAGCCAAAGTCATCAATCAGCAAATTATTTTTACATTTATTGGAAGCTCTTTCATTAG